>NC_091140.1:16955863-17286696 GCF_041381155.1 Argopecten irradians | reverse complement strand
ATTTCACAACTGCTTGAATATCATCAGGGTCCATCCGACATCCTTCCTCTGAAACCAGCTGCCCAAGAAACCGGACTTCTTTCTCAAATAGTCTACACTTCTTAGGTTTCAGTATAATCCCCGCCCCCTTCAAACGTCTCAGTACCTTCCTCCGGTCCTCAATGTGATCTTCAAAAGACCGACTGAATACCAACACATCATCCAAGTATGGTATACAAATTTCGTCTCTCAAATCTGACAGGGTGGACTCCATAAATTCTTGGAAGGCACCCGGTGCCACGGACAGCCCAAAAGGAATCCGCAACCACTCGTATAATGCCCATGGGGTGATGAAAGCTGTATACGGTCTACATTCTGGTCGGACAAACCACTGGTGGTAGGCCTTTCCCTGGTCCAACGTTAAAAACCACTTGTTCCCTCCAAGGCTATTCAGTGCGTCATGAATTCTAGGAATCGGGCTCCGTGACTGCAAAGTCTTCTTGTTCAGAGCTCGATAATCGATACATAACCTCAAGCTCATATCTTTTACCGTTCACACACCATTGGGCTAGAATATGGCGAAGTTGACTTCTGGACCCATCCACGGTTTACTAGATCTAATACGTAATCCTTAGCTTCACGATATAACGGCGGGGATACCGAGCTGTAAGTACATTGTACAGGCACAGTGTCAGTTAGCTCAATATTAAGTTGTAAAGCCGGCGCTTCCCCAATATCATCATCGTTACGCGAAAATGCCGTACACTCCTCTCGTAATAATTCACGAACCTGAAAAACCTGTTTGGAAGACAACATGCCCTCTCTAATCTGACCGGGTGGATCCCAAAGCCCTGTTGTCTCTGACACATCATTGCTGACATCCGTGTCGACACGACCTGGCGAAAACCCGTTATCAATTTCGGAGTTTACTGAAACAAAATTTGCTCTTACCGTTTCCGTCACATTATTAATTTTGGTTTCTGGCTCCTTACCTAACTCGGGACATCCCATTGTCACTACAGACTTCACTGCTACTAACCGCCCAAGTTCCTGCCCCTTCCTTAGTGTCAATGGCTTCTGGGTTACATTGAGAAGTATACTTACACTGCAAGATGATCCTGGGGTTATTCTTACCAGTGTCTATGGAACCTGCAAAGCACTGTCGTATGACTTGCCATATGTTGCGGGCATAAAAAATACCACCTGGTTGGTTCTATACCCTGCATGTACCCAACGCCTGATAGTTCTTGTACTGTTTCCAGGTATGGTCACATTTTTCCGTCCGACCTTTACCTTGCATATGCTGTTACTTCCGACCTCTTCCTTTAGTACTGCCAGAACCTCACTTACCCTCTTGGCGTTCCTGCCCCTGAACATCGACATCATTAAGTTTTGATCATGAAAATAGGTGATTACATTATACCCTACAATTGGAGTTTCCATAGCGACATCAGTCACTAAGAACGGAACATCAACCGTAACCTCTCCCACTTGCACGATAAAACTTACCCACCCAATGTATGGTAAGACGTCACCGCTGGCATTCTTCAGACAAAGGTCGCTCTCAAACAACTCTCGCACCTTTCTCACTCGCTTCTTTGGGAAATCTCTGGATAGCCACGCAGAGTTAACCAAACTAACCTGAGCCCCTGAATCCCATAAAACCCTGTGCTCACCGCTGTCAATACATAACATGCACATACACCTATCACCCACCAGTTTGGCTATTTTTCTCTGCCCCTTAGGGGAAAACTCATATACCTTTCCCTTAAGATCTTGTACACTTAAGTTAGCATCACCTTTACCTTCTAATGTCTTTATACGAGCACATACAGATTCTAAATAGTCACTGTTTAATTGTGGGGTTTCCTTTCTGACCTCCAACTCCCCACCTTTGGAGGCCAAAGTCAGTTTCCCGAATTCTGGTCTTGTAGTCTTGGACAATTCCTCTTAATGTGTTTGATGTTACCACATTTCCAGCAGCGTGGTCCACCTCCAGTCCTCTGTCCACGATCAGGATCACCACTTTGTCCCGTTTCCGGTTGATTCGCTTCTAGTTTCATGAGTTCAGTCACTTTGCCCGTCAGAGCATTGACTGCCGCTGATACTTCGCTCATGTTGTCTGTTGATTTGTTTACTTTAGTCTGTGACGTCGCTTGCGTGTCCGCATTTACATTATTAATTACCACCCCTGAACCAGACCGCTTAACTCTACGTTCATTCTCCTTGGTCACTATCTGTGTCACTGTTCGTATTAATATCTCATCGGATACTCCCTGTAATTCCAAAGTAGGGCCAAAATCATGACGGATGCTGGTTTCTCGCTATCCCGTAAACACTGATCGAGAAAATAGTCCCTGTACCTGTTCCTTTGTGTACCGAATGTATGACTCTTCTTCCTTACTAGCATCTAGAATCTTATTACGTAAATCCATTGCTCGATTCATGGAAATCACAAGCCCCTTCCTTAGAGCCTTGTGCTATCAAGTCGAATTCCGAGTAAAACTCTGTTGCCGTTTTCTCCATGTAATGCGAACGGAGAATACCGCGTAACGCTTTGAAATCTAGTGTCTCTCTACTCTCCAAGTAGTTCCTTATGGGAGATGATGCTGATAGTGCCTTGAGTATGCCATCTACAACATCAGTTTCTGTATAGCCCTTTTGCAATGCTGTAGTAACTTGCCTCATTAAGCTTCGATAGCTCACTCCGGTTTTGTTATTGTCCACTGCACCACTGATTTTGATCTCCTTATGTAATTTATGCACCTGAATGGTTTCTCTCACTTCCCTTTCCAAGGCTTCTGTCTTTATTTCGGTCTTAGTTTTAACCTTGATGTCTCCAACATCAGTCTCTTTCTTGACAACTGTAAATTTTGGTAGAGCGTCGTCCATCCATAACATTGTGGCTGCCCTACTGTCATCAGTCTTCATCTCCTTCTCCAGCCATCTGCTTACCAAATCAATGGCCGCCACCCATTCCAGCTGGTCCCTGTCTGTTGCTGGGGCCAAATCCTGCTCCCCAATAATATCCAACAACACATGTAGTTCTGACTGATATAGCCTCCCCATCAACCCCAACTCCTGCTGCTTCCGGTCCATATTGATACAAATCTTCAACATCAAATCCCGGACAAGCCCCCAAATGTTACACCGGAGTTGATACCTGCAGGGGAAAGACAGAGACTCTTGAGTTTTTCATAAACGCTCGATCTATTCCATAGAACTGCACCACGCATATACATATACATAACATACAAATTAACAATGTCTCCAATTATTAATGGCTTGTCTAGGTTGTATAACATAATTAACATAACATTGTATGTAACCAACCATGGTGTGACTAAACTAATGATTCCACAGATGACCATATTTGGTCATCCTAGTGACTCGTCACAGTGACACACATACCACTAACCCACCGCAACATACCACACATATCAATTATATTCAATAGAATTACTCAGATTATATAAGCGTACACTTTTCCAGTCAAATTCACATTATAAGAACTAACCGAGTACTACAACAATCCACACACTATGCATGAGGTAATAAGCAAGTGTAAGAATATTGTATTGTTATAATGTTTATAACTCAAACACATACATGGGTAATATCTATTAACCACTGTATGTCAAACATGAGATATATAAAGAAATAATAATAAATGAAATTCACAGTTAATACATTGTAAAGTCTTGTCAGATATCTTCATTCTAGTAATTCCATGTTTATCTACATGTATCTTGCAGAAAATTGGATAATTCAATGCTAAACATTGGGTAATTATATCCTCAATTATTCCATTAAGTTCTATCCAATATGATTACAATCAATAAACACGATTTCACCAAGTTATATACCATTTTCAAAGGACATGACTATCCCGTTATATAATCCAGTGACCATGCCTTTACAAACACTAGTACAAAGGGAGGTAACCTCAACGCACTAACTTTCTCACGCGGTGGCTATAAATAGCTACTTACTCTGATTCTCGTTATTTGTATCACACGTTCAATCTAAAGATGTAAACATGAATACTAGTAATATAAGAGCTATTCTCCTATCAACAGTTAACTTATATACAAGATCAATCATTCCGAACCAACCGATACTTGGCTCATCATCAACAATATGGCTACCACATGGAATAGTGATGCTGAACGACCCAACACATAAACTTGGCTTTCGCACAAACAAGAGTGAATAGATATTATAGACACTTGGCGATTTTGTGCTAAACACCTTTATAATCATAATGAACCATATGTTTAAACAATGTCATGGCAAATATCAACTTACCTGCAGGGGAAAGACAGAGACTCTTGAGTTTTTCATAAACGCTCGATTTATTCCATAGAACTGCACCACGCATGCGTTAACCCGCAGCGTCAGCAACTTTGGCGCCAAAGTCCGCTTAGTCATTACGGAGTTATTTCCCTTACCTTGTCACAAGATATGTAAAAAATAAAGGCCCCCTCCGATTTCCAGTTCTAATCTTACCTCATAAATCGTAGAAACTCCACTCTTATCACTTACCGTAAAATTCCCTGGTAACAAAAACGCACACCAAGATCCCGACTATACAAGGGAGTGACTTTCAATCCATGCCTAGATTGGTTACGTTGAAAATGACACATTGTGCAATTAGCGCAATTGCTGATGACACATTTTCAACACGGACATCGTTAACGTATTTAGATCTGTCGTACAACAACATTATCAAAATTAATGACCAAACATTTGTGGGATTAACTAATTTGACTTCTCTACAAATCAGCGGGAATCCATATTGTGAGATAAGTGAAAAGGCTTTTGATAGTCTTTCAAATCTACAGGGACTCTATATTGCAGACATGGATTTGGAACGCCTTCTTCCAGAAATGTTCGCAAGTATGAAAAATCTTCGAGTTTTGGATATCCATGGAAACAAAATATGGAAAATTGAATTCGATTTTCGGTTTATATTCCCAAGCCTGCAACACTTCGATGTTTCAAATAACCTTTTGGAGGGATTACCAAAAATATATAAGGACTCATTTGCTACTATTTCAACGTTAAAACTGTCTGGCAACCCTTTGCAGTGTAATTGTGAATTACGATGGTTAAAAAGCGATCCGAAAAAGGTCTTCGATCCTGAATATGCTAGCAAAGCATTAGTCTGCGCTGGTCCAGAGCGAGTCAAATATGCTCCTATTTTGCGACTTCCGGATATAGAGTTTAAATGCGTTTCACCACAGATTGTAAATTGTGCAACTGAAACATATATTATGATGCAAACTACCTCAGCCAAGATGTCGTGTGAATTGGCGGGAGATCCGTATCCGGATGTTACCTGGATCAGATTTGATGGCAAACATGTGCAATTTACTTATGAAAATACGTCAAATTACTATGTTTCCAGAAAAGGAATCTTAGAAATTTTCAACGTCTCACAGGCGGATGAAGGTACGTGGAATTTAAGTGTTAACAATATAGTTGGACAGAAAAGTCATCAGCTCAAAGTTATAGTTATTCCTAAAACAATAACAACAACAACATTGACGACGGCGGCGGCGACTAAAACGACATCCACAACTTCGACACCATTTACTACAATAGCAAATCTGACAACATTGACTACATTGTCAACAACGACAACTATTGCGACACGTGCAACTTCACGAGAAACCCGGATGAAGACATCATCAAATACAACGACCACGACCATAACAACAAGAGCTCCAAAACTTGGTTTGGTATGTGGTATTATTGGAGGAATAATAATGACTGTTGTTTTCTCTGTTACGGTATACTGTGTTAAGTGGAAGAACAGTACCGTGAGTGTGGTCAACAGCTGGCACCAGTCTTCTTAGTTGGTTTTCATGGTGACCATATGGACATTAATTGAGAATGTTGCACCGTATTGTTGGCTTCGATTCCTTCTAGGACTCGCTATCGGTGTTATACAAGAACAAATAATAACGAACAGCGATACAATCCAAATGCCATTATGCGATGTATATAAAACATTTAACTTTATCTGTGTTTTGTGGAAAGTTGGAGAATTTATAACTTTTAAGATAGTGACACTATATCCAACATGATGTCAAATTATTTTTATAAACCATTGTTGGTTGTTACAAGCGTTTCGATAACGTTAGGAATGACGTTCGCCATGTGCAGTCTCGTTCATCCAGACTCTTGTTGGCTTCGTTTGTTACACCAGACAGAGAATGAATGCGTAGTTTCAAGCGTCCGGTTAAAAGAGACCATCGCCATGTGATAATTGTTGCGCCGTGTAAAACTTTTGTAGTAATATATTCCCAGTGATTTGATGAAAGCGAAATAAACGGAATCCACATAGCAAATATTTGATTTTATAGTAAATTATTTTGCTGTTAATAATAATTTAGTTATTGTAATGATCAAAGTTAAGTCATAGCGCATAAACTATCATGCAGAACAAAATATTTTTCTCTTGTTTTCTTTCAGATTTATTTGCACGAACGAAAGTAAAAGAAATAATTGGGCGATATCAAAATGGAAATATGGGGTACTGGTAAAACTTGTAGACCATCGACGTACACCTTCAATAATTTCATGCGAGGTTCCGTTAACTGAATGCCACTTTTGTAAACTTGTTGTCATTGTGATTCGTCAGTCGTCGTGCGCTGAGCGCCATCCGCCGTCCGTAAGACTAAAAGCTTACCACTCTTTTACTCCAATGCGGATATCTGCCAAATTTACTGTGAAGTATCATTGGGCGAAGATAATCATATTTTTTTATAAATGAACCTGGTCCGACCCCCATGGGTAGAGGGGTGGAACCCCAAATTTGGAATTTTGCTATAACTTTGTTTTAAAATCCTTCTCCGTCTTAACCCTTGAGTGGATTATACCGGAATTTGTTGTGAAACATCATTTGGGAAGGGTAGTCAAATTTTGTATAAATGAGCCTGGTTCGACCTCCAGTGGCTTTGCTATGAATTACTTTAAGTTCACGTGTCGTCCTTTGTAAAATAAATTTCATCGGTTAAGGCCGATAAGGCCCATGGGCCTATTGTCTTGTAGTTCAAGAGTTTGATTTTGAAAGTTTAGGGTTTGGTTTGATTTATTACGTTTAAGGTCCTATCAACAGCCAGGATTATTTAAGGACGGCCTTTCACGTGTGGAGTGTACTTGTGTTACAGTGCGTATTTGTCTAGATCTTTTGAGAGACTGTGTATTTTAAGAGAATGTGGTATGCAATTGTTTCTCCTTATAATAGTGGGACCTTTTATAGTACGATCTCACTGAATCGTGCCGATCAAGCACGAGGATAATGATGGATGAGGATACTTGTACCAACAAATAAATGACAAATCCCAAATTCATTATTAATTAATTTTTATTGATATCCAATACCAATTTTGTATACGTTTGGATTTCCACATTCGTTAGTGTTTGAGGTTCAATTTAAACATCACAACTTTAAAGTGACAAACTTTAGTTATTATGTGAATCCAATGCACCAAAATAATCTTAATGATATTATATGAAATGAGAAGTGACAGAGGTATGTACAAGACACGATAGGGTAATTACAAGTATTTTGATACAGACTGCATTATATATAAAGGTCGTAGTCTTTCTACTCTCTGTTAGATTTCATATCTATTAAGGACAAAAATTAAACAAAGACACATTAAATTGGTAATATGGTAGGTTATACACATATTCCTCAGAATGTGCTATAATGTGAAGGAAAACGTTACATAATCTACCAGCAACCAAATCAAGGGTAACCACGATCTCAGATAAAAATCACAATACATGTAAAATTGAAAATAAAAAATTATTTTAATATTCCATAATTTTACAGCAGCAGATGTGGGCTACTAAGCTTCAGTAATACAACTGTAATTTACAACATTAATAGTGTAAACGTTATGGAAAAATAAATATCTGTATCGTAAAACAGTGAGTTACATATCATACAGGAGTTCATATATTGGCACGTGTGTGGAAGCACTGTAATTTTCAGTAATAAACAGATACATATGGAATGTTTCTTCGTCGCCAAATAGTTAAAAGATTTTTCCGTTCTTCTATCACCAGCAATAAACAATTTAAATTTGTGAATTATATAACATATTTGGTCACTTTTTTGGTCAATGTTATTTCTCAAGTAAATCCAGCTTCTACTCCGAAATATTCGGACGTTCATTCGTCTATTGTTCCCATGCCAAAATTAGACCTATTCTTAAAGATGCTACACCGCTGACGAAAAATATTTTTCCCTATCAAAACCAGAAGCAGACGAATTGATATTTAAATAAGAGGCCCATGGGCTTTAAACGGTCACATGAGTTCGGATAAAGAAAGAAACAAAGGCATATAAACACTATATATTGGCCCATCAGGCCCTTGAAGTCAGTCCGGGGTCGGCCAAAACCAATATGGATATGTTAATATGCTATCTGAGGCTAATAATTCTAACCCAGTTTGAATCATTTCTTATGAAAAGTAAACAAATAATGTTAAACTTCATAAATGTGTTTTTCCCTATACAAACTAGTAAACTTGGCTTCCTCCCCAGCGGGAAACGTTAGACTCAAGGGTCTTATAATTCACAATTAGGTGACCTAAAAGGCAACAAAAGTTACTTGCTTTACACGATTACCATCATTGAAAAGTTTGAGCTTCCTGTTTTAATTTTTTTTCAAATAAAAAAAATTAAATTGCGTTGGAAAAAATCCATGGCACTTATGCCCTATATGAAATTCAGTACTGATTGTGCCTGCACAAAAAGCAAAATAAATTATTTTATATGTATATTTGTGTTAATTACACACACGTATATTTATATATATTCTCACGATTAAACATCAATTATTGTTAAAATGATGGGTATTGTTTATCTTCTGTCGGCGGTAGAGCATCTTTTAATAACTAAATTTAATTAAACAAGACGCAACACGCAAATATATTAAAATAATTTTACAAAGTACATATGTGCGAAATGTTACAAAGTACGAATGGTGTCAGTCACCGTTTATCAGGCTAAGAATATGAATTGGATTCTTTTTCTCACAACATGGATCATGATGTCACGCGGTTCATCCGGACAATATCCAACAGGATGCGCGTGTCCAAAATCTGAAGTGGTCAGTTGTGGTCCGGGATTCTCATCCTTTCCGTCACTTCTAACTTATGATGTCGAAATTTTCAAAATATCTGGGAATTACAAAACGCACAACAAGATCCCGACTATACAAGGGAGTGACTTTCAATCCATGCCTAGATTGGTTACGTTGAAAATGACACATTGTGCAATTAGCGCAATTGCTGATGACACATTTTCAACACGGACATCGTTAACGTATTTAGATCTGTCGTACAACAACATTATCAAAATTAATGACCAAACATTTGTGGGATTAACTAATTTGACTTCTCTACAAATCAGCCGGAATCCATATTGTGAGATAAGTGAAAAGGCTTTTGATAGTCTTTCATATCTACAGGGACTCTATATTGCAAACATGGATTTGGAACGCCTTCTTCCAGAAATGTTCGCAAGTATGAAAAATCTTCGAGTTTTGGATATTCATGGAAACAAAATATGGAAAATTGAATTCGATTTTCGGTTTATATTCCCAAGCCTGCAACACTTCGATGCTTCAAATAACCTTTTGGAGGGATTACCAAAAATCTATAAGGACTCATTTGCTACTATTTCAACGTTAAAACTGTCTGGCAACCCTTTGCAGTGTAACTGTGAATTACGATGGTTAAAAAACAATCCGAAAAAGGTCCTCGATCCTGAATATGCTAGCGAAGCATTATCTGCGCTGGTCCAGAGCGAGTCAAATATGCTCCTATTTTGCGACTTCCGGATATAGAGTTTAAAATGCGTTCCACCACAGATTGTAAAATGTGCAACTGAAACATATGTTATGATGCAAACCACCTCAGCCAAGATGTGTGAATTGGCGGGAGATCCGTATCCGGATGTTACCTGGATCAGATTTGATGGCAAACATGTGCAATTTACTTATGAAAATACGTCAAATTACTATGTTTCCAGAAAAGAAATCTTAGAAAATTTCAACGTCTCACAGGCGGATGAAGGTACGAATTTAAGTGTTAACAATATAGTTGGACAGAAAAGTCATCAGCTCAAAGTTATAGTTATTCCTAAAACAATTACAACAACAATGACGACGGCGGCGGCGACTAAAACGACATCCACAACTTTGACACCATTTACTATAACAGCAAATCTGACAACATTGACTACATTGTCAACAACGACAACTATAGCGACACCTGCAACTTCACGAGAAACCCGGATGAAGACATCATGAAATACAACGACCCCGACCATAACAACAAGAGCTCCAAAACTTGGTTTGGTATGTGGTATTATTGGAGGAATAATAATGACTGTTGTTTTCTCTGTTACGGTATACTTAGTCCGCTAAACCTGCCTATATTATTAGGCTTTTTTATTTTTTTTTTTTTTTGGCCTAAAATTTTTTTTTAAAAAGCCTAATAATATAGGCAGGTTTAGCGGACTACGGTATACTGTGTTAAATGGAAGAACAGTACCGTGAGTGTGGTCAACAGCTGGCACCAGTCTTCTTAGTTGGTTTTCATGGTGACCATATGGACGTTAATTGAGAATGTTGCACCATATTGTTGGCTTCGATTCCTTCTAGGACTCGCTATCTGTGTTATACAAGAACAAATAATAACGAACGGCGATACAATCCAAATGCCATGATGCGAAGTATATAAAACATTTAACTTTATCTGTGTTTTGTGGAAAGTTGGAGAATTTATAACTTTTAACATAGTGACACTATATCCAACATGATGTCAAATTATTTTTATAAACCATTGTTGGTTGTTACAAGCGTTTCGATAACGTTAGGAATGACGTTCGCCATGTTGCAGTCTCGTTCATCCAGACTCTTGTTGGCTTCGTTTGTTACACCAGACAGAGAATGAATGCGTAGTTTCAAGCGTCCGGTTAAAAGAGACCATCGCCATGTGATAATTGTTGCGCCGTGTAAAACTTTTGTAGTAATATATTCCCAGTGATTTGATGAAAGCGAAATAAACGGAATCCACATAGCAAATATTTGATTTTATAGTAAATTATTTTGCTGTTAATAATAATTTAGTTATTGTAATGATCAAAGTTAAGTCATAGCGCATAAACTATCATGCAGAACAAAATATTTTTCTCTTGTTTTCTTTCAGATTTATTTGCACGAACGAAAGTAAAAGAAATAATTGGGGGATATCAAAATGGAAATCTAGGGTACTGGTAAAACTTGTAGACCATCGACGTGCACCTTCAATAATTTCATGCGAGGTTCCGTTAACTGAATGTTACTTTTGTGAAACTTGTTGTCATTGTGATTCGTCAGTCGTCGTGCGCTGTGCGCCATCCGCCGTCCGTAAGACTAAAAACTTACCGCTCTTTTACTCCAATGCGGATCTCTGCCAAATTTACTGTGAAGTATCATTGGGCGAAGATAATCATATTTTATATAAATGAACCTGGTCCGACCCCATGGGTAGAGGGGTGGAACCCCAAATTTGGAATTTTGCTATAACTTTGTTTTAAAATCCTTCTCCGTCTTAACCCTTGAGTGGATTATACCGGAATTTGTTGTGAAACATCATTTGGGAAGGGTAGTCAAATTTTGTATAAATGAGCCTGGTTCGACCTCCAGTGGCTTTGCTATGAATTACCTTAAGTTCACGTTTCGTCCTTTGTAAAATAAATTTCATCGGTTAAGGCCGATAAGGCCCATGGGCCTATTGTCTTGTAGTTCAAGAGTTTGATTTTGAAAGTTTAGGGTTTGGTTTGATTTATTACGTTTAAGGTCCTATCAACAGCCAGGATTATTTAAGGACGGTCTTTCACGTGTGGAGTGTACTTTTGTTACAGTGCGTATTTGTCTAGATCTTTTGAGAGACTGTGTATTTTAAGAGAATGTGGTATACAATTGTGTCTCCTTATAATAGTGGGACCTTTTATAGTACGATCTCACTGGATCGTGCCGATCAAGCACGAGGATAATGATGGATGAGGATACTTGTACCAACAAATAAATGACAAATCCCAAATTCATTATTAATTAATTTTTATTGATATCCAATACCAATTTTGTATACGTATGGATTTCCACATTCGTTAGTGTTTGAGGTTCAATTTAAACATCACAACTTTAAAGTGACAAACTTTAGTTATTATGTGAATCCAATGCACCAAAATAATCTTAATGATATTATATGAAATGAGAAGTGACAGAGGTATGTACAAGACACGATAGGGTAATTACAAGTATTTTGATACAGACTGCATTATATATAAAGGTCGTAGTCTTTCTACTCTCTGTTAGATTTCATATCTATTACTTTAAGGACAAAAATTAAACAAAGACACATTAAATTGGTAATATGGCAGGTTATACACATATTCCTCAGAATGTGCTATAATGTGAAGGAAAACGTTACATAATCTACCAGCAACCAAATCAAGGGTAACCACGATCTCAGATAAAAATCACAATACATGTAAAATTGAAAATAAAAAATTATTTTAATATTCCATAATTTTACAGCAGCAGATGTGGGCTACTAAGCTTCAGTAATACAACTGTAATTTACAACATTAATAGTGTAAACGTTATGAAAAAATAAATATCTGTATCGTAAAACAGTGATTTACATATCATACAGGAGTTCATATATTGGCACGTGTGTGGAAGCACTGTAATTTTCAGTAATAAACAGATACATATGGAATGTTTCTTCGTCGCCAAATAGTTAAAAGATTTTTCCGTTCTTCTATCACCAGCAATCAACAATTTAAATTTGTGAGTTATATAACACATTTGGTCACTTTTTTGGTCAATGTTATTTCTCAAGTAAATCCAGCTTCTACTCTGAAATATTCGGACGTTCATTCGTCTATTGTTCCCATGCCAAAATTAGACCTATTCTTAAAGATGCTACACCGCTGACGGAAAATATTTTTCCCTATCAAAACCAGAAGCAGACGAATTGATATTTAAATAAGAGGCCCATGGGCTTTAACGGTCACATGAGTTCGGATAAAGAAAGAAACAAAGGCATATAAACACTATATATTGGCCCATCAGGCCCTTGAAGTCAGTCCGGGGTCGGCCAAAACCAATATGGATATGTTAATATGCTATCTGAGGCTAATAATTCTAACCCAGTTTGAATCATTTCTTATGAAAGGTAAACAAATAATGTTAAACTTCATAAATGTGTTTTCCCTATACAAACTAGTAAACTTGGCTTCCTCCCCAGCGGGAAACGTTAGACTCAAGGGTCTTATAATTCACAATTAGGTGACCTAAAAAGGCAACAAAAGTTACTTGCTTTACACGATTACCATCATTGAAAAGTTTGAGCTTCTTGTTTTAATTTTTTTTTAAATAAAAAAAAATTAAATTGCGTTGGAAAAAATCCATGGCACTTATGCTCTATATGAAATTCAGTACTGATTGTGCCTGCACAAAAAGCAAAATAAATTATTTTATATGTATTTTTGTGTTAATTACACACACATATATTTATATATATTCTCACGATTAAACATCAATTATTGTTAAAATGATGGGTATTGTTTATCTTCTGTCGGCGGTAGAGCATCTTTTAATAACTAAATTTAATTAAACAAGACGCATCACGCAAATATATTAAAATAATTTTACAAAGTACATATGTTGTAACAATGTGATTACTTATAGATATATAATTTATATGTAACATTGCATAATTGTCACTTAAATTAACGAAACATCTTCAATATTAAATCTAAGACATCTTCATTAATTCAAAATTTACATAATCAGGGCCCGGTACAATAAAACTGTTCTCTGACAGATTTTTTTACTCAAGTTTATGGTTTAACATAGACTTGAGTAAAAAAAATCTGTGAAAGTTTTTATGGTGCCGGGCCCTGAAGTTCCTGGGTTAGTTGTACTATTTCTGGTAAAAATCTGATCTTGTTTAATACCTTGAATACATCATGCACCAAAGTCTCATAAAATAGGAAATTATTAATCTCTTTTAAATATCCAAATCGCATCTATGATTACCAAAAAAAATAAATATCCAATGTCAAATAATATGATCTGAAAATTATGGGAAATGTGGGAAAACCGAAATAAAAGCAATTCAAATGAACATGTCATACTGCACTACATATACGTTCAAAACATATGGGCTTATTGTGTAAATAAATGAAGGATAAATCATTATTATGCCATTTCAACCTTTAATCGATTGTATTACGATTCAAATAGCGTTACACTCAAATTGTTCTTTTGTGTTCATATGTATATATACACATTATTATGCATGTATATAAATAGTTTAGGAACATAACTGAGTAAAATAATTTAAGAAAGCAAACGAAAATAATGAAACTGAAAATAAATTACCTAGATCAGTCATAACTTGAGCAAATCACAAATGAACATATGCATTATCAGAAATGTTGCATATAAATCTGTAAACTTTTTTAATTAATTAAATTATAATTAAAAAATCTGCATTTTAAAATCCAACACATACCCTGCAAACCTATCTAGATGTATGTCTTACTATCTGATGACGGCTTGACTTTATATAGTACAATATAACGGATATAACGAACCATCAGGGAATTATTTCGTTATAGACCTGTTTCTTTATACGGATAGTACAAACAACTTACAAGAACCTTGATGGAAAATGAAAATTACTATAACCATGAATTCGTTGTTAGGGTGTTCGTTATAAACGTGTTTTATTGTACTAGTATATGAGATCTAAAGATACTTCATGTCTTTCTACAACATTTTCAAGGTTTTATTTCCTCAATTTATCTCAAAGATAATACATTGTACAAATTGCAGTTTCGTCAATATATAGTAAAACCTGCCTTAGCGACCACTTCTATATAAAGACCATCTGCTTCATACGACCACTTTTTTTAGGGTTCGAAGTGACTAATTTCAAAACAAGTCAACCTGTGTATAAAGACCACCTGGCTATAAATACCATTTTCCTGTGTCCCCTGGGTTGTCTTTATAGACATATTTCTTTGTATACTTGATGAAATAAATTACCATTAATGGGTGAAACTATACATCATTTTGTAAAAATATTTCAACCCTTAGTTTTGTAAGTATATCTGAAAACAAGAGGCCCAGAGGGCCTGTATCGCTCACCTGGTTTGTAATGCCAAGTAATGTTCTGAGTACAAGTTCTTTGTTTATTTTCTGAAGGAATTTGAATATTAACCTCTAATTCCCCTATTGGGCCCCACTTTTTCTGCTCCAAGGGGTCAAAGCCAAAATTTATACGACGATTCTGTTAACCCCAAGGATGTTTCTGCCCAAATTTGGGTGGTACAATCCATGCAGAACTCTAGGACAAGTAGCGATTTTTAGGATTTACCTCTATTTCCCTTATCGGGCCCCGCCCCTCCTGCCCCCCGGGGGTCAAAGCCAAAATTGATACAAGTTCTGTTCCCATTCCCCAAGGATGTTTCTGGCCAAATTTGGTTACAATCCATGCAGAACTCTAGGACAAATAGCGATTTATAGGATTTACTTCCTTTTCCCCTATTGGACCCCGCCCCTCCTGGCCCCAGAGGGTCAGAGCCAAAATTTATACAAATTCTGTTCCCCTTCCCCCAAGGATGTTTCTGGCCAAATTTGGTTACAATCCATGCAGAACTCTATGACTAGTAGTGATTTAAAGGATTTACCTCTATTTCCCCTATTGGGCCCCGCCCCTCCTGCCCCCGGGGGACCAGAGCCAAAATTTATACAAGTTCTGTTCCCCTTCCCCAAAGGATGTTTGTGGCCAAATTTGGTTACATTCCATTCAGAGCTCTATGACAAGTAGCGATTTAAAGGATTTACCTCTATTACCCCTATTGGGCCCCGCCCCTCCTGCCCCCGGGGGGTCAGAGTTTGGTTTGTTTTATTTTTACGTCCTATTAACAGCCAGGGTCATGTAAGGACGTGCCAGTTTGTTGGTGGAGGAAAGCCGGAATACCCGGAGAAAAACCACCAACCAGCGGTCAGTACCTGGCAACTGCCCCACATGGGATTCGAACCCGCATCCCAGAGGTGGAGGGCTTGTGGTAATATGTCGGGACATCTTAACCACTCGGCCACCGCGGCCCCTGCCAAAATTTATACAAGTTCTGTTCCCCTTCCCCCAAGGATGTTTCTGGCCAAATTTGGTTACAATCCATCCAGAACTCTATGACTAGTAGCGATTTAAAGGAAATGTTGACGGACGGACGACGGACGCCGCGCCATGACATAAGCTCACCGGCCCTTCGGGCCACACATCTAAAAATCATCATCAACATCATCATCATTAGTATATTCATCATTTCATTATCATGTAAATTAAAAGTTAAGATAATGTCACCTTGTAATCATTCATCATCCTCGTAATAATTAAACATACCGTTAAACTTTCATATAAAAATAACATATTTTCTTCACATTTGTGTATCCTCACAACAATCTTTTTCAGGGACATTAATCGATTTTTGATGTCAACAATAACTAAATATGATTCATGAAAACACTCAACCTCGGAAATAATTATGAAATTGATCGGGTACAATTAAAATTTGCTAAAATATGATGAATAAATAGTTTGAAATTTATGACACTAGATCGGAATTTGAGATCAATAAAATATGGCTTTCTATATGAAGCGAAGCTGTCATATCATTTTCGTCTATTATGGAGCAATTTATTACTACTTTTATTTAGATTTAAACTACGATATGAAGAAAACACAATACTAATCGCCAACGTAATATATAAATGATAATTTATCATTTACGAATTTATATCACCATTATAGTATCTGATTTCATACTTTATCATCGTATGTTTTAAATTGAGTTGCAATACAATGTACATATTATAGTAATAAGCTCTAATAATTTTCATCTTTCTATTTCTTATATTTTGGTTTGTTTAGTTTTACGTCCTATTAACAGCCAGGGTCATGTAAGGACGTGCCAGGTTTGTTGGTGGAGGAAAGCCGGAGTACCCGGAGAAAAACCACCGACCAGTGGTCAGTACCTGGCAACTGCCCCACATGGGATTCAAACCCGCATCCCAGAGGTGGAGGGCTTGTGGTAATATGTCGGGACATCTTAACCACTCGGCCACCGCGGCCCCATATTTCTTATATCATTGAGCACTTATTTAGTAAAGTTATATTATAAAATTATAAAACATTCTTTGTATAATGTTAAAAATAAAATGTAATAAACTATCTACGTTATAGACATAATGATGTTATAGTGTAACTCCTTTATACAATATCTCAACAAACCACAAATCTAACCTTGCACTTCAAGTGTGGTAGGAGGTAATAAAATATCTAAGCCATTCTAAAAAATAATCACAGATATGAAAGATATCATAAGACTTCATAAACCATAGGCACATATTGCATTGATCAATAACTGAACTATTTTGTGATGATGAATAATACATATCAAAACCAGAAAATCTTATGTCCATATCTCTATAAGAAGCATATTCCTGAGTTAATTATCTCTCTGTATAGATATGTAGCATGTGATTACTTGGTCTCCATATTAGTTTTTGCAGCAGCTTTCAGCATTTGTGAACAGTGAAGATAATTGAATGAATATCTTTATATAATCGTCTAGTACATAACGAAGACGCTTAAAATGAGAAATATAATAATCTTCATTCAATGTACTTCCATTACTATCTACTTTATACCAAGCTATGTAAAATATGAAATAGACATGTATATATATATCATATGTGTTAATTAAATTATCCATATATTTTACCATACGAAACATGTCGTTTTTCGGTATTTTGCTGCAGTAGTAATGGTTTTAGTATGGAAAAATTATCTGTCTATAATATAGTAAATTCATATATTTAGAAATAAATGGACATATTATCATCTCTAAAGCAACAAGGCCAATAACACAATAACGCTGGATGGACAATACAAATCTCCTGCACCAAGACCAACTACCAACATACTTTCTTATATAATATCACCTCTTTATCACATACGTGTGGTTTTCCAGAAGAAAATATGCAAATAACCGGAGTATTCGTATAGGCGGAGATGACATTTTGCACCTCCGTTTGACCCCACACATAGATCAATGTGAATAGGCAAATAGATGTCGTTTCGTTTACTTGATAAATACGTTAATTATTTACACTTAAAACGAACAACAAGTAATTATTTTCGAAGTTGTAAATCGATTTTAATAGTTTAATAACAAAAAATATTCCAATATTAGATACTTGTTTACGTTAAGATCGACACGTGAATATTTGAGAAACAGCTAAACGATCGATATCAAATGCAATTAGATTCTACTAAACAGGATTGGATTTGTGTCTACATTTCTGAACCTAAATAATAACAAATTTACGTACATTTGCCTGGCAAAATGAACTTACGATCGTGATTAAACTTCAAAGTGCCGATCACCTAGTAGTGTTGTTTTTACACATGTAAGCTTAGGCCTATATGAATTCGAAAATGGCGGCAGGTGATGAAGCCATGCGTTCACTCGACCTAAATGTGTTTTGAGAATTCTCCCTGTATTGTTGATCTATACGGCGAATAGCTTGATAACATTTCAGAAATTAATGCATATTCATGATCAAGTAGCAATGAAACAACGTAGCAATTATCTTTTGTATCCTAAGCTTACATAATGTACGAAACTTGCGGTAGTCATTGCACGCCGACTTTGCATGCTTTTATACGCACATGTCTGTCGTAGTCAACAAGACTCTGGTTGAACGAGACTACTCATGAATGGCGATTGTTGTAAGGAAGCATGGTTTCTCCAACCGATCGCGAACTAAGGTACGTTACGTTAATAAACATGTTTGAAAGTGCAAGTGCTTTAATTAGATGTTTGAGTCAGTGAATATACTAAAGTTATGATCAACCGCTGCTGATGTAAATCGTAACAGCGTCGAATACCTTTGCAGATTCATGCATAAAATAACAAGCCATACGATAACGTTAATCTGTTACCAGGATGATTTCTAGTAAAAGCGAAGTATCTTGAAACATATATCGGCGAATTTCGCTAAAAATATATTGCAAAATTGAAAAATATTCGATTTTATTTTTAGAATTTCCCAAATATTTTATTCAAATAACCGGAGGTCATGTAAAAGTCTATGCAAATACACAGAGTTGAAAAACAAAGATAAAGAAGGAAAAAATCGGGACCGCAGAATTTTATGCAAATAACCGAAATATTCGAATAACCGTTATTCGATTATGTGGAGTCCTCTGTATCACCTCTTTATCACATACGTGTGGTTTCTAAGACTTCCTTGGAAAAAGAAAAATGTCTTTTGTTAACATATGAGAAAATGCTGCTGCAGACTTGTAACCGTCTTGTGTCTCCTTATTAATCGCCACATTACCAATAATTCCAGTGAGCACCTATAAAAACAAAGATATTTCAAATAATAAATACCTATGTATTGGTTGTTTAATTAACCTCACCTCTCCTTTCTGCACTTCAATACTAGTATAAATAGACCTAAGTTAACTTGCTTAATCTAGGAACCGGTATTCCGTTTTGCATATTACAGAGTTATCTGCCCATGCAAGTAGGTATTAGAGAATATGACGTATTTAAGTTGCGCTCACAAAATAATGATGTCACAATGGATACCTACACGACAGGGAGCTAACTCTGTTATATGCAAAGACGGAATTATTGTAAACAAACATATTTTTTTATTATTAAATTTCTCTGGGTGATTAAGGTTCATGAAAACAAAATTGCCGGGAAACTGTTTCTAACATACACATAATAGAACCATATGCGTTTCAAATTATGAAATCAAATCGTCTTGAAAAATTCGAAATTATGTCGCTGTGACAAGAAGTTGATTTTCATTACTTTCAACTTGAAAAATACCATACAGTCGGTAATATTAGCAGGAAGTACTTATTCACGATTTGGTGAGACTTTGGTGTGGTCGCGAAAATTTAATATCTCCATGACATAATAAATGATGCATTAATTGATACTTTTAGACAGATAACGAAATTCTGGTTTGATATGAATTAAAATCTGATGTATGTCAAAACTGCATACTTTTAGATCTTGGAAAATAATTGGCCTTACAGTAAAGACATTTAGAAGGAGTGTATCAAGGCAATTCTATGCAACTATAATCATATTAACCGGTATTCAGCTTTTTCATTAGCAATCATAACTATTATAATAGCTATAACTTGTGGGTATAATAACAATAAATACCTGTAATAAATCCTGACCAGGATTCTTCTTCCACTCTGTCAAGCTCTTACACAATTCTATAGTAAGCCATCCACCAGTATATTCTTTTCTGTATGCCTCTTTTCCTGGAAATCATTATTATCAATAAAACGTTCCATCAACAATATTAATTTCATGAAATTCTAAACAACAAGACATAGTGTCCTAATATATTACCATCTCCCGATTATCCAGGCTATTAATATGCTGTCAAACAAAACAAGAGATCCCAGAGGGATCTTGGCGCCCACCAAAGAATGATCTATATCTGATAAAAGAAAGATGGATCTTTTCTCTACTTTTTAAACTTATTTAAACATGCTACATATAAAATTTGAGACAGATCGATTCAGTACCTTTTGAGAAATAGCGGTAACAAACTTTAACTATCAAAATCCAAGATGACTCCTTGGTGGCCATCTTGTTGATCAATCGGTCCCAAATCACAATATGCACAACTAGGGCCCTAGGGGAACCTACATGTGAAATTTGAGAAAGATCCATTCAGTACTATCTGAGAAATAGCCATAAAAAACTTTGAATATAAAAATCCAAGATGGCTGCCTGGCAGCAATTTTGTTGACCGATCAGTCCCAAAATGCAATATGCACAACTAGGTCCCTAGGGGAACCTACATATGAAATTTGAGACAGATCCCTTCAGTACTATCTGAGAAATAGCCATAACAAACTTTAACTATCAAAATCCAAGATGGCCACCTGGCGGCCATCTTGTTCACTGATTGGTCCAAAAATGCAATATGCAAAACAAGGGCCCTAGGGGAACCTACATATTAAATTTGAGAAAGATCCCTTCAGCACTTTTTGAGAAATAGGGATATCAAACCTTAACTATCAAAATCCAAGATGGCCGCCTGGCGGCCATCTTGTTTTTCCGATCAGCCTCAAAATCTGTATGGCACAACTTGGGACCAAGGTAACTTCCATGTGAAGTTTGAACAAAATCCCTTCAGTAGTTCTCAAGAAATATCGATAACAAACTTCAACTGCCAAAATCAAAGATGGCTGCCTGGCGGCCATCTTGTTTTTCCGATCAGCTTAAAAATCTGTGTGGCACAAATAGGGACCAAGGGTAACCTCCATGTGAAGTTTGAACAAAATCCCTTCAGTAGTTCTCAAGAAATATCGATAACAAACTTCAACTGCCAAAATCAAAGATGGCTGCCTGGCGGCCATCTTGTTTTTCCGATCAGCCTCAAAATCTGTATGGCACAACTAGGGACCAAGGGTAACCTCCATGTGAAGTTTGAACAAAATCCCTTCAGTAGTTCTCAAGAAATATTGATAACAAACTTCAACTGCCAAAATCAAAGATGGCTGCCTGGCGGCCATCTTGTTTTTCCGATCAGCCTCAAAATCTGTATAGCACAAATATGGACCAAGGGGACCCTCCATGTGAAGTTTGAACAAAATCCCTGCAGCAGTTTTTAAGAAATAGTGATAACAAGCATTGTTTACGGACGGACGCCGGACGATGGACCACGGACGCAGGGCGATTTGAATAGCCCACCATCTGATGATGGTGGGCTAAAAATTACACCAAATATTTGTAAGAGTATCATTTTTAAGAGTATTTAAAATGAACAACTTTCGAACATTTTTTTTTTAAATTTGGCTATATTTTGATAATCAACATTCAAACTCATTAAAATGTATCATAACAAATGACATAAACAGTATACTTACCCTGTGCAGATGCAAACATAACTAAGCTGTCTTCAATACAAGTTATAGCTGGGACTTCGTCTATATCTAGAGCAATAGATGTATCAACTCGACCAAGTTGTGGTTTTGTTGCTTTCCGGATTTCAGCTTTATGTATTGACTGTCCATGACTCCCTTTTGATTGAGCTTTGTCCTCTGGATATTTCACTTCAGATGTTTCTGAGTGTGGTTTGGCCTCTGCAGACATACGTTCCATTGAGTTGGGAGCATCAATAGGTAGATTTGTTTGGGGTCCACTTTGATCTGGTGGCTTTGCTGGGGGTCCACTCTGACCTGGCGGCTTAGGCTGTAATGTCATAAAATAGACATGTAAAATCAAGCTTTATTGACATCCTCATTAAATATCATACTAGCATCTATCAAAATATCCATAATAATGACAAAGTATACAGTCATTGTCACAGATACATGAACATACACTCTTCATTGTGTGCATGCACCATTTATAAGTATTAGCCAGCCTCCAATCATGTTCAGACAAGGGCAGGATTTAATTCAGTACACTTAAGAATTTTTTCTTCCACTTAAGCAATTATCCGAAATTTCACGTGTATTAAGAGTCTCTCAAAATGTGGTTGGTGATAAATAAAGTATCTACAATTATTAATATCCTAGGTATTTCATAATTGATTATGAGTAGCAATAAACTATACTTCAGACGTATTTCATCATATAATGGACAGTAGAATCAAACCAAAATTAATTTCTGGAAATCCCCTTGTGGGCACAAGATTTCATAAAGAGGTGAATGTTTCGGAGCCTGCTGATTGGTTATTCAGGGTCCATTAGTTTCAAATGTTTAATGTGTGGGTTGGGCAATACATGTAGATGTAAAATATGTAAAGAAATTTTAAAATTCTGTCAAGTGTGTTTCTGACTGGGGAAGGTAATCAATATTGGAATTTCATGAATATTTTAATCAATTTTTGGTGCGGAATTCAACATAAGATGGCACCCCCACATAAAAGTTTAGCAAGATGGTAGATCTTAATTTCTTTTTATTCACAGGTATGCGAGATGCCATTCTTCAAAATTAGTGACAGGTGACCAGACTTGAAAACTCCATTTAACCTGCATGGACAGTGGCAAACGTTAACATATCGCATATAGGGAAATCATTTGGTTCTGAGGTCTCTCTAAGGGAAATAAAATTAAAAAAAAAAAAAAAAGTTCCTCAGAGTGTGCATATTCTTGCAACAGCTCTCATTTTCCTTATAATATGAAGAGTTTATGTATTTTACATTAAAATGATATTTCAACTGTTCCATTAGTTTGTATAGTAGTTTTTTCAACATAGATTCATTATGCATGTAATAAAATTTCAGTCTACATGTGTACTTGTACATTTGTATTAAATTTCACATTATACTTTGCCACCATTTTGATTTTTAATAGTTTAAGACATCAATTTCATTATCATATCGCAGAAAAAAAGATTTCAGTTTGATGCATTTATTACAATTTTTGGTTTGAATCTGGATAACTGAATAAAAAATATTTGGTGTATTCATAAATCATATCTGATAAGAAGACTCATTGTGAACACTAAGTTTGTCTCTCAGAAAAATGTTAATGTTAGTGGTAAAATCACTAAGCCACAGTAATAGTAAATAAATCACTAAAATCTTATCTACAGAGGTAAAATAAATCAGTCATATTTATAGTGGTATAATAAAGCAGTGATATTTGAAGTGGTAAAATAAATCTGTCATATTTATAGTGGTTATATTAATCAGTCATATTTGAAGTGGTAACATAAATCTGTCATATTTATAGTGGTAAAATAAAGCAGTCATATTTGAAGTGGTAACATAAATCAGTCATATTTATAGTGGTTATATTAATCAGTCATATTTGAAGTGGTAACATTAATCAGTCATATTTATAGTGGTTATAGTAATCAGTCATATTTGAAGTGGTAACATTAATCAGTCATATTTATAGTGGTTATATTAATCAGTCATATTTGAAGTGGTAAAATAAATCTGTCATATTTATAGTGGTAAAATAAAGCAGTGATATTTGAAGTGGTAAAATAAATCTGTCATATTTATAGTGGTAAAATAAAGCAGTGATATTTGAAGTGGTAAAATAAATCTGTCATATTTATAGTGGTAAAATAATGCAGTGATATTTGAAGTGGTAAAATAAATTGGTCATATTTATAGTGGTAAAATAAAGCAGTGATATTTGAAGTGGTAAATAAAATTGGTCATATTTATAGCGGTAAAATAAAGCAGTCATATTTATAGTGGTAAAATAAAGCAGTCATGTTTAAAGTGGTAAAATAAAGCAGTGATATTTGAAGTGGTAAATTAAATCTGTCATATTTATAGTGGTAAAATAAAGCAGTTGTATTTACAGTGGTAAAAAATCACAAAGCCATATTTCTTCTGACCCAGAGATGGTGGAAATTTGTAGGTCATCTAAGTCACATAGTTTATCCATTCAGTGACACAAATGATTGATTTATTCAACATTCAGCAAATAACTATCATTTTTATTGTGAAGACAAATATAAATTGACTTAATAGATCATGACCATAAAAGGTAAATATACTGTAGTAGAGTGAAAATAAGACCAAAACACAATACAGTGATATCTGATCAAGTTGTGCATGTAAAAATGAGAAAAACTTATTTACCTTACTCCTCGGTTTAGCATCAGACAGGCTTTTATTTCCTTGAACATCATCGCCTTCATTTGATTTCATTGGATTACCTTTTTTAACAGAAATTTATAAAACTTAAATCCAGTTTTCTTTTGTTGTTTGTAGAAGTGATTTAGAAACGATTTTCCCTTATTGGGCCCACCCCTTCATTTATGAAAAAATCTTACCCTTTCAACAAAGATCTTACTGGCCAAATTTGGCTACAATATATTACAATCTTTATGACCAGAGACCAATAGGACCTATTTTGCTCACCAGCTTAATTTTTGTGTGACCCCTATGGTTTCCTAGGGGCCTCACTTTTATCCACAACCTTTAGGAATAATAGGGGGATAATTGGCAATATGGCCAAATTAACCCCTTTTGAACTGGCCCCTTAGGCTCCTGAGGTCAACCAAGTCATTGCACAAATTTGAATTCCAAATGGATTAGCATGCTTAATACAAAATATGAGCAATATATTAATAACTTTCAGAGAAGTCTTTTTATAGTAAAATGACAAATTTACCCATTTTGACCTCGCCCCTCAGGCCCCCTAGGGATTAGCAAAACCATTTACACAATTCTGAATCTCCATCCCATAAACATGCTACCAGCCAAATTTGGTCAAATTCAAACATTTGCTTTTCAAAAAGTTTTGTTGAGAATTTTTGACGATTGACAAACACCGGACACCTCCATATGGCATAAGTTATCTTGATGACAACGTGAGTTAATTAACTATTTTTAATTAAGCAATTTAAAGGAATTTCTTCATTTGTCCCATACTGTGTTATATCTGTGTTACCAATTCCATTGTATGAAGTATGGACAAATTCTGTTCATATGTGCTCCAGTTATTGCCCAGAAACTTTTTCTCTTTAGTCGCAGTGACCTTTGTAGTTGACCTTTTGACCATATATAAATTTAATCCCAGGCTGTGTCACCTCCAATGCTAGCTATCATCCCATGATAATGAATTTTGAACAAATTCTGTTGATTTGTTCTCAAGTTATCGTTTTGAAACTAACTTTTGTGAAACAATCTTTTTTAGTAACAGCGACCTTTGTAGTTGCTTGACCTTTTGACCTCAAATTTAATTCCATACCGTATTGTCTCATACGCTACCATGTTATGAAGTTTGATAACAAGAGGCCCATGGGCCTTAACGGTCACCTGAGTTTGAATATATAATGAAACAAATTAAAAACATATAAACACTATATGCTTGGCCTTGAAGTTAGTTAGTGATTTATAAATTTGACTTTTTAGTCTATGAAGAGTATTTGCTTCCATCAAACCTGTGAACTTAGAAGAATTTTTTGAAATTTTGATCATTTTAACCCTATTTGGTCCTGCCCCTCTGGTCCCCCAGAGACTGAGGACTGATATGGATGTTAAAACGCTATATCTCAGGCTAATAATTTTTATCAAGTTTGACTCATTTCCTATGAAAATTGAGCAAATAATGTTCATAAATATGTTTTTCTTATATAAAATTAAGAAAACTTGATCCCTCCCCAGGGGGTAACGTGAGACCCCAGGGTCATATAATTCACAATTTTTTATAAAACACCTTAAGACCTTTCCATCTATAATTATTTGATTCTACCATTTTTAGAATTTTAGAAGATTTTGAAGTTTTAGCCTATTTGACCCTTTTTAGCCCCACCCCTCTGTCCCCAGGGGGTCGGCCAGGACCAATATGGATATGATATTAAAATACTATCTCAGGCTATTAATTCTAACCAAGTTTGACTCATTTCCTATGAAAATTGACAAAAAATGCTCATAAATGTGTTTTTCCTATATAAACTATAGTAAACTTGACCCTCTCCCCAAGGGGTAATGGGAGACCCCAGGGTCATATAATTCACAATTTTTATAAAATACTTTAAGACTTTTTCATCTATAAAGTGTATTTGATTCTACCATTTCCAGAATTTGAGAAGAAGATTTTTGAAGTTTCAGATTATTTGACACCTTTTTTGACCCCGCCCCTAAGGGCCCTGGGGGTCAGACATAGAAAATTTGTTAATAGGATTTAATGGCCATCTCATACTGATAATTCTGATAACATTTGACTCATTTCCTATTACAAATGACCAAATAATGCTCAAAAATGTGTTTTCCCTAAATAAACTATAGTTAACTTAGCCCCCTCCCCAGGGGGTAACTAGAGACCCCAGGGTCATATAATTCACAATTTTTGTAAAGGACCTAAGACCTTTCTATCTATGAAGAGTATTAGATTCTACCAAATCTGTGAGTAGAGAAGAAGACTTTTGAAATTTTACTCAATTTTACCCCTTTTGGCCCCTCCCACAGCCCCCTGGGGGTTGGGACCATATGATTCACAATTTTGATTGGCCTTATGGCTTAGAAGGTTTGTGCAAAATTTCATTGAAATTGTTTAGGCAGTTTTGGAGAAGAAGTCAAAAATGTGAATTGTTTACAGACATATCATATGTCAATATGCGTTATTATAACGTACGACGACGGACAAAAGGTGATTAGAATAGGTCACTTGAAACTTCGTCTCAGGTGACCTAAAAATCCATCAATTTGTTCTCAAATAATCATCTGGAAACCAAATCCAGGTAGACTGTCGGAGGGACTTTAGTGCTTGTCCCAGTCTGTCTGTCTGACAGACTGGGACAAGCACTAAATTCCCTCTGAGTTCACTTCATCGGCAGAGGACTAATAAACTTACATTCAACTAATATCGGTGTTCCTTTATCCACAATGTCTTCCTTTTCAGCTCTTACTCCAGATCGGCAAGCCTGTTATTAACAGAGGATGTCAGAAGGATATTCACGGATGTACAGTGTACATAAAAACTGACAGAGAGCGACAATAACATTTTGAGTGATTGTCTTCAGATAGTTGAATGCAGCCAATGATACGTGGGATATACTCTACACAATCAGTTGAGTTCACTTCATTATATTCATGCAGTCAAACTTGTCTATAAGACCACTGACTGGACAAAGAGTAATAGAATCATTCAATATCACAACCCATTGATGTTTCTATATGTTTTTATTTTTGCAAGCTATGGCGAATAAAAGTGACGTCCTTAAATCTTGCCGTCAGGTAATAATTTACTGCTTCTCAATGAATGTCAATAAAAAGCGCTCTAGGTCATATTACACTAGCGACATATACAAACATATTATACGGGTAAGATCACAGAATGTCATGCGGTTAATGTGATAAATCAACTTACCTGAATAAACAATAATTTTGGAATGCCTTTTAGTTCCCTTTTACTCTCAAATTTTGTCAAAAGATCGTCTGTGTACAAATGTTTGTCCTCCATTAAAATGCGATGCCGAAGCACATTTTTATCTTTTCTAATTTGGCTAATCTCTAGAACTTCCTCACCGTGGGAGCTTATCACGACAATTATGATTTCAGCTTTCTTCTCTACAGCATCGTTTAATACTATAACATGAGAATAAATACTATTAAAATAAAACATCTAAAAGTACACATTTTACATCACAATACTATGCACTTCCTTTTACTTGATGAGGATTGAATTTCACTATAAATGCGGTCAAGAGAATTCCTTAAACTTTAATACATGTACATATCCTTGCAAGTAATATGGAAATGATAACAAGTATGATAACCTATTTAATTTAATCAGGTGTATGTCTATGTTAACTGTTTTTAGATCATCAGATGGTGGGCTTTTTAAATCGCTTTTCGTTCGTTAACATTTCTTGTTACCGCTATTTCTCAGAAAGGACTGAAGGGATCTTTCTCAAATTTCATATGTACATGTAGCTTCCCGTGGGGCCCTAGTTGTGCATATTGGATCTTAGAACCAATCGGTCAACAAGATGGCAGCTTTGATTTCAATAGTTAAAATTTGTTTCCGCTATTTATCAGAAAGCAATAAAGGGATCTGTCTCAAATTTCATGTACTGGTTCCCCTAGGTCCCTAGTTATGCATACTGCATTTTGGGACCAATTGGTCAACAAAATGGCTGACAGGACATGCATCATCTTTGTTTTTGTCAATTGAAGTTTGTTACCGCTATTTCTCAAAAAGTACTGAAGGGATCTGTCCGAAATTTCATGTGCTGGTTCCCCTAGAGGTCTAGTTGTGCATATTACATTTTCGGATCAATTGGTCAACAAGATACTGTAAACCAACTTTTATTCGCGGCAATTTAATTTCGCGAATTCCCTTTCAAAAGAAGTTCGCGGATCAGACAATCGTTCTACTTTCATTACTTTTCCTGACATAAAGTATTTATAAGGTGATACAGATCTATTTTTGTGAAACAGATTATAGCCGTTTACCTGCGTATGTATAAGATATCTCTTTCATAAGTGTTAATCCCTATACAAACACGCACAGTACAATATAATAGTACATACGATCACACACAAATAAACAATGGAATCCGCCAGTGTTGGCGACGATCAGTATGCCTTAAGTTGTCTTTGGGTAAACATGTTGGTATTAGTGTAGTTGAAACAAAACAACATATACTACATGTAACTAAAAAGGATACCATAATTGAAAACTCAAGACTTGAGATAAAAAAAATTCTGGAACCGAAGTGAGCTCTTGTCCCCTCACTGAAACGAAACGAATGCACCGATAATGATTTTGGCCTGATGTATCGGCCAACACAAACACCATCTCATGTGGACGGTAGCATTCTGGGATAATCAGGTTTAATTTTACTGAAGTTTGAATTGTTTATTTAGTTTGAATATAGATATTTTACTTCCGACTAACAGAGCATTTTTGAACTATACAGCCATACAAATGTATCGATAATAATTCAGAGATTTCCCCCCCCCCCACTCAGAGTTGAGAATATTAATTTTTTTAAGCATTTTCTTTTATTCTTTCTATTTTCATAAAAATACCGATTTATGCAATATATATACGTTCATAAGCATGCATACATGTAGACAAATATACATACATACATGCATGCATGCATGTATGTATGTATGTACATACATACATGCATGCATGTCTACATGTCTGCATGCTTATGAATGTAGTACATGCATGCATGCATCCATCCATCCATCCATCCATCCATCCATCCATCCATGCATGCATGCATGCATGCATGCATGCATGCATGGATGGATGGATGGATGGATGGATGGATGGATGGATGCATGCATGCATGCATGCATGCATGCATGCATGCATGCATACATACATACATACATACATACATACATACATACATACATACATACATACATACATACATACATACATACATACATACATACATACATACATACATACATACATACATACATGCATGCATGCATGCATGCATGCATACATACATACATACATCCATCCATGCATGCATGCATGCATACATCCATGCATCCATCCATGCATCCATCCATGCATGCATGGATGGATGGATGGATGGATGGATGCATGCATACATACATACATACATACATACATACATACATACATACATACATACATACATACATACATACATACATACATGCATGCATGCATGCATGCACGCATGCACATACATGCATGCATGCATGCATGCATGCATATACATACCATGCATGCATGCATGCATACATACATACATCCATGCATGCATACATCCATGCATGTATGCATACATACATACATTCATACATATGGATGCATGCATGCATGCATGCATGCATGCATGCATACATACATACATACATCCATGCATGCATACATACATACATACATACATACATACATACATACATCCATCCATGCATGCATGCATACATACATACATACATACATACATACATACATACATACATACATACATACATACATACATACATACATACATGCTGTAAATACACACTTAATTAAGTATACACATGCATATACATATCCATATACACACCCTTACACATATGCCATCACATATTGTACACATTTATTATCTACATCTAAATACTCTATTAACATGTACATGTATGTAACATTTGAGTAATTCAGAGAGATTGACTTTCGCGATTTTGAGTCGAGCGCGAATTTCGCGAAAGTAAATCGCATGCGAATAAAAGTTGGTTTATAGTCGCCGACATGTAGCCATCTTGGATTTTGATCATTGAAGTTTGTTATTTTTAGACATCTTAGAAAACGCGGAAAGGAATCTTTCTCAAATTTCATATGAAGTATTATGTAGCAAAAGCAGAGAAAAGATCCCTCTTTTCGTTTATCAGACGTAGATCATTCTTTGGTAGGCGCCAACATCCCTCTGGGATCTCTTGTTTATCTTTAAAGCGTATTTCATTATTTTTTCACTTCTAGAGTTAAGGTGTTGTTTATTTTTAAATAATTTTGAATGCTGCTGGTTTTTTGGACTGATAATCCTTACACATTTTTCAGACATATAAAGCACTTGTTTTTTTTTTAATTTGGCAAAGTCTGCTAATATATTTGTTTTGACACTTGCGATGATTTATGTGAACAACTAAAAGGATAGGGAAAATACAAACACAATATGATAATGACATTTAAACAAGATATATCACACAATAATGGACTTTTGTGTTGGTAAATAGAATGTAATATGAACAGGAAAAAGTCATATTGACCAAGGCCTTGTTAAGACACACATTCAGTCACTTACCTTGATCTACAAGTGCATCAACTTTCTTTTCCGTTATTTCAGATTCCTTGTCATTGCTTTTTAATGTAAATCCTATATTTTCAAAAACTCTTCCTACTTCTTTTCTATCTATTCTCTCTTCACCTTCCCTGTTCAGCTTGAAGTCATGTATCCCAGTCCCATCACTCTGTCCATCTTCACCTCTTCTTTCAAAGTGTCTTATGCCAATATAAAGAGCATGACGCTTGCCTTTTTCTTGTCCTATTGGGTAAGCAAAATCATTTCTGCCAAAAAAAGAGGAGGAAAAGATAACGTATCAGTCCATGTAGCTAATTTATCTGAAAGGATGTATTTTCCAATGATATTTTCATCTCTTCAGATGAAAAATGCAAAATACTGATTATATAGTAGGAAAAGAAGCTTACATTATCTTCCTTTGCAGTCTTTTTATCACCAGGTGATTGGAAAGCAAAGTGTATAATTAAAACGATTGAAATAATGCTAATTTGTATTCATGGAGCCAAATGGGTCACTAGTGTGGTTGTAATAGAAAAAGGAACCAAATTGAACACTTGTGCTAGGGGTAACAAATTTCTGTTTTCATATGAAAATGTGAGTACATGATGTCTGAGTTGTCTACAACCTATAGAACGGTGGATGGTGGATAGGTGGCCTACAAAACAAATAATCAATAACAATAAATGCTACTCCTTACTTTCCAGTGCTTGTTTGATCACCATCAGAGTTCCCACCGGAGTCTTTTATAGTATCCTGAGGTGTTATATCAGAGCCTGTTCCAGACTCCAGAGTATGACTGCTGTCTTTGTTTGTCTCAAGTTCAACTTGATGGGGACCGTCTGTGATATCTGAGGCCTTTTCTGTTGCTTGATGGGGACTTTCTGTGGCATCAGATCCTTTTTCTGTCGCTTGATGGGGACTTTCTTTGGCATCTGAGGCCTTTTCTGTTGCTTGATGGGGACTTTCTGTGGCATCAGATCCTTTTTCTGTCGCTTGATGGGGACTTTCTTTGGCATCATTTCCTTTTGCATTGCTACTTTCTTCTTCTTGCAATGTAAAAAAACACCATATTAATATCACTAAAACCAATAATAATTGAATTCATGTCTTTCATTAAAATCTCTTATTGTCATTTTATATGGAATTAGTTTTAATATTTGGATGCCAAAACAACATCCATGCCAGCTGTGAAGTTCCCTTTCGCGTTAGTCCCCGAGTCCAGGTGCTTTCTGAAGGGTTTTTATCTCCCCCTCCCTATGGTAATGCCTGCACATACAGAGGACCTTAGACAGTCCTAAACCCCTTACCTTACTCAAATAATTGTAGGCACCTGAAAGCATCACTCTAAACCTTTGTTTTTTACTAAACTAGCACAAAACGGTGCTGCCATCAAATCCCCAAAGAGAATATTTCAGTAATGAGTATTGAGTACTCCTACATAGGCAGAGAAAGTAAAAAATATCCCATTTTATTCTAATTCAAATGCTATAGAGTCAACCCCATTATTTGAAAAGGGGACCTACCAAGTTCAACCTAATAAGTGCCAAGGGGTTTTCATAATTTCATTTTGCATTTAACTCGATATCAGTGAAAACGAGGCCTCCAGAATGGTGAGGGGCACTTATATGGATGGGGTACTTATTGGGTCAAACAGAGTAACCAAATTGGGTATGACAACCTCTCCCTCCCCCACAACAACCACACACAACTGCTAATAAAATACAATATGACCATACCTGTGACTTCCTGGATGTCCTCTTCAAAGTTATAAACATCATCATGGCGAGGTATTGCATCTTTTGCTTTTATCCATTGTTTCAATTGCTTTGGAAAGCTTTCATCACGTGGATCTTGGAAATGTGAATTTAAGTGTAATACACATCTTTAAACATGTTTTTATGCCAGTTCTATCTACTGTATCTATATATTGATTTTAACACTAAAATGTTCAGTACTAGGTTAAAGAAATTATTATTTCTTAACATTTACAAAACAAGTTATACAACGATTACAAAACAGCAAATCACTCTCGATGGCCTGGATGTAAGCACGCCAGGGTTCTTAGTGTGGGAGGAAACTGGAGTGCCCGGAGGAAACCCACATACCGTAATATTTTTATCTTAAAGTAAAATAAGAAGCTCAAACTTTTCAATGGTGGTAATGATGTAAAGTGCAAAGTAAGGAGTTAATTTGTTACTGAAGAAAATTACTGATTTGGCTGCTCTTGTTTTGATAAAGATAAAAAAAAAAACATTTGTCAGCGGTGTGGCATCCTTAAGAATCTTTCTTGATATTATTTGCAAGAATTAAACACTCATTTCAATTCAGATACAGATAGGTAAATGTTTCTTATAAGAAATGTATTTATGAAATAAAAAACAGTTTGAATTTAATTTATAGATTCCTTAAATTTTATGTCCTTGATTGGTTTCTATGGCTGTTACAGGTTGTAAATGGTAATTATTTTTTATTGTTTTCATACTAAATCTGACTTTCTAATTGGCCATTTTTTTACCATCATGCAAAACAAAAATCTGAGAATGGTGCAAAAACCTGACGTTATCATGACGTTACAATAAGAGAAATTGATTTTGCATTTTGATTTGATAAAAGAATCCCTTGAAAAATCACTGAAATCGTAAATTAAAACATATAGTTTTTATCAAGTAGTCTAAATAATCAATCATAAGCATTGATGTCACTGTTATTCAGTTTCATCAGGTGATGAAAACAAGAGGCCCAGAGGGCCTGTATCGCTCACCTGGTTTGTAATGCCAAGTAATGTTCTGAATACAAGTTCATTGTTTCTTTTCTGAAGGAATTTAAATATTTACCTCTAATTCCCCTATTGGGCCCCACTCTTTCTGCTCCAGGGGGCCACAGCCAAAATTTATACAAATTCTGTTAACCCCAAGGATACTTCTGGCCAAACTTGGTTACAATCAATGCAGAACTCTAGAACAGCTAGCGATTTATAGGATTTACCTCTATTTCCCCTATTGGGCCTGCCCCTCCTGCCCCCGGGGGGTCAGAGCCAAAATTTATACAAGTTCTGTTCCCCTTTCCCCCAAGGATGTTTCTGGCCAAATTTGGTTACAATCCATCCAGAACTCTAGGACAAGTAGCGATTTATAGGATTTACCTCTATTACCCCTATTGGGCCCCACCCCTCCTGCCCCAGGGGGGTCAGGGTCACCATTTATGCAAAATCTGATCCCCTTCCCCCAGGGAAGTTTCTGGCCAAAATTGGTTGCAATCCATGCAGAACTCTAGGACAAGTAGCGATTTATAGGATTTACCTCTATTACCCCTAATGGGCCCCGCCCCTCCTGCCCCAGGGGGGTCAGGATCACCATTAATGCAAAATCTGATCCCCTTCCCCCAAGGAAGTTTCTGGCCAAATGTGGTTGCAATCCATGCAGAACTCTAGGACAAGTAGCGATTTAAAGGAAATGTTGACGGGCGACGGACGCTGCGCCATGGCCCTTCGGGCCAGGTGAGCTAAAAATAAACTCTTGTGAGAGGCTGTTATGCAAATTCACACAGTTTGCAAACAAAACTATTTTTATAACTTGCAAAAGTAAAAGAAAAGAAACCTCAAAAATACAATTGAAACTTGTTATTTGGAACTTGTGTATTTTGTATGTTAAAAAAATCACTATATAAGTAACCTTTCAATATATTAAAGTAAACTGTATCATGCCTGGAATACTGACCTTCACCCAGGCACACATGATGTAAGATGGCTCTTTTAGCTTTCAGTAATTTTTCTGGTTCATCATCAATAAAGTCAAGTATTCTCTTGACTTTATCATTTTTCAATGCATCTTCATACGATCTCCTCCTAATATTTGCTGCAATAAAAATATTTAATTTTAGCTACTGTTATAAGTAATCTGCCATAATGCAAATACTGTATCTAGTTGTTTAATTTCCAAGGAGTAAAATTTCGGGATTTTATGTTTGGAATTTATTCACGGGGAGTATTTTCCTGGATTATCTGTGTAGCCTTTTTTAAAAAGTGTTATTCTAACGACAGACTATAATACGTAAAACTATGATTTTGATAAATTTTGCGAGGTATTAAATTTTCCGAATTTGGATAGATCCCTGAATATATTTAGGATTAGAGTATCTTCCTGGTGGTTTTATCGAAGGATAAAGTTGAGCAGGTTATCGATATTTGAAATGTCGCGTCCATTAAACAAATATTGATACCCTACTCAACTTTATCCTTCAATAAAACCACCAAAAAGATACTTTAATCCTTAAAATATATTTACAGTCTTAACTATTATTTCCATAGCTCAATATTTACCATATTTAATGTTTATAACATTTATAAGATTAAAATCAAATTACACTGTTTGGTTCTGACAGGCATTTGGAACAGCCACTAGAATTGATGGGCATTCCCACTAATTTATCAATGAACATACAAATAAAATGAGTTCCATCTGATGAAGCATATATATGGGATTTTCCCAGTATGTAACTGTAAGTCATTTTATTTATCCAATGTTAAAAACTCCACAGTGCAAATACAATTCATAATATGGAAAGATATTTAACGTAGTTGTGATGCTGTGTCTGATTTAAACTGCCTGCCTGAAGGAGGTGTGCCGAACAGAGAGCTTTTTCAACTTTGTGATCACTTGAGTTCTACTTTGATCAGTTCAGGTTTTCATTGGCTTGAATACACTAATGTTATAATGGTTACATGTCATTATTTCTGGATTTTGGAGATTTTCAAGTGAATTGGACGTCGACCGAGGAACATGTACAAACACAGGTAGGCTCACACTGTACACTACAGATTACCTACCGCTCTCAGAATGTTAGGAAGTTGCGTCCTTATTTCAATCTCTTCAATAAACCCTACATATACCAATTATAAGTATAATAAAAGCTACAACTGTAGGGTTCAGTTTCGCTAATTATTTCCAAGCACCCAATCTTGTGTATGCATAGTCTCCAGCGATCACCGTAGATAACAAACAGGACTTGTCAGTCCAGGACTCCCCAGATCAAGCTGTATTGTCGTGCTTCAAGTAAAAACTTGTCCAACACAAAGACTGTAGTTTTTCTGACATATCTCATCCATTTGTGGGCAGGCAAATATGTTTCAAATACAAATACAACACAGTGTCGCTGACCCAAGTTGAAAACATTGCGACGTCATTGGAATGTGCAAAACTGTGCATTGTACAACACTGTATATTTATCATACGCACAGAAACATTGCTCAATGAGGTACGGTAGTAACATAAACAATGTAGCTTTTCTACATTTGTATGTACATGCCTATATGTATGTGTTCAAAATCATTTTGATACATGTTCTTCGGTCGTACGATCGGTACTGAAAACACTAACAGTTTCTGAAGCAGACCATCATACAGTATATATTCATCCGCATGGCTCCAAATTGCACATGACATACTCCATTTATCAAAAAATAAAGTTGAGTAGCCTTTGGTTGAAATCATACTATCAATACGCCGCTGACTGTAAATATAGGAAAATTAAAACACTTGAGAATATTGGCAACAATATAGTATACAACATACGCACATATTTTTTTGTGAAATTGTACATGTTCTATAAGGGACTTTTCTTTCGTAGATTAAAATTTAGGCTATGACATGATTCATCAAGTGACATGTACATGTATACGCCGTCACCGAAGTAGACTACATCCTAATACTTCGGGCGTACGACTGCTGTCATTATACTCACTACCGGTATATCCTTATGTGTAGTTAAACTGAAGGCTCTGTGTGCGACGACTTGTATATCACACAGGATGAAGGCACTTTCCCAGGTTATAAAAAATGGTTGTCTGATGAAAATTATAAAGCTTCCAGAGTAAGACTCGTCAAACAAATACACATCAATATGTCTATGATATGTAGTTGTTGGACGGGTCATTGCTAATGATTATAAATGCACCTGCGATTTCTTGGTTGTTCTCGTCCTCTTCAAACTTATAAACATCATCATGGCGGGGTATTGCATCTTTTGCTTTTATCCATTGTTTCAATTGTTTTGGAAAGCTTTCATCACGTGGATCTTCATAAAGATAAAAATGACATACATGTATATGTTAAGTATTCTTCCCAACCAACTTCTGGGAAAGGTTAATTATAGGTTGAATGGTAAAATAATTAAAAGTATACGTATCTTTAAACATGGGCTGTTTAAGAGTATACATACTACAAAATAGTGTGCTCCCTCAGTTACTTTCCATACAGATACTTTCTCTTATATATACAGTGGTGTAGCTACCATTGACGCAAAAATGCAGCTGAGTGCACATCAATCAATTCTCAAAAAAAAAAAAAATCTATAAAAAAAAAATTATATACAATTATATTTTCTTTTTTTTTTGAAAATCAGAACAAAACGTAGAAACCGAGACCAACATTATTAAATTTGTTATCCTGAATGCTTTTTATTTTTAGGTTAACTTTTTTTTCAGAAAATCAAATATCCATTCCGTTTCCACGCTCTTTTATACATCCACCATGACATGCCCATATACATTTTAGATGTGGATACTGTCATTGACATTTTCGAATGGCAAAAAAAACCCCAAAAAAAACAGGATGATGTTGTTACACTGAACTTTGACATGTGACCAGTCTTCGTCGCTATCACAATAAAATAAGTGCACAAAGAGTACATTTGTATTTGTATAAGAGTACATTTGTATTTGTAGATGAAAGTGCATCTGTATTTGTATAAGAGTACATTTGTATTTGTATAAGAGTACATTTGTATTTATATATATAATAATACATTTGTATTTGTATAAGAGTACATTTGTATTTGTAAAAGAGTACATTTGTATTTGTATAAGAGTACATTTGTATTTGTATGAAAGTGCATCTGTATTTGTATAAGAGTACATCTGTATTTGTATAAGAGTACATTTGTATTTGTATAAGAGTACATTTGTATTTATATATATAATAATACATTAGTATTGTATTTACATTTGTATTTGTATAGAGTACATTTGTATTTGTATAAGAGTACATTTGCACATTCAATTTTCATTAATTTTGGTCCCATACATTTTCATGTGAACAAATGATCCAATGAGAGTATCACCACTTACATGTATATAAAGAAATTGACTGTCTATTAAAAGGGGGGAGGAAAAACCCAGAACCCCCCAAACAACGGTATTGGCGCTCGGTTTCCACTTTGCATGCACATTAATTTCCTGCTAGCGACGCCACTGATGTACCATATGAGTCTTTTACACAGAAGTCTGTATCCTAACAGTCAAAGAATTATATGAATATTTCAGAAAATAGTTTTGCATCAATTTCTATTATTATTAAGTCATTCACCCCTGAATTTCATAATGGAATGGTCTATTCTTTGATTCAAAAGAGCCTAAATGTGTGTTCAGGGGTGAATGAGTTTAGTATGAATTGGACCAATCTTTACTATTAGCAATAAACACTGTAGTATCATAGACAGTGTATTGTAAATTATAGTCAAACTTTGGTACTTGTGTAACTCAAAGACATTGTTTAACTCAGTAAGTATTTTGCATGTTAAATGAAAATGAAAACACTATATTCAAGTAACGTTTCAGTATATAAAAGTACACTCAACTCAAATAACACAAACAAATATTAACTGTATCATGCCTGGAATACTGACCTTCACCCAGGCACACATGATGTAAGATGGCTCTTTTGGCATTTAATAATTTTTCTGGTTCATCATAAATGAAGTCAAGTATTGCCTTGATTTTATCATTTTTCAATGCATCTTCATATGATCTCCTCCTACTTTCAGCTGCAACAAAAATATTCTTTTTACTTAACAAGTCTTAGGTAAGCTGACATAATGCAACTTACAGAAACTAGGGGTGGATATACTATGACAGTGATAATAACCCACAGAGTACTGAGGATGGTCCAGGTGTTGATACAATATGACAATGATAATAACCCTATGAGTACTCAGAGGATGGTCCAGTAATGGATATAATATGACAGTGATAATAACCCCTAGAGTACTGAAGATGGTCCAGGTGTGGATATAATATGATAATGAATAATAACCCTATGAGTACTCAGAGGATGGTCCAGTAATGGATATAATATGACAGTGATAATAACCCCTAGAGTACTGAGGATAGTCCAGTAATGGATATAATATGACAGTGATAATAACCCTTAGAGTTACTGAGGATGGTCCAGGTGTGGATATAATATAATAATGATAATAACCCTATGAGTACTCAGAGGATGGTCCAGTAATGGATATAATATGACAGTGATAATAACCCCTAGAATACTGAGGATGGTCCAGGTGTGGATATACACTCAGCAAAATAAGTTAAGGGTCACAACTTTGGGGTAATAAAAATTAATAAAATATATAAAGGGAATATATCTACTTGATATAACTTTTTCAAGCGTTCATTTGACCATGATTTACACGTGAGTAAAAAGGTTGAAGGTCAGGCCACGTAGGCAGTACACTCGGCTGAGTACAGGTACCCCGATATACAGTTTGGTAGCCGAATGGGACATTGATTGTGACATGTGGGTAAATCATTGGAATTGCACAGTTTTTGCATTTTTTGAACACTAAACGTCATTCAAAGTGACATTAACACGAAATGCCTCAAAGACGTCACTTGAGTGAACAAGATTCAGGTACTCGCTTATAGGTATGCTCCAGTCTAGAATGACTCAACGAATTGTTGCTCAAAATTTCAATGTGAGTCAAAGTGTCATCGGGAGACTGTGGCAACGCTTCCAAGTAACTGGTTCGGTACGTCAGCGACCCAGAAGTGGAAGACCACGATGTACGACAGCCCAGTGAGGACCGTACTATTGTCCTACAAGCAAAACGTAATCGGTTTTCGTCTGGTGTTGAGCTGAATACAGACCTGCGCAACCACCAGGGACTGCGTATTTCCTCTCAAACCTATAGAAATCGTCTCCACCAAGCTAACCTGCGGGCTCGTCGGCCAGCTGTGAGGGCCCATTTTGACCGCGAGACACAAAGCAGCAAGACTTGATTTTTGCACAAATCATGTTCACTGGCAACTGCGCCATATTCGACCAATACTATTCACCGACGAGTCGAAATTTTGTGTGGACTTTCACGATGGTAGGAGGCGAGTGTGGCGAGAGAAAAAACGAACGATATCGCGACTGCTGTGTGACGCAGCACAATCGTTTTGGTGGAGGTTCAGTAATGGTTTGGGGTCGGTGGCATCTCTCTCGACGGAAAAAAACGGAGCTGTATATCATTTCGGATACGGGAAACGCTGAGCTGGACAACGTTATAGGGACGCGAAATCCTAGACCCTATTGTGCGCCCATTCGCGGCGTGCATAAGGTCCCGATTTTGTACTCATGGATGTATAATGGCGCGTCTTCATCGTGCTAGGATCGTACATGAGTACCTTGGAGAGCGGAAACTATCGAGGCGCATGGACCACATGGGACTGGCCCGCGGTTTTCTCCCGACTTAAAATCCTATAGAACACCATCTGGGATGTCCTTCCAGAGAAAGACAGATCTGAAGCGGGAACGTTCAACCGGCAGTCAAATTCCCTGAAATGGAAAATTCGCACTGTTAGAGGAATGGACGTAACCTGGCACAATTGACCATCCGTAGAATCTTCCGCAGCTTCAGCAGGCCATGTTGGTCCGTGCAGTTATTCAGGCCTGGAGGAGGTCCAACACTAAGTACTGATAACATCGTAATGAACTCCCCAGAAATGAAAAATTGACTTTTCATCACCATATGTGATTTCACTTTGAAAATAGGGGTATGCCTTGTCGGATGCCTGTAGTTTGAAAAAAATGTCTTGTTTTCCCGCCAAAAATCGTTTCCAATGAATGAATGAAATGTTAATGATAATAAATTGATATAAAAATCATGTTCTAAGTGTTTGGTAAAAAAAAATACTATACTCAAAACTTTTGACCCTTAACTTAATTTGTTGAGTATAATATGACAGTGATAATAACCCCTAGAGTACTGAGGATGGTCCAGGTGTGGATATAATTTAATAATGATAATAACCCCTATGAGTACTCAGAGGATGGTCCAGTAATGGATATAATATGACAGTGATAATAACTCATAGAGTACTGAGGATGGTCCAGGTGTGGATATAATATGACTGTGATAATAACCCTATGAGTACTCAGAGGATGGTCCAGTAATGGATATAATATGACAGTGATAATAACCCCTAGAATACTGAGGATGGTCCAGGTGTGGATATAATATAATAATGATAATAACCCTATGAGTACTCAGAGGATGGTCCAGTAATGGATATAATATGACAGTGATAATAACCCCTAGAGTACTGAGGATGGTCCAGGTGTGGATATAATATGACATTGATAATAACCCCTAGAGTACTGAGGATGGTCCAGGTGTGGATATAATGTGACAGTGATACTAACCATAGAGTACTGAGGATGGTCCAGTGATGGATATAACATGACAGTGATACTAACCCCTAGAGTACTGAGGATGGTCCAGGTGTGGATATAATATGACAGTGATACTAACCCATAGAGTACTGAGGATGGTCCAGTGATGGATATAATATGACATTGATAATAACCCCTAGAGTACTGAGGATGGTCCAGGTGTGGATATAATATGACATTGATAATAACCCCTAGAGTACTGAGGATGGTCCAGTGATGGATATAATATGACAGTGATAATAACCCCTAGAGTACTGAGGATGGTCCAGGTGTGGATATAATATAATAATGATAATAACCCCTATGAGTGCTCAGAGGATGGTCCAGTAATGGATATAATATGACAGTGATAACTAACCTATAGAGTACTGAGGATGGTCCAGTAATGGATATAATATGACAGTGATACTAACCCATAGAGTACTGAGGATGGTCCAGGTGCGGATATAATGTGACAGTGATACTAACCCTATAGATACTGAGGATGGTTCAGGTAATGGATATAATGTGACAGTGATACTAACCTATAGAGTACTGAGGATGGTCCAGTAATGGATATAATATGACAGTGATACTAACACCTAGAGTACTGAGGATGGTCCAGTAATGGATATAATATGACAGTGATACTAACCCTATAGAGTACTGAGGATGGTCCAGTGTAATGGATATAATATGACAGTGATACTAACCTATAGAGTACTGAGGATGGTCCAGTAATGGATATAATATGACAGTGATACTAACCTATTAGAGTACTGAGGATGGTCCAGTAATGGATATAATATGACAGTGATACTAACCTTATAGAGTACTGAGGATGGTCCAGTAATGGATATAATATGACAGTGATACTAACCTATAGAGTACTGAGGATGGTCCAGTAATGGATATAATATTGACAGTGATACTAACCCCTAGAGTACTGAGGATGGTCCAGGTGTGGATATAATATGACAGTGATAATAACCCCTAGAGTACTGAGGATGGTCCAGGTGTGGATATAATATGACAGTGATAATAACCCCTAGAGTACTGAGGATGGACCAGTGTGTGGATATAATATGACAGTGATAATAACCCCTAGAGTAACTGAGGATGGTCCAGGTGTGGATATAATATGACAGTGATAATAACCCCTAGAGTACTGAGGATGGTCCAGGTTGGTGGATATAATATGACAAGTGTATAATAACCCCTAGAATTACTGAGGATGGTCCAGTGTGTGGATATAATATGACAGTGATAATAACCCATAGAGTACTGAGGATGGTCCAGGTGTGGATATAATATGGATAGTAACTGAGGATGGTCCAGGTGTGATATAATATGACAGTGATAATAACCCCTATGAGTACTGAGGATGGTCAGGTGTGGATATAATATGACAGTGATAATAACCCCTAGAGTACTGAGGATGGTTCAGGTGTGGATATAATATGACAGTGATAATAACCCATAGAGTACTGAGGATGGTCCAGGTGTGGATATAATATGACAGTGATAATAACCCTAGAGTACTGAGGATGGTTCAGGTAAATGGATATAATATGACAGTGATAATAACCCCTTAGAGTAGAGGGGATGGTTACGGGTGTGGATATAATTTGACAGTGATAATAACCCATAGTAGTACTGAGATGGTCCAGTTGTGGTTATAATATGACAGTGATAATAACCCTAGAGTACTGAGTGTCCAGTGAAGGTTATAACTTGACAGTGATAATAACCCTGAATTGTGATGGTTCAGGTGTGGATATAATATGACAGTGATAATAACCCCTAGAGTACTGAGGATGGTTCCAGGTGGTGGATATAATATGACAGTGATAATAACCCCTAGAGTACTGAGGATGGTTCAGGTGGGGATATAATATGACAGTGATAATAACCCATAGAGTACTGAGGATGGTCCAGGTGTGGGATATAATATGACAGTGATACTAACCCCTAGAGTACTGAGGAGGGTCCAGGTGTGGATATAATATGACAGTGATAATAACCCCTAGAGTACTGAGGATTGGTCCAGTTGGGCGACGATAATATGACAGTAGATAATAACCCTTGTGTATATGTGGTTGTAACCAGGTGTGGATATAATATGTCAAAGTGATAATAAACCCATAGAGTACCTGTGGATTGGTCAGTTGGGGATATTATATGAACAGTGTAAAATATACTAATAGAGTACTGAGGATGGTTATGGTCAGGTGTGGATATAATATGACAGTGATTATAACCCCTAGAGTACTGAGGATGGTCCAGTGATGGATATAACATGGATCAGTGATTAATAACCCCTAGATAGTGAGGATGGTTAAGGTGTGGTATTAATATGTCAGTGATAATAACTCTAATGGAGTACTGAGTATGGTCCAGGTGTGGTTATAATTATGACAGTGATAAGAATCCCCTAATAGTAGTACTGAGGCAGTGGTCCAGGAGAGGGATATAAATGACAGTGATAATAACCCCTAGACATAGTGTGGAGGGTTACATAGTGATGGATATAACATGACAGTGATAATTACCCCTAGAATAGTGAGGCATGGTTCAGGTGGGGATATATTATTGACATAGTGATATATAACTCATTAGAATACTGTGGATAGTTACCGTAATGTAGTAGATAACTATGATAGTTATAATAAAATTCTATAGAAGTACTGAGGATGGTTCCAGTAATGGGATATAATATGACTGTGTATAATAACTCTAGAGTACTGAGAGATGGTCAATGTGTGGATGACAATATATAAAAGTGATAATTACCCCTGATGAGTACTCTGAGGATGGACCAGTGATGATAAATAATATGACACGATGGATAATAACCGCATAGAGTACAGAGGATGGTACAGGGTGTGAGATTTTATATGACTGTGATATTAAATACTCATAGGAGTTACTGGAGGATGGTCCCAGTGATGGATATAACAAGGTCAGTGATAAATTACACCTAGAATAGTGAGGATGGTGCCGAGTGAGGATATAATATGACAGTGGATAATAACCCCTAGAGTACTGAGGATGGTCCAGGTTGGGGATTATTTAACAGTGTTACTAACCCATAGTAGTACTGAGGATGGTTCAGTATTGGCTTTATTATATGAAAGTGATAAAAATCATAGAGTACTGAGGATGGTACAGTATTGGATATATATGACAGTGATAATAACTCCTAGAGTTATGATGATGGTCCAGGTGTGGATATAATATAACAGCTGATAATAACCCTATGAGTACTGAGGTAGGTCCAGGTGTGGATAATATTATTGACTGTGATATAATTCCATGAATTCTGAAGGATGGTCAAGGTGGGATATAATATGACAGTGATAATAACCCCTAGAGTACTGAGGATGGTCAGTTGGGGATATAATATGACCAGTGATAATTACAACTAGAGTTATGAGATGGTCAGGTGTGGATATAATATGACAGTGATACTAAACCCTAGGAAGTACTGAGGGATGTCCAGTCCAACGTGTGGATATAATATGAAAGTGATCAATAACCCTAGAGTACTGATGGTTGGTCCAGTAGGGGATTTAATAACCCCAGTGAAACTAAACCATAGTGACTGAGGATGGTCCAGGTTGTGAATTTAATATTACAGATAGATACTATATACTCATATGAATACTGAGGATGGTCCAGGTACGTAGATATAATATTGAAAGTGATTTTAACACTTGAGTACTGAGGATGGTCCTGTAATGGCTATAAAATGACAGTGAATAATAACTCCTAGAGTTCTGAAGATGGACCAGGTGTGGTTCATAATTGACTAGTGATAATACCCCCCTATGAGTTAACTGATGATGGGACAGAGTGTGGTTATAATATTACAATGATAGTAACTCAATGAGTACTGAGGTATGGTTCCAGGTGTGGATATAATATGACAGTGATAATAACCCATAGAGTACTGAGGATGGTCCAGGTGTGGATATATTATATGACAGTGATAATAAAACCCCTAGAAGTACTGAGGATGGTCCAGGTGTGGATATAATATGCGAACAGTGATACTAACCCATAGAGTACTGAGGATGGTCCCAGGCGTGTGGATATAATATACCTGACAGTGATACTAATCCATAGAGTACTGAGATTGTCCAGGTGTGGATATATATATTGACAGTGATAATAACCACCTAGAGTACTGAGGATGGTCCAGGTGTGGATATAATATTGACCAGTGGATAATAACCTATAGAGTACTGAGGATGGTCCAGGTGTGGATATAATATGACAGTGATACTAACCCATAGAGTACTGAGGATGGGGCAGGTGTGGATATAATATGACAAGTGATAATAACCCCTTGAGTACTGAGGATGGTTCAGTAATGGATATAATATGACAGTGATAATAACCCCTAGAATAGTGAGGATGGTCCAGGTGTGGATATAATAATGACAGTGATAATAAACTATTAGAGTACCTGAGAATGGTACCAGGTCGTGGATATAAAATGACAGTGATAATAAACCCCTAGAGTACTGAGGATGGTCCAGTGATGGATATAACATGACAGTGATAATAACCCCTAGAATAGTGAGGATGGTTTGATGGACCAGGGTGTGGAATAATATGACAGTGATACATAAACCCCCCCATAGATTATCTGAGGATGGTCCAGGTAATGGATATAATATGACAGTGATAGTTAACCACTAGAGTACTGAGGATGGTCCAGTTGGGGATCTAATATGACAGTGATAATAACCCCTAGAGTAAGCTGAGGATGGTCCAGGTCGTGGAGTATATAATATGACAGTGATAACTAACCCATAGAGTACTGAGGATGGTCCAGGTGTGGATATTAATATGACAGTGATAATAACCCCTAGAGTACTGTGGATGGTCCAGTTGGGGACATAATATGACAGTGATAAAATACCCCTAGAGTATGAGGATGGGACCAAGGTGTGGATCATAATATGACAGAGTGATAATAACCCTAGAGTACTGAGGATGGTCCAGTTGGGGATATTATATGACAGTGATATAACTCTAGAGTGACTGGAGGTGGTCACAAGTACTGAGTGGGAAATGGTCCAAATGATGGAAAATAATATGACAGTGCATAATAACCCCTAGGTGTACTGAGGATGGTACTAGTGCATGGGATATAACCATGTGACAGTGATTAATAAACCCTAGAATAGTGAGGATGGTTTCAGGTGTGGATATAATATGACAGTGATAAATAACTCGACTAGAGTTACTTGAGGATGGTCCAGGTGTGGACTATATTATGTCAGTGATAATAACCCCTAGAGTAATGAGGATGGGTCCAGTGATGGATATATCAGGACCAGTGATTTAAATAACCCCTAGAATAGTGAGGATGGTTCAGGTGATGGATTATAAACATGACAGTGATAATAATCCCCCTAGAATGACTGGAGGATGGTTTCAGGTGATGGATATAAAAATGACCAGCTGATAATAAGCCCCGTAGAATACTGAGGTATGGTTTCAGTGTGTGGATTATAATATGACAGTGATAATAACTCATAGGGAATACTGAGGATGGTTCAGGTGTAATTGATGATTAATATTGAAAAGTTGATAATAACTCATAGAGTACTGAGGATGGTCCGAGTAATGGATATAATATGACTCCATATGATAATAAATTCCGTAGAGTACTGAAGGATGGTCCAGCGTTCAAAAAGTGATATAAACATGACAGTGATAATAACCGCCCCAGAGTACTGAGGATGGTCCAGTGTGTGGAGATGAATATGACCAGGGATAATAAACCCATAGAATACTGAGGATGGTCCAGTGGTCGTGGATATAATTTGACAGTGATAATAACCCCTAGAGTACTGCAGGAATGTCCTGTGATGGATTCTAACATGACAGTGATAATAACCCTATGGAGTACTGTGGATGGATATAACAGGTGATGGATATATTATCGGACCGTGATATTAACTCTTATGATCAGTACTGAGGTTGGTCCAGTTGTGGTGGTTAATTAATATGACGAGTGATAATAAAACCCTAGTGTAACTGAGGTTGGGTCCCAGTTGATGGATATTAACATGACAGTGATAATAACCCCCTAGATTAGTGAGTGATGCGTTCAGGTGTGGATATAATATGCCAGTGATATATAACCCCTAAGAGTACTGGAGGATGTCCTGGTTGGGGATATAATATAACATGTGATTACTACCATAGATTTGAGGAGGATGTTTCATGTAATGGATATAATATGAAAGTGATAATAACTACCTATGGATGAGGATGGTTCCAGTGAATGGATATCAACTATGACAGTGATAATAACGCCTAGATGTACATGATGAATGGTCCCAGGTGTTGGATATAATATAACAGTCGATAATAACCCTAGAGTACTATGAGGTTGTCCAGGTGTGGATATAATATGTCCGTTATAAATAACACACATAGATTTACTGAGGATGGTCCAGGTGTGGATATAATTATGACAGTGATAATAACCCCTAGTGTACATGAGGTTTGGTCCAGTATGGATGGATATATCATATGACAGTGATAATAAAACCCCTAGAGTATGAGGATGGTCCAGTGTGGATATAATATGACAGTGAAACTAACCCATAGAGTACTGAGGATGGTCCAGGTGTGGATATAATATGACAGTGATAATAACCCCTAGAGTACTGAGGATGGTCCAGTTGGGGATATAATATAACAGTGATACTAACCCATAGAGTACTGAGGATGGTCCAGGTGTGGATATAATATGACAGTGATACTAACCCCATAGAGTACTGAGGATGGTCCAGGTGTGGATATAATATGACAGTGATAATAACCCTAGAGTACTGAGGATGGTCCAGTTGGGGATATAATATGACAGTGATAATAACCCCTAGAGTTCTGATGGATGGTCCAGGTGTGTGGATATAATATGACAGTGATAATAACCCATAGAGTACTGAGGATGGACCAGGTGTGGATATAATATGACAATGATAATAACCCCTATGAGTACTGAGGATGGTCCAGGTGTGGATATAATATGACAGTGATAATAACCTATAGAGTACTGAGGATGGTCCAGGTGTGGATATAATATGACAGTGATAATAACCCCTAGAGTACTGAGGATGGTCACCAGGTTTAGTGGATTATAATGCGACAGTGATACTAACCCCTAGAGTACTGAGGATGGTCCAGGTGTGGATATAATATGACAGTGATAATAACCATAGAGTATGAGGATGGTCCAGGTGTGGATATAATATGACAGTGATAATAACCCCTAGAGTACTGAGGATGGTCCAGGTGTGGATATAATATGACAGTGATAATAACCTATAGAGTACTGAGGATGGTCCAGGTGTGGGATATAATATGACAGTGATACATAACCCATAGAGTACTGAGGATGGTCCAGGTGTGGATATAATATGACAGTGATAATAACCCATAGAGTACTGAGGATGGTCCAGGTGTGGATATAATATGACAGTGATAATAACCCATAGAGTACTGAAGATGGTCCAGGTGTGGATATAATATGACAGTGATAATAACCCCTAGAGTACTGAGGATGGTCCAATAATTGATATAATATGACAGTGATAATAACCCCTAGAGTACTGAGGATGGTCCAGGTGTGGATATAATATGACAGTGATAATAACCCCTAGAGTACTGAGGATGGTCCAGTTGGGGATATAATATGACAGTGATAATAACCCCTAGAGTATGAGGATGGTCCAGGTGTGGATATAATATGACAGTGATACTAACCCATAGAGTACTGAGGATGGTCCAGGTGTGGATATAAGTATGACAGTGGATAATAACCCCTATAGAGTACTGAGGATGGTCCAGTTGGGATATAAATATGACAGTGATAATAACCCCTAGAGTACTGAGGATGGTCCAGGTGTGGATATAATATGACAGTGATAATAACCCATAGAGTACTGAGGATGGTCCAGGTGTGGATATAATATGACAGTGATAATAACCCATAGAGTACTGAGGATGGTCCAGGTGTGGGGATATAAATATGACAGTGATAATAACCCATAGAGTACTGAGGATGGTCCAGGTGTGGATATAATATGACAGTGATAATAACCCCTAGAGTACTGAGGATGGTCCAGGTGTGGATATAATATGACAGTGATAATAACCCATAGAGTACTGAGGATGGTCCAGTGTGGATATAATATGACAGTGATACTAACCCATAGAGTACTGAGGATGGTCCAGGTGTGGATATAATATGACAGTGATAATAACCCATAGAGTACTGAGGATGGTCCAGGTTGTGGATATAATATGACAGTGATAATAAACCCTAGAGTACTGAGGATGGTCCAGGTTGGGATATAATATGACAGTGATAATAACCCCTAGAGTACTGAGGATGGTCCAGGTGTGGATATAATATGACAGTGATAATAACCCATAGAGTACTGAGGATGGTCCAGTTGTGGATATAATATGACAATGATAATAACCCCTATGAGTACTGAGGATGGTCCAGGTGTGGATATAATATGACAGTGATAATAACCCCTATAGAGTACTGAGGATGGTCCAGGTGTGGATATAATATGACAGTGATAATAACCCCTAGAGTACTGAGATGGTCCAGGTGTGGAATATAATATGACAGTGATAATAACCCCTAGAGTACTGAGGATGGTCCAGTATGATGGATATAATATGACAGTGATAATAACCCCTAGAGTACTGAGGATGGTCCAGTTGGGGATATAATATGACAGTGATAATAACCCCTAGAGTACTGAGGATGGTCCAGGTGTGGATATAATATGACAGTGATAATAACCCATAGAGTACTGAGGATGGTCCAGGTGTGGATATAATATGACAGTGATAATAACCCCTAGAGTACTGAGGATGGTCCAGGTGTGGATATAATATGACAGTGATAATAACCCCTAGAGTACTGAGGATGGTCCAGGTGTGGATATAATATGACAGTGATAATAACCCCTAGAGTACTGAGGATGGTCCAGGTGTGGATATAATATGACAGTGATAAATAACCCCTAGAATACTGAGGATGGTCCAGGTGTGGATATAATATGACAGTGATAATAACCCCTAGAGTACTGAGGATGGTCCAGGTGTGGATATAATATGACAGTGATAATAACCCCTAGAGTACTGAGGATGGTCCAGGTGTGGATATAATATGACAGTGATAATAACCCATAGAGTACTGAGGATGGTCCAGGTGTGGAAATAATATGACAGTGATAATAACATCAAGAGTACTGAGGATGGTCCAGTAATGGGATATAATATGACAGTGATAATAACCCCTAGAGTACTGAGGATGGTCCAGGTGTGGATATAATATGACAGTGATAATAACCCATAGAGTACTGAGAGGATGGTCCAGTGGTGGATATAATATGACAGTGATAATAACCCCTAGAGTACTGAGGATGGTCCAGGTGTGGATATAATATGACAGTGATAATAACCCCTAGAGTACTGAGGATGGTCCAGTGTGGATATAATATGACAGTGATAATAACCCATAGAGTACTGAGGATGGTCCAGTAATGGATATAATATGACAGTGATAATAACCCCTAGAGTACTGAGGATGGTCCAGGTGTGGATATAATATGACAGTGATAATAACCCCTAGAGTACTGAGGATGGTCCAGTGATGGATATAATATGACAGTGATAATAACCCATAGAGTACTGAGGATGGTCCAGGTGTGGATATAATATGACAGTGATAATAACCCATAGAGTACTGAGGATGGTCCAGGTGTGGATATAATATGACAGTGATAATAACCCTAGTGTACTGAGGATGGTCCAGGTGTGGATATAATATGACAGTGATAATAACCCCTAGAGTACTGAGGATGGTCCAGGTGTGGATATAATATGACAGTGATAATAACCCCTAGAGTACTGAGGATGGTCCAGGTGTGGATATAATGACAGTGATAATAACCCCTAGAGTACTGAGTGCAGTGATATAACTAGAGTTGAGGTGGTCCAGTGTGGATATAATATGACAGTGATACTAACCCATAGAGTACTGAGGATGGTCCAGGTGTGGATATAATATGACAGTGATAATAACCCATAGAGTACTGAGGATGGTCCAGTGATGGATATAATATGACAGTGATAATAACCCCTAGAGTACTGAGGATGGTCCAGGTGTGGATATAATATGACAGTGATACTAACCCATAGAGTACTGAGGATGGTCCAGGTGTGGATATAATATGACAGTGATAATAACCCATAGAGTACTGAGGATGGTCCAGGTGTGGATATAATATGACAGTGATAATAACCCATAGAGTACTGAGGATGGTCCAGGTGTGGATATAATATGACAGTGATAATAACCCATAGAGTACTGAGGATGGTCCAGGTGTGGATATAATATGACAGTGATAATAACCCATAGAGTACTGAGGATGGTCCAGGTGTGGATATAATATGACAGTGATAATAACCCCTAGAGTACTGAGGATGGTCCAGGTGTGGATATAATATGACAGTGATAATAACCCATAGAGTACTGAGGATGGTCCAGTAATGGATATAATATGACAGTGATAATAACCCCTAGAGTACTGAGGATGGTCCAGGTGTGGATATAATATGACAGTGATAATAACCCCTAGAGTACTGAGGATGGTCCAGGTGTGGATATAATATGACAGTGATAATAACCCCTAGAGTACTGAGGATGGTCCAGGTGTGGATATAATATGACAGTGATAATAACCCCTAGAGTACTGAGGATGGTCCAGGTGTGGATATAATATGACAGTGATAATAACCCCTAGAGACTGAGGATGGTCCAGGTGTGGATATAATATGACAGTGATAATAACCCCTAGAGTACTGAGGATGGTCCAGGTGTGGATATAATATGACAGTGATAATAACCCCTAGAGTACTGAGGATGGTCCAGGTGTGGATATAATATGACAGTGATAATAACCCCTAGAGTACTGAGGATGGTCCAGGTGTGGATATAATATGACAGTGATAATAACCCCTAGAGTACTGAGGATGGTCCAGGTGTGGATATAATATGACAGTGATAATAACCCTAGAGTACTGAGGATGGTCCAGGTGTGGATATAATATGACAGTGATAATAACCCCTATGAGTACTGAGGATGGTCCAGGTGTGGATATAATATGAAATGATAATAACCCTATGAGTACTCAGAGGATGGTCCAGGTGTGGATATAATATGACAATGATACTAACCCATAGAGTACAGAGGATGGTCCAGTAATGGATATAATATAACAGTGATACTAACCCATAGAGTACAGAGGATGGTCCAGGTGTGGATATAATATGACAGTGATAATAACCACTAGGAGTACTGAGGTATGGAAGATGTCCAGTTGTGGATATAATATGACAGTGATAATAACCCCTAGAGTACTGAGGATGGTCCAGTGATGGATATAATATGACAGTGATAATAACCCCTAGAGTACTGAGGATGGTCCAGGTGTGGATATAATATAACAGTGATACTAACCTATAGAGTACTGAGGATGGTCAAGTGATGGATATAATATGACAGTGATAATAACCCCTAGAGTACTGAGGATGGTCCAGGTGTGGATATAATATGACAGTGATAATAACCCATAGAGTACTGAGGATGGTCCAGGTGTGGATATAATATGACAGTGATAATAACCCATAGAGTACTGAGGATGGTCCAGTTGTGGATATAATATGACAGTGATAATAACCCCTAGAGTACTGAGGATGGTCCAGGTGTGGATATAATGTGACAGTGATTCTGACCCATAGAGTACTGAGGATGGTCAGGTGTGGATATAATATGACAGTGATAATAACCAATAGAGTACTGAGGATGGTCCTGGTGTGGATATAATGTGACAGTGATACTAACCCATAGAGTACTGAGGATGGTCCAGTAATGGATATAATATGACAGTGATAATAACCCCTAGAGTACTGAGGATGGTCCAGGTGTGGATATAATATGACAGTGATAATAACTCCTAGAGTACTGAAGATTGTCCAGGTGTGGTGTGGATATAATATGACAGTGATAATAACCCCTAGAGTACTGAGGATGGTCCAGGTGTGGATATAATATGACAGTGATAATAACCCATAGAGTACTGAGGATGGTCCAATAATTGATATAATATGACAGTGATAATAACCCCTAGAGTACTGAGGATGGTCCAGGTGTGGATATAATATGACAGTGATAATAACCTATAGAGTACTGAGGATGGTCCAATGATGGATATAACATGACAGTGGTTATAACCCCTAGAATAGTAAGGATGGTTCAGGTGTGGATATAATGTGACAGTGATAATAACCCATAGAGTACTGAGGATGGTCCAGTAATGGATATAATATGAAAGTGATAATAACCCATAGAGTACTGAAGATGGTCCAGGTGTGGTGTGGATACAATATGACAGTGATAATAACCCATAGAGTACTGAGGATGGTCCAGGTGTGGATATAATGTGACAGTGATAATAACCCATAGAGTACTGAGGATGGTCCAGGTGTGGATATAATATGACAGTGATACTAACCCATAGAGTACTGAGGATGGTCCAGTAATGGATATAATATGACAGTGATACTAACCCCTAGAGTACTGAGGATGGTCCAGGTGTGGATATAATGTGACAGTGATACTAACCCATAGAGTACTGAGGATGGTCCAGTAATGGATATAATATGACAGTGATAATAACCCCTAGAGTACTGAGGATGGTCCAGGTGTGGATATAATATGACAATGATAATAACCCCTAGAGAACTGAGGATGGTCCAGGTGTGGATATAATATGACAGTGATACTAACCCCTAGAGTACTGAGGATGGTCCAGGTGTGGATATAATATGACAGTGATAATAACCCCTAGAGTACTGAGGATGGTCCAGGTGTGGATATAATATGACAGTGATAATAACCCCTAGAGTACTGAGGATGGTCCAGGTGTGGATATAATATGACAGTGATAATAACCCCTAGAGTACTGAGGATGGTCCAGGTGTGGATATAATATGACAATGATAATAAACCTATGAGTACTCAGAGGATGGTCCAGTAATGGATATAATATGACAGTGATAATAACCCCTAGAGTACTGAAGATGGTCCAGGTGTGGATATAATATGATAATGATAATAACCCTATGAGTACTCAGAGGATGGTCCAGGTGTGGATATAATATGACAGTGATAATAACCCCTAGAGTACTGAAGATGGTCCAGGTGTCGATATAATATGATAATGATAATAACCCTATGAGTACTCAGAGGATGGTCCAGGTGTGGATATAACATGAAAGTGATAATAACTAATAGAGTACTGAGGATGGTCCAGGTGTGGATATAATATAACAGTGATACTAACCCATAGAGTACAGAGGATGGTCCAGGTGTGGATATAATATGACAGTGATAATAACCCCTAGAGTACTGAGGATGGTCCAGTGATGGATATAATATGACAGTGATAATAACCCCTAGAGTACTGAGGATAGTCCAGGTGTGGATATAATGTGACAGTGATACTAACCCATAGAGTACTGAGGATGGTCCAGGTGTGGATATAATATGACAGTGATAATAACCCATAGAGTACTGAGGATGGTCCAGTTGGGGATATAATATGACAGTGATAATAACCCCTAGAGTACTGAGGATGGTCAAGGTGTGGATATAATGTGACAGTGATTCTGACCCATAGAGTACTGAGGATGGTCAGGTGTGGATATAATATGACAGTGATAATAACCAATAGAGTACTGAGGATGGTCCAGGTGTGGATATAATATGACAATGATAATAACCCCTAGAGTACTGAGGATGGTCCAGGTGTGGATATAATATGACAGTGATTATAACCCATAGAGTACTGAGGATGGTCCAATAATTGATATAATATGACAGTGATAATAACCCCTAGAGTACTGAGGATGGTCCAGGTGTGGATATAATATGACAGTGATAATAACCCCTAGAATACTGAGGATGGTCCAGGTGTGGATATAATATGACATTGATAATAACCCCTAGAGTACTGAGGATGGTCCAGTAATGGATATAATATGACAGTGATAATAACCCCTAGAGTACTGAGGATGGTCCAGGTGTGGATATAATATGACAGTGATAATAAACCCTAGAGTACTGAGGATGGTCCAGTTGCGGATATAATATGACAGTGATAATAACCCCTAGAGTACTGAGGATGGTCCAGGGTTGGAAACCATTCATATGTGCAATATATAGGCAAAACGAAACTAGTCCAACGTTACACACAAAACTGGCCTAAACCACCCTGTCAAATCTTCTTTGGCTACGTGACAAATTATAGTAAGTTTGTAACATATAAAGATTAAAAACGTTGTCAGTTTTTAAACAGACTTTGTTTGTCGTGTGTACGCACAATTAGATAAATATATAATAACATAACCACACTTACCAGATTCTTCTGACGACCCGTCTACATGTGTTGCCATCGTTAGGCCTACTGGCCAAGCTTCCTTGTCCATATCAGCCAAACGTTTGCTCTCGGCTTTTACCATTGCAAGCGTGCAGTTGACACAGACTAATTTAAAAGTTGTGGTAGCGCTCCACCAAATTTTCTTGACTCTCGATCTCTAACTAAATATAAACATTTACACTTCTATATATGTATGCATTCGAACGCTGTAGGTTGGAACATTGTACATACATTCTTATTTCAAAGTGTTGAATATCATTACACATAGACCTACAATGTACATGTACATGTAGGCCTATGTGTAACGTTAATGATATTGAACATTTAGAAATGCATGTACGGTGTAATATTCATGACCAGCTTTCGTGAATAATGCCCCCATGACTTATGCACTTCCGCTAAATTTAATAAATATGGAATATTAATGAAATGGAGTAATAAATCGAATACTGTACAATCTGATTAAAATAAATATATATCCCTAACAACCACTTTATTTCGTCTCCTGAAATTCACTTCCAACATTCTGTAGAAAGTAACTTGATTGTCGCATTGTCATTCCAGAGGTCAACGGCCAATGCAACTTCAAAGCCATACAGTCAAACACATTGTACCGTTACCCGTTATACAATTTTGTTTAAAGTGATGTACATACCCGTGTGGTCAGTTGCCTCCGGTTTTATTATGATATATTCCAAGGGTGTATATAACGTCAGTGATAGTAACCCATGGATTATCGAGGATGCGTGACCCCCTAGAGGGATGTTATCAGATCCTCTTATCAAATGGGGTGATAATAACTGTAAATGTATATATAGTATCCGTTTTCGAAAGTCCGTCCTCGATGCTGCTCCATAATTGCAAAGTAAATCAAGTTTGTTTGAACCTCAAAAGTTGTTACATACGGCTTACATTAATATTTTTCATTATCACATTCTGAACAACTTTTTAAAAAATGTACTCAATTTAATTCCTATAGCGTGAGATACTCCCTGTATGATTTTAATACGCAATACTTTAAATTCAGTGCGCCAAAAGAGCGAAATGGACCTTTATTGTAATTTTTTACTTCATCTAATGTCCATTCTCGATACTCGAGGGGTTCCGATCACTTACGATTTCTATACACCTGGACTATCTTATAGTAAAACTGGAGACAACAGAACAGAACAGGTATTTAAGTCATTTAATATACATTAAAAGAGCCGTTAACGGAACGCTGTGGTTGACTGTGTGGCTTTGAAGTTGAGCGTCGCTCTTTCTGTAGTCGTCAAAGAAAATTTTTGCAGGCCTGTGATTGGTTCAGATTTGTTCCTCTGAGCTGTCTTCAATTTTACTATAACCTTGTACTTTTACCTTTTTCAAGGGGGTGGTTATCTGATACAGAGTCTTTTTTTCACCTTTTTAAGGGGGGGGGGGGGGGTGGTTATCTGATACAGAGTCTTTTTTTCACCTTTTTTAAGGGGGGGGGGGGGTGGTTATCTGATACAGAGTCTTTTTTTCTGTACTCAGAATTGGATCGTCATATACATGTATACATAAAGCATAGTCAAAATCATACCATCGTCACGACAGAATGACACAGTTTCATTACTAGTTTGTGACGAAAAGTGGTTGGGGCTTTATAACCACAGGCATTTGGCTCCATAACTAGTTTGCTCTCTCTCTCTGTCTGTCGACACAGTATCACGTATAAATGCAATACAGTACGTATCTTTATTTCATTTAGCAAATAGGCTAAATAGCCTTTGTGCAAAACAAATACAGACATGACAATGGTGAACAAACTTTTCTGGAAAAAGGATGTACACTATATATATATATAAAAAAAAAACAGCGAAAGGATGCACACATCAAATATATCAATTATCAAATAATATTGAATTTCATGAACTTCATTAGCTCTGTGAACAAAGATAGCTAAATTTTTAACAATGCTACTATTTTCTGAAGTCAAGAGATCTATAAATTTAGTCATATTAGGCCTAAACCAAAATTTCTTTTTTAACAGTTTTGATCTAATATCTACATAAATAGGACATTCCAAGATAAAATGATATTCATCTTCAATTTTTGAACAATTAAAACAATATCTACAAATGAAGTGTAACCTAAAAGCCTATTTTCAGTTGGAGGTATATTTTTTAACGTTTAATTCAAACCTATATAGGCATAAGCAGTACACAAATACAGCATAAAAATTATGTACTTTGGTATGACTTGGCACACAATTGTATAACCGCCTGACATTAAAACTGATTCTATCTAAGATAAAATGTACTTAAACGTGGTCTAGAATGTCGATGTGGATTTTATAAACACACCAAATACAGGACATAGGCACCTACGAATTGGTAACATTATATGTGTTTTGAGTCGCGAAAAGATAATAGCTAAATATCGCGGGTCGTCTTATTTTCCCGCCGTCATCCTAATTACGGCGCGTATTAATAGTAACTATAGTTGACTATCATTGCGCCAGAAGCCAAACAGCGAAATGAATCTTCATTTGTACATACTCATTTATATATTACGCATACTTCTTTATACTATTTGATATTTTTGGTTAAATGATTGTCTATACTGATTGACAGTTATGTGAAAGATGAAATAAAAAATTGATAAAACCTGTAAGAGGATCTATACACATAAGCAATGGTAGCCCTGGCAGTATTCCGTCTTTGCATATTACAGAGTTAGCTCCCTTGCGGGTAGGTATCGATTGTTACGTCATTATTTTGTGAGCGCAATTCACGTCGTTTTCTCCGAAACGTATGACGTTACGCTCGCAAACACATGACGTCACAATCAATACCTACCCGCAAGTGCAAATAACTCTGTAATATGCAAATTCGGAATAGTAGGGAAGGGAGAGGTGAGGGTTCTATAGGACAATGGCCTGATGGTGGTAAGTTACAGTTGTAAAGGTATGTGACACAGAGGTACATGTATGATCTTTATCGATTTTAATATTGATCCCTAAAATTCTCCATTATAAAGGCATTCTATGCGTCACTGAGATGTTTTACCTGTTTAATTAATACCCTACAAATTAACGTTGAATTACTTCTTTGTCCCATGTATATCCCGTATAAATTTTCATGTCCCTGAGAGCAAAAAACTCCTGAATATTAACATGTGTACCAAATTAAAGTACATATGCATGCGTTTCATAAAACATGCTGACCGATTATAAATAAAATGTGTGTACAATGAAGTCGTTTACTGAAATTCATGGATTATACTCGGAATGCGCATGCGGATTTTCTTTCGGTTATATAAAGTAGAATGTCCATTGTCTGTTCTAATCAGTCACATTGGGTGGACGGTAATCGTCGGGCAGGTAATGATTTTTTATCTTACGTAAATGTATAGTGTATGATGTATAATTTTGATAACAAAACATAATTATGTTCACGGGATTTCTTAAATCGACATTTTAAAATGTCATTCTATTGAAATGCGGTTACATGGCATGTTCTTACAGTATGTGAAATATGTTTTGTGTGGTTTATATTTAAAAGTTTATATTTAAAAGTTTGATTTATTTTGACGGAAATCTACTGACAGAGTGCACAATACATCAGGCCCAATATCTTTCCGAAACAGAATTGTTCTACTAGTATAGTGCAGACTGTTTTGTGTGGTTTATACAATATGTATTTAAGAGTCCAATTTCTTTTTTTTTTTAAATCTTAAAAACAATAACAGCATACGAACATTTATATCAATGTCCTAATATGAGGTTACAAGACCAAATAAATTCAAGATTCGCTGTGTAATATATGTTAACAGTAAAGATTCATTTCTTTGATTGCTCGTCTTGTGCAGTGTTAGTCAACCGCTCGGTAATTAGGACTACGGCGGGGAAAAAAAAAACGCGTTATGAAAACAACATTTGATTTGTTTCACTTAAATTGTTCAAGGTGATGCAAAGTGCAGTATCAACAGTAAGCTTATAAGTTTTACGACTCCATAAAATATCAATCTTGTTTTACATTAATATTTTAAAAAGCAGTTTCGGAAAAGTAGTGGGCCTTTTATATTGTATGTAGAAATGATCTTATCAAGGTGTACAGCTGTAAGCATGTGAACGCGAACATACTACATAGAACAAACATATAAAACCAACTATACTACGACAAACACCTTCATTCTCATTACATGTTCAGTGTTAACACCTTTTTAAAGGACAGCGGGCTCTATTGATACAACAAGGTATTGACCATCCCGTGAAAACGACAGTGATAGTAACCCCTGAAATAGGGAGGATGGCTATTAGCAAAATATGGCTCATTATTCAAATTTAGTTAAGGAAAATGAAATACATTTCTAACTCACATTTGTTTCAGTAAATATGCTGCCTATTAATTAAGCGCCATGATACATCACAAAAGTGAAACGTTATAAAGCAATATTCGGGAATCGTACTTGTATCGGTTGACCAACATCCGTTGCCAGGATTTTTATGGTTGACCAACATCCGTTGCCAGGATTTTTATGCTGCACAAAATTTTGATTGCGGAAAGCATACGCCTTAGATACGCTACTAGTAATCCGTACGCAATCCGCTGTTACTCGCCGATATCCGCAACTTACAGGATATTTCGGACAGTGTATAGAACGAATATACTTTATGCGCATTTATCACGTCGACATCACGAACCAAAATTTAAATGAAATTTGTAGCGAAAGCATACTGTGAAAAAGCGCTTGCATTACTTCTGTTTTGTATTTAATTTGCGAACAATTTGCGAATGCATAACAAACATTTCTGTATAAGGATGGCAGAAATCGTCATATCTGTCTGTCATTTCCAGTCTGTCGAGAAATATATAACCTACATCATACCAATGGTATCCAGCAACATGCCAATTAACTTGTCCAAATCACGCAGTTGTTCTAGAGACAGAGAAGAGCTTAAAAAGCTGTCTGATTGAGATCACATGGATTTGTAGAAGATTCGTGTGCCTTTTACCACTTCACAAGAATGCTAAACTCGCCCATCCAGACTGATTAAAGAACAAATCAACTTCAGAAGGTAGTAACTCTGTGCCACTATGCATGGAGGACGCCGCAGAGCAAGTTGTTCTAGAAGTACAGTATGTGAGGTCATAATGGTTTGCCTTACCGCGGAAAGATGGCGGCGAATTGACGATAACTGGTTGTGAGGTTATTCGTAGCATGCTCAGACCTTAAGCTTATGCAGCTCCACATTACTAGGTATAAAGACCCTCCATTTGACTTGAAGCTTCAAGCTCCCACCCTTTTTCGTTCCATAAGGCTTTCTTACTGTTTTTTCTACGTCGTTTTTCTTCAGCCACTCAGCCTCAACGTTCTCTGGTTCTGGTAGGAATGTTTCTTTCTAGGATTTAACAGCAATAACTTCAGGTGGTTGGGCGATCGATCTGGCGTTCGATTTTCAAAGCCGGCAGCAGCTGGGCCTTCTCTGTATTTGGAGGAGGTAGGATGAGAGATGCAGCTCGCTGTACTCTAGGTTCTACCAGCTAAACTTATTCTGCTTCTTTGACTTGGTATATTGCTGTGTTGTTGTTGTTGTGAATAGTGATACCGAAAGACCCGAGCTTGCTCCTTATATGACCGCGATGCAGATGACCCGTATGTGAAACACAACAGTTGGAACAATAAATCCGTAGTGTTCCCGTAACAATCGCAATACTAACGATCTTCGTTCTCAATACATGTTAAATACCCTCTCATGGGAGAGCATCTGAACATTATCGTATTCGCTTCTATTCGTGAACTATCCGAATAACTTCAGATGCTGGGTTGGCTGATCTGGCGACAACCCTAAACGGCTTTGATTTTCAAAGTCGGCTGCAAACAAGGTTGTTCGACAAAAATTTGCTCACGCTATTAATTTATATGTAATTCATACCATGACATTGGCTAATTTTGACCAATTTTGTTGCGGGTGACAATGCGTAATTAATCCACTCTTTAGTGATACGATAATCAGTCCACTGTTCGTACATGTGAACAGACCGTGAACAAACCGTGGACATACTGTGTATATAGTCTATGTGTATTTTATTTGGACGTTTTTAAGACACATGAATATGAGTATTTAGTATACCCTCTTTATATATGTACATGCGGTGTCTATTCTGTCTTCATTGGCTTGTATACCAGGTATTTGGCGGATTTTTAGTTTTTAATTCAGACAGGAACTACTGACTATATGTGTTTCTCTAGGGTATCCGAATCATTTGGATTAAATTGCTGATGTAGTGGCTTCTGTTAATGAACAAAATCTATTTTTGGAAAGGATTTGTATATTAAGGTTTGCCTGTGGTCTGATCGATTTGTTAAAACTTTATTATTTTATGATTTATGTTGTATTTAAGTTAATGGTTTTTGTATTACTGATAAAATATTTTGAAATGAAAAACATAATATTCTAATAATATTGCCATCGTCAAGCTACTGTACATATCATGACGTGAAAGTAATTAGTGGGGTACAGGGTAAGGGGTAAGGTACAGGCTAATTCAAACACGATCAAATTAAGCAATACGTAAAATGATACAACAATATCCATCTAAATTATTACAAGAATAAAAGAATCTCTACGTATAGCGGATTGCGTATTTCCCATGGAGAGGTGTTTTCAAATATTAGCCACACCTGATTAGATAATTTTGGGAAAATTGAGTTCTCAATCCAACGTGGGCCCAAGTCATTTAATTCGGCTATGGTGGCTGATATCGGCCACGTCGACAGTGCGACAATGCACCATACGACAGTGCGACAATGCACCATACGACAGCGAGACAATGCACCATGTGACAGTGCGATAATGCGCCATGCGACAGAAACGCCATGCGACAGAAACACACTGCCGCGTGGCGCAATGTGGCGCTGTCGAATGGCACATTGTCGCACTGTCGCTGTTCACAGTGCCGCACTGTCACATGGCGAGGTCGCCAATGCCACAGCGCGACATATCATATACACATGCCAGTCTTCTACTATTGAGATTCTACATACATCTATATGTTTGTGATGTAAGTCTGTTTCTACTCTTGAGACGCACGCCTGGAGCTTGCTTATGGGACAGCGAAAATAGTCGTTGCCTTAAGCTTGGTCCCCATCAGCTCGAGATGGACGGAAATGAAGAAGAGAACTCCGATGGGGAGATGGAGCCGGAGTACTCCGGTTTGGAGCAGCCCCCTCTCACACGTATGCTAAAGAACATTTTGTCAGAGTACCCTGATGATGGGCAGATATTAAAGGTAACCACTCGTGTGTGGCCGGGCTGGATGTCTGGATGGGCCAGTTGTGTGATATATATTAAATGTTTCTGGTTTCAGTTGAGGTACAGTACAATGTATGAATTGTAACTGTTATGTCAGCCATGACCTTCCAAAAAGTATGTTAGGATCCGGAAGAGACGTAAATCTCAGTGGATCTAAAAGTTCATATTCATGTTTTTGTGCATGCACATCTTCATTATGTTAAAACAAATGCTTCAGATTTAAACGTTCACGTCACATAGTTGTTATCACCTCAATTTGGAATATGATTAAAAATTATGGTGTTTTGATTTCACTTTAAGACAATATCGGAGGAATTGAATATACTGTTCGATCGAGTTATTGTCCTTTGCCCTTTTGAGGGTATAACTATATCCTGTCTGTCCACCTATATATTTACAGCGGAGTGAAATGTATGGCCTAGGAGTTAAAGATGCTCCGCCGCCGACAGAGCATAAATGATATTCTTCATTTGAACTATAATTGGTGTTTAATCGTGTATAGATAAGCCTGATTAAAACAAAACATAATATGAAATAATTTATTTCGCCTTTGGTGCATGCGCAATCAGTATTTCATGCCATGTAGGATACAGTGCCACGGAATTTTTTCGGGATGCAATTACTTATTTTTCATATTTTTAACTTGAATCAAAATTAGAATCTCAAACTTGTTAACGATGGTAATGTTGTAAAGTAAGTAACTTTTGTAACTGAAGAAAAATACAAAATCGTCTCCTCCTGTTTTTGATAGTGAAAAAATACCATTTGTCAGCGGTGGAGCATCTTTAATTGAATATAATAGCTAAGAGGACTTCAAGGCGGAACATTTCTTGATGGATTGTCCGATTAAAAACGGAATCACAAGGTTATTGGAATTATATCCCCGGAATCACCAATTTCAGAACATTTACCTAATAAGGTAAAAAAAACTCTCACAAAATAAAACCTGATTATTTAAGCTTTAATGACTTTTGTTTGACTTTGATAATACAGGAGTTGATACAGAATGCTGAGGATGCAGGTGCCTCAGTGGTAAAGATAATGTTTGACGGCAGAAATGTCAACCAGGAGCCTTGCAGTGAGAAGCCTTTTAATAAGTACTTTCAGGTAGGTTTTAAGTCCTTTCCAATAATCCACATAATCCAATCTTCTGACATGATGAATCAATGTAGACAGACAATACAGAAAATGAAAAAGTAATTGAAACAGTTCTTATACCAACAAGATAACAACTGCCAGGAAAGTTTTTTGATGTTGTGGAGTGGGGAGGAGGGTTTGTGGTGTGTGTTGTGTTATCGGGGATCACCAGTTCTGTCTCTGTCCCAAGTTCAGATGAAGAACTTACTGAGTTTGTTCTATTAAATGACACTGAGTTAAATTTACAAAAACATGATATGCTTGATTCCTTTAAAAGGTTTTAAGTATTGACCAAAGGATTTTATAATAACATGGAGTGAAATGATCAGGTAGCAAGTGAGCGATAATCTGGCTTTCCTCTGCCTTCTTACCTTTACAATTGTCCGTAAACAATCCTGACCGTGAATACGGCATTAATAAAAAAAAACCTATATTTTAATAAAATATTTTCAGCCATCAGTATTTGAAGATGATATTATTTATTACTTTCAGGGACCAGCTTTATTTTTCTACAACAATGCTGTCTTCTCAGAAGAAGATTGGAGGGGTATAAAGATGTTGTACAGTAGCGTAAAGGAGTTGGATCCGTTAAAAGTAGGACGATTCGGACTTGGCTTCAAATCTGTTTTTCATATCACAGGTAATAACATATAAGGCATTAAGTTGTGTTTGAAAGAACTTTATATGGTAGTGGTATACACTGCCAGGATAGTGTTACCATACATGCAACACAAATTTCCAAGGGACATGATGACATGAACTACAGTCCCTGTCTTACGTGACAAGCGACCATGTTTTTACAACCCAAACATCATAAAAAGTCTGTTTTGAGCGACTTTTCATTCGCCTGAGGCCATAATTATGATAGATAAAGAGGTGTGAACATCGAACTAAACATTGACTGTTGACTACGAGTACATTACTGTGTAACCAGTTTTGACGGATCATGAAAGATCGTTTTTTCCACAAAACTTTGCCTTAAGCTATTAAAAAGGCTAGATATCATTCAGATATCTCTCAATACTAAACAATGGTAAACATTGACGATTAATAACAGAACACATTAAATAAATCGGCATGTTATATTTTGCCTACCGTATCACCCTATGCTTTGGCGTGGGTGACTCTCTTCTTGTTTGGTACATGGCATTTACGACCAAACATAATTTCCTTCTTTGATATGAGTAAACAGTCATTATAACTGCCATCCCAAAGTCAGAACCCTATATTTTCTTCATTACACCAAAAAGTCTTGTGAAAACAAATGCACGCGTCTTGGGCTTCTGTAATGGCCGTCATATGTTAGCAGTGTACAGTAGATTTGTAAAATTTAGCAAAATAAAGCCTAGGTTTTAAAATGGTTCTACTGTACAGTAGTAATGTTGGTTTTTTTCTTAATTTACACAACATCTGCAATTGTTTTGCAATGGTTGTTTTCTGACAAGTGTGATTTTTGTATTTTTTTTCTTCAAGCCTGAAAAACCATGACACACAAATATTTTTTTTAATTGCAAAAAAATCGAGATTTTTAACCCAAAATTGCACCCCCTCCAGATAGATTTTTTTTCTTGAACAAAGTTTAAAACCAAGCATCAATGTATGTAATTTATAACTAGATATAAATGGTTTTTAATTTAATAAAAAATTAAATATTTTTTTTATTTTTTTTTAATTTTTTTTTATTATCATTTTTTTATCTTTTAAAAAATCAGGTAATTGATATATTTATAATGAAGAATAAATTAACAGACAATTAAAGACAGATTTTTGTACAGTGATGTTGCGGATGAACTTGGACTGCCTTAAGTGACTCCCTGTCTTATGTGACTTTTTTGTGATGGTCCCTTGGAAAGTCACATAAGACACATTTGGGATCGAAAAAAAGCTCAAACCTTTATATAAATTTCTTTCCCTGAAATATCAAGCCAGAGGAATGTTCGGCACTGGAAACACCTTTTACAAGATATGTATAAAGAAAGTTTAACGCAGAAAAATATTAAATTTAGAAAAATACGTGTACGTAGAAACATGTGGTGAATACAAGATAATACATACATACAATGAACATACATGTGGTGATTACAACGTAAGAAAATGGATTCATAGTTCTGTTAAAATTTGGTATAAAGAGTTATTAATAAACAGCCAGTATTAACAACACTAATGAAATTTCACTTCAACACAATCGTTGTCCTAATTTGATATAGGTATGTACTGCTAGAAATATTTCTTCGTTTTTTTTGTATTGAATAGCTATCATCTCCCCAAAGTAAAGTTTTTTCAGTAAGAATTATATCTAATTGATGTAGTGTATTTTGTCTTATTGTAGTATAGTTAGAACATGATAATAAACAACAAGAGGCCCAGAGGGCCTGTATCGCTCACCTGGTTTTTTGTTAGTAATTATCACAAGACTCAGACAATTAGAAAAATAAGCAAAATTGACTCCCAAAGTTTAATTTTGAATCACAACCATACAATGATGCTATTGATACCATACAAATATGCTATCCAATACATAGGTTCAGAGACAAAGTAATTTATATGAAAATAGTAGCCTAATTGACCTTTTGACCTCGCATCTATTGCCGTCTAAGGCCCCGGGGGTCAGCCCTATCATTTGTACAATTTCAAATCCCAACCCTATAAGGATGCTACCATTGCATTATAAGTGCTCTTCCATTCTTAGTTGCAGAGAAGAAGTCGTTTATATGGAAATAGCTAAATTGACCCCTTTTGACCCCACCCTTCAGGCCCCCGGGGGGTCAGCCCCATCATTTGCAAAATTTTGAATCCAAACCCTATAAGGATGTAACCATTGCATTATGAGCGTAATCCCATGTTAAGTTGCAGAGAAAGTCATTTATATGGAAATTGACCACTTTTGACCCCGCCCCTCAGGCCCCCGGGGGGTCAGCCCTATCATTTGCACAATTTTGAATTCCCACACTATAAGGATACTACCATTGTATTATGGGTGCTATACCGTGCTTAGTTTCAGAGAAGAAGTCGTTTATATGGAAATAGCCAAATTGGCCACTTTCGACCCCGCCCCTCAGGCCCCCTGGGGGTCAGCCCCATCATTTGCACAATTTTGAATCCCCACCCTATAAATATGCTACCATTGCATTATGGGTGCTATACCATGCTTAGTTTCAGAGAAGAAGTCGTTTATATGGAAATAGCCAAATTGGCCCCTTTTGACCCCGCCCCTCAGGCCCCCTGGGGGTCAGCCCCATCATTTGTACAATTTTGAATCCCCATCCTATAAGGATGCTACCATTGCATTATGGGTGCTATCCCATGCTTGGTTTCAGAGAAGAAGTCGTTTATATGGAAATAGCCAAATTGAACCCTTTTGACCCCGCCCCTCAGGCCCCCCGGGGGTCAGCCACATCATTTGTACAATTTTGAATCCCCAACCTATAAAGATACTACCATTGCATTATGAGTGCTATCTCATGCTTAGTTTCAGAGAAGAAGTCGTTTATATGGAAATAGCCAAATTGACCCCATTTGACCCCGCCCCTCAGGCCCCCGGGGGTCAGCCCCATCATTTGTACAATTTTGAATCCCCACCCTATAAGGATGCTACCATTGCATTATGGGTGCTATCCCATGCTTGGTTTCAGAGAAGAAGTCGTTTATATGGAAATAGCCAAATTGACCCCTTTTGACCCCGCCCCTCAGGCCCCCGGGGGGGTCAGCCACATCATTTGTACAATTTTTAATCCCTACCCTATAACGATACTACCATTGCATTATGAGTGCTATCTCATGCTTAGTTTCAGAGAAGAAGTCGTTTATATGGAAATAGCCAAATTGACCCCATTTGACCCCGCCCCTCAGGCCCCCGGGGGGTCAGCCCCATCATTTGTACAATTTTGAATCCCCACCCTATAAGGATGCTACCATTGCATTATGGGTGCTATCCCATGCTTGGTTTCAGAGAAGAAGTCGTTTATATGGAAATAGCCAAATTGACCCCATTTGACCCCGCCCCTCAGGCCCCCGGGGGGTCAGCCCCATCATTTGTACAATTTTGAATCCCCACCCTATAAGGATGCTACCATTGCATTATGGGTGCTATCCCATGCTTGGTTTCAGAGAAGAAGTCGTTTATATGGAAATAGCCAAATTGACCCCTTTTGGCCCCGCCCCTCAGGCCCCTGGGGGGTCAGCCCCATCATTTGTACAATTTTCAGTTAGTAGCCCATAAGGATGCTACCAGCCAAATTTTGTTGAAATCCGACCAGCGGTTATGGAGAAGAAGTCGATTGTTGACGGACGGACGGACGGACGGACGACGGACGACGGACGACGGACGACGGACGACGGACGACGGACGCCGGACGCCACGGTATGGCATAAGCTCACCTTGGTCCTTCGGACCAGGTGAGCTAAAAATGATGATAAGTTTCGACTAAACCACAGGTACAAAGTGGACTATTTTCTAAGTTTCTTATATATAAATGATGTTTGAGATTACTACATTTTAGTCTTAAGCGAGTGTGTAAAATTTGAAGATTTCTAACTCCTGAGTTAAAATATAATGGGGGTTTATTTATACTTTTTTGCAAAAAGCGTTTAATTATGCCAATAGACGGATTTTCACGAATTTCTACTGGTAACGAATTCCATAACTTAATTGAAGAATTTAAAAAAGAATCTTTATGAAATTGTGTTTTGCAATTTAATAGCTGTAAATTGTCTGAATGTCTAGTATTATACATATGACCTTCTGATACCTTATTTGGAATTATACGTGATAGATAATCTCGAGTTTTCCCATGATACATTTTGTGGAACTGCAAAATTTTTATGATTTTCTCTTCTTTTAGATAATTTTTCCCAGCCTAAATCTTTATACAATAGACTTATACTTGATAATTTGGTAGCACCTGTTACTATTTTTGCTGCGTCCAATTGTATATTTTCTAAATTTTAGCATATATAATTTGGTAGGTTGTCCCATACAAAATCAGAATATTCTAGAATCGGTCTTATAAATGAAAAGTAGATAGTTTGGAGAGAGTTCCTATCTAGAGTATATCTTAAACTTCTTAAGACACCTATCCTTGGAGAAACTTTTTTTAAAATATAATCTATGTGATTTTTCCATGTACCATCTTCATTTAATACAACTCCTAAATGTTTGTGGGATTTTACATTTGATACATTAGTATTATTCATAATTTTGGGGTCGTAGTGTCTATGTGTTGTTTTCCTAGTTATCAATAATGATTCTGTTTTTTTTTCTGGATTAAACGTACTAACCATTGGTTTGCCCATGCGTGTATCTTTAAAAGGTCATAATTAATGGTATCAACAACAAATGTAGGATTATCAACTGTTATATACAAGGCAGTGTCATCAGCAAACAATTTAATTTTACAATTGATATCTTTCACTATATCATTAATATAAACAAGAAAGAAGAGTGGACCTAAAATTGAACCTAGAGGTACGCCTGCCTTAATAGTATATGTGTCTCAGAAGAAGTACCGTTAATTACAACTTTTGATGTCTATCAGATAAATAATTTTCACACCAAGATAATAATTTCCCAGAGATACCAGATTGTTTCAATTTAAATATCAAACCCCTATGCCAAACTCGATCGAATGCTTTGCTTATGTCACAGAATACAGCTATAACTTCCTTCCCCGTATCTAAAGTCCTCCCAATTTCGTTTGTAACATCTAATAATTGGTTAGTTGCAGAATCTCCAGGCGTAAAACCTGACTTACTTTTTGTTGGTAATAGGTTCGATTGAAGTACTACCTTACTTGAGTGAAGTAATATCGTTAGGTTCACTTACATGTATGTAGTATTGTGCTTGTGTGAAGTAACACGGGGAGTACCCGTATGTAAAAACATGTGCTGAATAAATCTGACAGTGTTCGACGACCGTCTGCTAGTCTTTATTGACAAAACCTGTAACATGGTGTCAGAAGTGGTTTAAACGTGGACAAGAGTGTTGCATGAAGACACCAGAAGATCCACAACCCAAGTTGTAAGTGAAGAAACCGATGTCATGGCTAAATTTTCGCCACCGGAGAACTTCAACTTTAGCGCCCCGGTAGAATGGCCGGATTGGAAACAGCGGTTCGCGCGCTATCGCATGGCGACAAAGCTCTACAAAGATGAGGAAGAAGTGCAAGTAAGTGCGCTCATATATGCAATGGGTAAACAAGCGGAACACGTGTTCAAGTCATTTGCATTTACCAACGCCGGTGATGAGGCAAAATACGAGACAGTTCTTGAAAAATTTGACACATATTTCGTACCAAAACGAAACGTGATTCATGAGAGGGCTAGATTTCATATGAGAACTCAAAATCCAGGGGAATCAATTGAGGCCTTCGTTCGCGCACTGTATGAAATAGCGGAGAACTGTGATTTCACAAGTAAAGACGAACAGATCAGAGATAGGCTCGTGATAGGGATTTCTGACAAATCTATAACAGAGAAATTACAGATGAATCCAGATTTAACTCTCGATACAGCACTGCAGACAGCGTGACAGGCTGAGCTCGTGAAATCTCAAATGAAGGAACAAGGTCACAGGATGGTCGAAGAAATAAAACGAAACTCTAAAGGACAAAGGACTGCATACAAACCTAGACCAAAACAACATACAAAGGCCACACAGCAACACAAACAACAGCAACAACAATCCACAGGTAGTACATGTACTCGGTGTAACCGCACTCATGGCAGTAGTGATGTGTGCCCAGCTTACGGTAAGCGGTGTAATGAATGTAAAAAGTACAACCATTTCGCAGTGTGTTGTCGATCAAAAACTACACATGTACAGAAACAAGTCCGAGAAGTGGTGTATGAGACAGATGATCAGCAGCCATTCTTTTTGGGATCTATTACCTGTGAGGATAATGGAGAACCATGGACAGTCACACTATGTATAGCCAGATCTCCAATTACCATGAAAATTGACACAGGAGCAGACATTAGTGTAATTTCTGAATCAACATACAATCACTTACAGGAAAGACCAAAACTGTGTGGAGTCAGTTCAACATTACAAAGTCCTGGGGGAAAACTGTCAACAGTTGGAAAGTTCAAGACCAACACCAAGTTCAAGGGCAATCAGTACAAGTTTGATGTATATGTTGTCCGTGGTACAGAGGCGACAAATCTGTTAGGCAGGAATGTTGCAGTTCAAATGGGTCTAATTAAAAGACTTAATGAAGTGACTATTGATAATGAAGTATTTGGTTCTACAGGTCTTGTAGATTGTGAACCAGTAACAATCAAGATGAAACCTGATATCACGCCATACTGTGTCACAACAGCTCGTCGAGTACCATTCCCACTCTTGGAAAAAGTGGAAAAGGAACTAGTCAGAATGGAAAAGGACGGTATTATAGAAAAAGTCACAGATCCTACTGATTGGTGCGCTCCAATGGTTCCGGTAATCAAGAAAAATGGAAATGTGAGGATATGTGTTGACTTGAAAAAGCTGAATGAAGGCGTGAAACGCGAACATTTGATGTTGCCAACACTCGATGATATTTCGCCAAAACTGGTGGGAGCTACCATATTCTCGAAGTTGGACGCAAGTAGTGGGTTTTATCAGATACCATTACATCCTGAGAGTTCGAGGTTGACCACATTCATAACACCTTTTGGGCGTTTTTGTTTTCGCCGCGTTCCCTTCGGAATAACCTCTGCGCCAGAAATATTTCAACGGAAAATGACAGAATTATTGTCTGGTTTGGATGGAGTTGAGGCCATTATTGACGATACACTTATCTATGGCAAAACCTTAGAGGAACATGATCAACGTTTGAAGATGGTTATGGAGAGAATCCAAAAATCAGGATTAAAGTTGAACAAGGACAAATGCGAGTTTGGCAAATCACATATTGAATATTTTGGCCACGTGATCAGTGACAAGGGAATATCGCCGAATCCAAAACGTGTCGAGGCCATTCGTGATTTGGAATCTCCGAGAGATATCACTGAGCTCCGTCGTATTATCGGAATGATAAACTACCTCGGGAGATTTCTACCTGACCTCTCTACCATTATGAAGCCAATGACCGACTTGCTCAAGTCTGACCAAGTTTGGAATTGGACAACTATGCAACAAAAAGCATTTGATGACGTGAAAGAAAAGCTTACAGACACGCCAGTACTTTCATTCTATGACGCGACTAAGCCTATAGTAGTCAGTGCTGATGCAAGCAGCTATGGACTCGGTGCAGCACTATTTCAGCAGGATGGTGATGAATTACAACCCATCGCGTTTTGTTCACGAACATTGACATCTGCGGAAACAAAATATGCTCAAATAGAGAAGGAGTGTCTCGCGTCAGTGTGGGCTTGTGAGAAGTTTGAGAGGTATCTAGTTGGCCTACATGGATTCAAAATCCTGACAGATCACAAACCGTTAGTACCCCTTATGAACAAGCAAGATCTTGACAAAACACCGCTGCGATGTCAACGCTTACTAATGAGACTACGCCGATTCAATGTCACAGCTGAACATGTACCAGGAAAATTGCTAGTCGTACCAGACACCCTGTCGCGCAGTCCAATGAAGTCAACAGAGACTCATGTTGAAATGGAGGATGACGTAGAATTGTATGTCAACTCTGTCAAGTCATGTCAACCTATTTCAGACAGAAAGCTATTCAGCATTCGGCAAGCATTGGCTGATGACAAATATGCTCAGAAAGCAATTCACTTTACAAAGCTAGGATGGCCAGATCGTATAACAGGCCTGGAGGAAGGTATGGAAGGATACTTCGCAGCACGTGGTGAGTTAACGATATCAGACGGCCTACTGTTGTACAGAGATCGGATCGTCATACCGGAATGTCAGAGATCTGAGGTCCTTGAGACAATACACGAGGGACACGAAATCTCGCGAACGCGCCGCAACATCTGTATGGTGGCCAGGAATCAATAAGGATATAAAGGCAAGAGTGGAGAACTGTCAGTTCTGTCAAACACATAGATCATCACAGAGGAAAGAACCTTTGATAACAAAACCATTACCTGGACGTCCATGGGAGAAGATATCTGCAGACTTGTGTGACTTTGAAAACAAAAGTTATTTGGTGGTCATGGACTACTTTTCAAGGTAAGGAACTTGCATACTTACCTAGTACATCCAGTGCTAATGTCATAGGAAAGCTAAAGAATATCTTCGCGCGTTGGGGCGTACCTGTAGAATTTGTGTCTGACAATGGGCCACAATTTGCTTCAAAGGAATTCAATGAATTTGCAGTTGATTATAACTTTCAACAAACATTTTCTAGTCCGCATTACCCACAGTCAAACCGATGATTGTGTCTGGTAAAACGCTTCTAGTTATAAACCCCTACACAACCTACTCTGACAAGGTATGCACCAGCTTCCAGCTGAACAGGTTAGCCAAATACAAGGGAATGGACATGGATGCCTTCAGGGACGCGTTTAACAATGTTTTTGGGTTTGGAGAGGAAACAATTGTAAACGGAGAGTACAAAGGAACTCTGTTTAGGTTTCCTCTTCGACAGATCGGTACAGAGCTGTCAGGGAATGTGTATAACGAGGAGAAAATTGAGAACCTTTTTGATTCATTTACAACTGAAGCACCAAGTACCCTGCTGTTTCTGAAAAACCTGGAGGAAATGATTTTATACAGACAAAATAACTGTGCTGAGCCGCAGTACAGGGTACAGATCCAGGACCTAAAATCTGAAATTCGATCAGTAAAGAAACGACGGCATTTCAGCAAGAAACTACAAAGAAGCAAAACCTCAAGTGACTTGAAATGTAGCCTGCTTGTGAATATAAGAGTAGAGACACTCAACCGTCGTGGTGTGGCAAAGATTGAGAACAAGTCATGGTTCATTGTTAATGCCGTGTTAGGAAAAACCATGTCCCCGGAATTCCGTAAACTTTCCAAAGATAAGGACTTGTCCTACAGTCCTTACGTTGGAATTGCTATTCCGTATGAGGACACAATGGACTTCCAAGGTCACATCTTCTGTTTCCTTCCTCTTCCTTTGGAGAAGCGCAGTCCAACAGGATTCCCGGTTCATGTAAACGGCTTTTTTGCTTTGAGCCAGAACAGACGGCATGTAAAGTGGCCATCAGCTGATTTGAAACAGTCGGCCATTAACTTTGACAAATCACTTCAGTGGAATCAGGCTTTGATAAGGGAAGCTCTTTCGCAGGTCTACTTGATCATGGTACAACAGCTGATCAGTAGAAGTACAGAGGAACATAATCCAGGTGACTTGGTAAAAGTAGTATACAGATCTATACCCCGTCTCGATGATGTGGATGTAAAGTGGCGTATTATCCTGGACCCATTTCTGGCAAGCCTTCTGAAGACAAACTTTGTCTTCACTGAGAACAACGGGGGCCAATGGATACATCACAGGGATGCAGTATTCGAATGTCCTAAATCTGGGACAGGTAGGTCTTTGAAAGTGTTTTCGTGTTTCCTCGTACTGTAAATATGTAATGCTCGCGAGGGAAAAATTACGCTAATTACGTAAAGACATTTAGCAAAACTGCTTTACTAAACTGTGGTTGTACACACTTTTGAGGTGATTGTCATGGCAATTGCTTTAGTAAGAAGCACTTGCTAACATATTTTGTCATTTTACTCGTTTGGCAACTTCTTTATAGAGTAACTGCTTTGTCATCCTTACGCGTGGCCCATATCAGCCGTATTGGCGAGTGTCTGGCTTTTGAGGCAATTAAGATTCCACACCGATATCTATCCGAGTTAGACGCCGAACAGGTCTGCTGATTAAATGACCTTTGAAACCAAAACGATATTTCACGACACTTTACCAAACAAAGGCGATTACAGTTATATACAAATAACATAGCCATAGGTCGTAACAAGTTATTGTACGGTTAGTAACTGTAAATAATTTTGAGAGCCGGATGGGGAGAGGTTACATCCCTAGGAGGGGGACAACCAAATGATAGCTAGATTATCTCCCCTTAGTTTGAAACTTAATCAGACATGTAGTAGAGACAAAAAAATCGAGCCAAATTTTAGTGATTTTTTCCCCTCAATATACTAGGGACTGGTAGCTAGTCTAGGAGGAAAGCTATAATTTAATGCAGGCATTCAACTCACCTATAATCTCTCATTATATGCCCCTACCCAGGGAAAACCCAAATCTTCACATAATACCTGATATTATTTAAGATGAATAAACATGAGTATCAGATTTTATTCAACGTATATTGAGTTACTTCACTGAAAGCCTATTTTCATTCAAACGCCAACATTAGCCACAGATTGTGTCACCTACCAATGATTCTACTAAGAAAAGCGTCGTAAAATATCGTTTGTTTCGAAGGTCATTTAATCAGTACACGTATACAGCGTCTAACTCGGATAGATATCGGCGTGGAATGTTAATTGTCTCAAAAGCCAGACATTCGCCAACACGGCTGATATGGGCCATGCGTAAGAATGACAAAACAGTTACTTTAGTAAAACAGTCGCCAAACGAGTAAAATGACAAAACATGTTGGCAAGGGCTTTTTAGGAAGCAGTTGCCATGACAATCACCACAGATGTGTGTACAACTACAGTTAAGTAAAGCTGTTGCCATGTCGGCTGATATGGGCCATCGTAGGTATCAGCACTTGATGGTCTTGTTGCATGCAATGAAAATGCCATTGTTTATCATGGGTGAGGTGTCTGTAGAAGGTAAACCTCTTTTTACGTACGGGGAATGCAGAGTATCCTAGCTGTGAAGTATGTGAGAATAATAAAGGTTTGATAGTATTTTGATAACAGACGCCTTTACGTATTTTGAATCTCTTGTTTAATTTTCTTCAAAAACTTCAGGCTGTGTATATATGTGTGATGAAATTACAGCTAGACTTGTCCCGGGTTGTGAAGGAAAGCTTGTGAAGGTAGATCTACCTGAGGGAATCAAACAGCACCTTGAAAAGATCAAATGTAAAGGTAAGAGAACATTATTATACAAAAAAATGTATGTACATGTACAAAACAGATAATATCATCAATCAATATATAACGGACAGATAGGATAACCATACGACAGGTACAGGACAGGTGAAGTCACCATACAATAGGTACAGGACAGGTGAGGTCACCATACAATAGGTACAGGACAGGTGAGGTCACCATACAATAGGTACAGGACAGGTGAGGTCACCATACAATAGGTACAGGACAGGTGAGGTCACCATACAATAGGTACAGGACAGGTGAGGTCACCATACAACAGGTACAGGACAGGTGAGGTCATCATACAACAGGTACAGGACAGGTGAGATCATCATACAACAGGTACAGGACAGGTGTGATCACCATACAACAGGTAGAGAACAGGTGAGGTCACCATACAACAGGTACACGATAGTTGGGGTCATCATACAACAGTTACATCACAGGTGAGGTCACCATACAACAGGTACAGAACAGGTAAGTTCACCATACATCAGGTACAGGACAGGTGAGGTCACCATACAACAGGTACAGAACAGGTGAGGGCATCATACACCAGATACAGGACAGGTGAGGTCATCATACAGCATATACAGGGCAAGTGATGTCGCCATACAACAAGTACAGGACAGGTGTGGTCACCATACAACAGGTACAGGATAGTTAAGGTCACCATACAACAGGTACAGGACAGGTGAGGTCACCATACAACAAGTACAGAACAGGTAAGGTCAACATACATCAGGTACAGGACAGGTAGGGTCACCATACAACAGGTGCAGTACAGGTAAGGTCACCATACATACAACAGGTACAGGACAGTTGAGATCATCATACATCAGGTACAGAAAAGGTAAGTTCACCATACAACATGTACATAGCAGGTAAGTTCACCATACAACAGGTACAGGACAGGTGAGGTCACCATACAACAGGTACAGGACAGGTGTGGTCACCATACAACAGGTACAGGACAGGTGAGGTCACCATACAATAGGTACAGAACAGGTGAGTGCACAATATATCAGGTACAGGACAAGTGAGGTCACCATACATCAGGTACAGAACAAGTGAGATCATCATACATGAGGTACAGAACAGGTGAGTGCACAATATATCAGGTACAGGGCAAGTGAGGTCACCATACAACAGGTACAGAACAGGTGAGTGCACAATATATCAGGTACAGGACAAGTGAGGTCACCATACATCAGGTACAGAACAAGTGAGATCATCATACATGAGGTACAGAACAGGTGAGTGCACAATATATCAGGTACAGGGAAAGTGAGGTCACCATACAACAGGTACAGAACAGGTGAGTGCACAATATATCAGGTACAGGGAAAGTGAGGTCACCATACAACAGGTACAGAACAGGTGAGATCATCATCATCATACATGAGGTACAGAACAGGTGAGTGCACAATATATCAGGTACAGGGCAAGTGAGGTCACCATACAACAGGTAGAGAACAGGTGAGATCATCATACATGAGGTACAGAACAGGTGAGTGCACAATATATCAGGTACAGGGCAAGTGAGGTCACCATACAACAGGTACAGAACAGGTGAGTGCACAATATATCAGGTACAGGGAAAGTGAGGTCACCATACAACAGGTAAAGAACAGGTGAGATCACCATACATCAGGTACAGAACAGGTGAGATCATCATACATGAGGTACAGAACAGGTGAGTGCACAATATATCAGGTACAGGGCAAGTGAGGTCACCATACAAGAGGTACAGAACAGGTGAGGTCACCATACAACAGTTACATGACAGGTGAGGTCACCATACAACAGGTACAGAACAGGTGATGTCACCATACAACAGGTACAGGACAGGTGAGGTCACCATTCATCAGATACAGGACAGGTGAGGTCACCATACAACAGGTACAGGACAGGTGAGGTCACCATACAACAGGTACAGTACAGGTGAGGTCACCATACAACAGGTACAGGACAGGTGAGTTCACCATACATCAGGTACAGGACAGGTGAGGTCACCATACAACAGGTACAGGACAGGTGAGGTCACCATACAACAGGTACAGTACAGGTGAGGTCACCATACAACAAGTACAGAACAGGTAAGTTCACCATACATCAGGTACAGGACAGGTGAGGTCACCATACAACAGGTACAGAACAGGTGAGGTCATCATACACCAGATACAGGACAGGTGAGGTCATCATACAGCATATACAGGGCAAGTGATGTCGCCATACAACAAGTACAGGACAGGTGTGGTCACCATACAACAGGTACAGGATAGTTAAGGTCACCATACAACAGGTACAGGACAGGTGAGGTCACCATACAACAAGTACAGAACAGGTAAGGTCAACATACATCAGGTACAGGACAGGTAGGGTCACCATACAACAGGTGCAGTACAGGTAAGGTCACCATACAACAGGTACAGGACAGTTGAGATCATCATACATCAGGTACAGAAAAGGTAAGTTCACCATACAACATGTACATAGCAGGTAAGTTCACCATACAACAGGTACAGGACAGGTGAGGTCACCATACAACAGGTACAGGACAGGTGTGGTCACCATACAACAGGTACAGGACAGGTGAGGTCACCATACAATAGGTACAGAACAGGTGAGTGCACAATATATCAGGTACAGGACAAGTGAGGTCACCATACATCAGGTACAGAACAAGTGAGATCATCATACATGAGGTACAGAACAGGTGAGTGCACAATATATCAGGTACAGGACAAGGGAGGTCACCATACAACAGGTACAGAACAGGTGAGTGCACAATATATCAGGTACAGGACAAGTGAGGTCACCATACAACAGGTACAGAACAGGTGAGTGCACAATATATCAGGTACAGGGAAAGTGAGGTCACCATACAACAGGTAAAGAACAGGTGAGATCATCATACATGAGGTACAGAACAGGTGAGTGCACAATATATCAGGTACAGGGCAAGTGAGGTCACCATACAAGAGGTACAGAACAGGTGAGTGCACAATATATCAGGTACAGGACAAGTGAGGTCACCATACAACAGGTACAGGACAGTTGAGAACATCCTACAACAAGTACAGGACAGGTGTGGTCATCATACATCAGGTACAGAACAGGTGAGATCATCATACATGAGGTACAGAACAGGTGAGTGCACAATACAACAGGTACAGGACAGGTAAGGTCACTATACCACAGATACAGGACAGGCGAGGTCACAATAGAACTATCAAAAGTTTATGGAAATATTCAAATTTATACAATATATACTGTGACTTACGTTGATAGACGGGGTTATTTTAAGTGTTTGATAGTAGTCATGCGCCATACGTTGATTTATGTACGGTTTATTTGCATCTTCTTGCCGTTGTTCGTTTTATGTCAACAAGTGACCATTCACCGCCATTTAAAGGTCCAGTGAGCTTATGCCATGGCTCAGCTCCCATCGTCTGTCCCTCATCCCTCGTCCTTCAATTAATTTCCTTAATGTCGTTACTAGTCATATAGGTGTGCAACATTTAAACCAAAGTTGTACAGAAACCTCCTTGTTTTTATAAATCCCTGACCCCTCTCAGACAGTAGGGGCAAAAAGGGTAAACCTCTAAATCGCTACTCGTCATATAGTTCTGTCTGGATTGTATCCATATTTAAACAGAAAGAGGGAACAGAGTTTGTATAAATCGTGTCCCCACTTTCCCGTGTATAAGTGGGATGTACAATTTACTGGCGGAACAAGAACAGGAGAGATAAGGAATTTCTTTATACTTAAGTTTTAAATGATTTGTCTGTTGATGTAAACGATGTTTAGACTACTCGCGACCCTGATGATATCCAGCTGGAGCCTTTGGGGGGCACACAAGGAAATTAAAAGAAGATTTTTTAAAAATCCTTGAGGAAATAAACATCGAACATTTCAGACAAACCAGATGAGCGATACAGGCCCTCTTATCATTTTGTTTACTCTTTCTCTCGCATTAACTGTAAGTTGTTGCATCAAGACAATCTTTAGTCAGAAAGTAGTCGATGCAGACCTTTTGAAGAATTGTTAAACATCATTCTTTATTATATAATATTTGCCATGCTATTGTCTGGTATAACTATGGGAAACTCATGAAGAATGAAGACACATAGTTTTAGAATGGTTTCATTGTCAACAGGTACATTCCGAATTGAAGGTTTAAGTACCTCCGGATTTGCTGCACTACTCCGGCAGTGTATGGAGCTCAACCTGACAGACAGTGGTTCATACAAGATGTGGGATACTACACGGTCATCACTTCCTAGTGACTGGCTGAAGAACCTCTGGTCCAAGCTGGCTGACATGTCTTTGGTTGTTTTTACAGACTTACACCTGGTGCCTGAAGAACACGGCGAGCACATTCATCTACACAAACTGTCGAAGTTAATGATTGTAAAATCACATAAGTCCTACAGACTTCCAGATGATCTATGTAGATCAATTGATAGGTTTTTAGTCAAAGTATTGTCCTGTGTTCCTTCCTTTGTGGAATCACATCCAGAAATCACAATGTATGTTCACAATCCTACAAAAGACAGCTTTCTGAACCTTCTCGATCGACTTGCCGCCAATAACAGTGGTTATTTAAAAGATTTTAATACCAATGCTGAAAAAGCTGAAAGGATTGCCTGGCAGAAATATATTGATGATTTTCAGATATGGGATGTTAGAAGAAAATCGCTGGAAAGGATACAGATATTTGAAGAAGACCAGACCGGCTCCTACACATCTGTAAGCGAAGTTGATATGCTAGCTCCACAGCTCAGGTATAACTTTCCAGTCAAGTATCCGCGACGTCTCCTGTCTTCGTCAGATCCCTGTCAGTACAGGTTAGCGCAAAAATTGGGTGCTCGACAGTCTACAGAGGAAGATGCTATTGAGGAAATATTGTCTACCAAATGGAACACATACTCTGATTCTGACAAAAAGAACCTGATGATACATTTCATCCAAAATATCCGCCAGTTTGAAAGAAATTATGCATTGATACAGTTGGCAGGTAAAGCAAATTTTGTTCCCACTTCTGGAGGGGTTTTAAAAAAACCATCTGAACTTTACGACCCAAACATATATCAACTGAAGAATCTAGTTGACAACGAACCAATTTTTCCAATAGAAAAGTTTGCATCACCAGATATTCTAGTTGTATTGCGTACATTGGGCTTGAAAACGTCCGAACCATCCTTCGATATGATCATCAAATGCATCAATGGCCTGGACAGAAAGGTGAAACAGGGACACTCATCTAATTTGGACCAAGCGAATGCGGTGAACTATTTTCTTCGACGACAGCCTGAGTTACATCACCATTCACTTTTGGACAAAAAGTTCATTGTACCACTTAATAGTCCGACCGATAGCTATCCTTCAGTTTTACCTTGGTGTCGCTATACACATCAACTATGTGCTCCACGAGAGTGTCTCCTAGCAACCACTCGGAATCAGCGTATCGTTGGATCTGTTGTTCCACTAATTTCCGAAGATTCATACAGATACCTGGAAACACATTTTCAGCTAGATGAACCACAGGTTACAGATGTACTACAACATCTGTTACAAATCAAGAACAGCTATAACGCTAGAAACAAACCGGACTTGTTGCCATGTATCAGTGAGGTGTACAACTTTCTGGCGAAACAGATGAGTACAAAAGAGATCAGAGATTTCTTTACGACTGAAGCTTTAGTTTGGACAGGTGAACTATTTGTTGATGTAAACGATGTCTATACTACTCGGGGCCCTGACGATATCCAGCTGGAGCCTTACATGTACTGTCTACCAACGGAATCTCAATCTATCAAACACTTTTTTGAAACTGTTGGTTGCCATGAACGACAGACTATAGACGTTCTGGATAATGTACAGAAGAAAATAAAAGCCAAGACTGACAGTCTTGTTTACAGTTCTAGGAATGATGTTGAAAAGGATTTGTCCATAATCGTTCAAATACTGACATTGTACAAACGTGACCCACAGTTAGTCGGCCACTTGGACATTATGTTTCCCGTTCACACAGGGTCTGATACAAGATTGCAGATGATGCCCGCTTCTGAGTGTAGATACAGTAATGAGGAGTGGCTGAAATCCATAGCAGAAGAGGAGGATGAAATGATTCACTATGTACATGCTAACATCCCTTCCCACACTGCCCAGGCGCTTGGAGTCCAGTCACTGACAGAGGGCCTCCTGACTGATACAGAGGCTATAGAACCATGTTGACAACACGAGGATCTAACAGGAAGAATCAAAGGCTTATTGGACGGTTACACAGATGGTCTTTCAGTACCAAAGGAGTTAATCCAAAATGCTGATGATGCAGCTGCTACAAAAGTGTGTTTCCTGTATGATGAGCGAGAGAATATCGATTCAAGAACACGTCTCATTGACCAGAACATGGCTGAATTCCAAGGTCCCGCGTTATGGGCTTACAACAATGCCCAGTTCACAGAAGCAGACTTGCTTAACATCACCAAACTGGGGGGTGCTACAAAACAGAAGGACGAAACCAAAGTGGGAAAATTTGGATTGGGATTCTGCTCTGTTTACAACTTGACTGACGTTCCAAGCTTCATAACAGGCAATGACCTTGTCATTTTTGACCCGCACTATAGAAATCTTGGCAATGCTGTTAAAGGAAAGGAACCAGGGATAAAAATCAACTTAAAAAGTATGCAGAATCAGAAACTTGTTAGGAGAATGAAAAGTCAGTTCCAACCTTTCAATGGAGTGTTCGGCTGTGATATGACGATGGGAAATGGCTTCGTGGAATACAAAGGAACATTGTTTCGACTTCCCCTAAGGACAAATGAGCAGGCAGGGAGGAGCGAAATAAAGAGCACAGCATACACACAGACTGATATGAAGGAACTTCTGTACATGCTTATGGAAAATGGTGGAAACATGCTACTCTTTACACAAAATGTAACAGAAATAGAAGTTTATCACTTGGGACCGAATGCCACAGATCCAAGTCAGAGCACTTTTGTCTATAGAGCTACTAAGGAAATGGTGACATCGAATACTCAAAATCTTCAGACATCAGGTCAATTTAGTATTCTAAAAGAGGTGTCGGCATTGCATCGACCTATTGGACAGAGTCAAATGCAAACAACAACCAAGAAAACTATTGTAGCTAATATCTGTATACAGGTAGAACAGGCTGCAAAACGTTTCACGGTCGGTAAAGTACCAGATTCAGAAACATCCACTCGATGGATAGTTTCTTATTCCACTGGTTCTTCAAAAAGCCTTGCTATATCTAAGGAAGTAAGAGGCGTGTTACCTCTCGCAGGAATTGCAGTTCCAATAACAATGAATGAAGATGACGTTCATATTCTGCCGTTGGATAAAATGACATTCGGATTTTACAGAACGGGACATTATTTTTCCTTCCTACCACTTCCTATTCCAACAGGTCTCCCGGTACACATTAATGCCACTTTCGCTGTAGCACCAGACAGACGGTCTATCATGTGGGGGACAGAGGATGATAAAACTCAACTATTTAAACCGCAGTGGAACCATGCACTGATGACCGATGCCGTTCCAAATGCATATGTGTCTTTACTTGAACATATGCAGAACTACACTGGAGTCACCGATCGAGAGTATATGAAAACTTGGCCTATTGATCCGACAAGTTATGTTGAGCTACAAAGTATGCAGAAGGCTTTCATGACAAAAGTTGTCAACGAGAATCCAAGAGTGTTCAAAAGACATGACGTATGGACAGGATTTCAACATTGCAGGTTTATGGATTCAGAATATTTCAAACCACATGAAGACATAACCTATAAAGCCGCTATTCATTTTCTGGAAAATGATCAACATAACACAAAGGTTATGAAGCTTCCAACAGAATTGAATTATGCCTTCAGAATGGCTGGTCTTGAAAGTGCCATTCTTATGAAAGTATTTTCAAGGGAAGATTTCTTCAATGAAGTCCTTTTTTTCTGAAATCCACTCCGACTATTGGGCACAGAGAGAAAGAAATACACTGGTCGTGTTTGCCGTCGACACCATTAGTGACAGAATAAAGACATTGCTTCAAAACACTAAATGCATTCCAACAGAACCGACAGGAGAATTAAAATATCTTCACGAAGTGGTGCATCCGGAAAGTAATCTGATAGGATTGTTTACGGCGAGTGAAGGACGGTTTGTTCACAAAGATATGGAAGAAGTTGGAATAAAGGAAAGAAAAGAAGAATTGTCAAATGTCGGCATGATAGTGTATAATTTACCATCTAGTCTTCGACAGAGTGGAAAGTGTCCATCACCTTTCCCAGGTATGCGATAGATGTGCTGTGGAAAGATCCATGAACATAACCAAGTATGTAGAGGAAAACTGTAGGTCTGATCCCTCGCTTATCGAACAACTTTTAGACATACCATTCTTACCGATCCTCAAGAAACCGAAGGACTGGGTCTTCACCTGGAAAGCGGACAGCCTTTCTAATGAAAACAAAGTGATAGGCGAGGCAAATGAAAAAGTGTTGGTATGTAACCATGAGACGAAAGAAAACATACAGTTTGAGAAACCAAAATGTCTTTATCGTTTATCAGCTAAACATCTTGTTGGTTCACAAGAGTTTGTAATGGACGAGACTTGTTATACAAACGTAGATGATCTGAGTGTCTTTGTAGGCAATGTTGTTCCAATCAGAGTCGTTTGTCAACATTTAGTTTAGCTTTGTGAAACAACTGATCCTAAAAACATAACGGAAGAATCGAAGGACTTATTGAAGGTCATTTGTAATGAAGTTTACATATTCTTCCATGAAAGAATTATCAACGGTACTGTTTCTGAACAAGACAGAAAGGACATAGAAAATTTAAAAGAACACCCTATCATTTATTGTCACAATGTGTTCGTGAAGCCAAGTCAAACAGCACTTCGTATTCCAATCGACTGTGAACCTTACCTGTTCGGATTACACGAACATCTTCTTAATCTCAGATGTAAAAGTCTGGTAGATATGTTCGGCATCAAGGACGGGTTAACTACTGATGATGTCAAAAACGTGATGTTGGAGCGACAAAATACAATCGGAGAGAGAAAGCTTACGGACGAGGAATTGGAGTTATACACCAAACTTATCAAAGTCTTGGTAAATTGTATGCAACATCCGAAACCTGGAAACCAAATAGATCCCAGAGAGTTGTGCATTCCGGATTCGAAAGGATTTCTGTCACCAATCGTTCAACTTTGTTTAAACGACAGTGAGGAAATTGGAACAAGTGAAACAATGAAGTTTGTCAATGGAGAAATTGCACCCGATTTCGCTCGTGCATTAGGTGTTAAGGCTAAAATAAAGCAACACTTTTTCGAAAATACAAGAACAATACCCTTTGGACAAAAAGAAGAGTTGACTACAAGAATTAAAAGAATCTTACATGATAATCCGTGTGACGAAGAAATTATGAAGGAGTTGCTCCAGAATGCCGACGATGCCCAAGCAACAGAGCTTAAATTTATCATAGATTCCACTTACCACTGTACTGAAAAGGTGTTCGATGATAAATGGAAACCCTTACAAGGTCCTGCTCTTCTTGTATTCAACGATAGCATGTTTAGTGCAAGTGATATTCGGGGGATCCAGGAGCTAGGGATAGGCAGTAAAGGAGAGGACTCAACTAAAACTGGCCAGTATGGTGTAGGTTTTAATGCAGTTTATCATCTTACAGATGCACCTTCCTTCTTGACAAGAGGTCCTGCTGTTGAGGAAGGTGAAACATTATGTGTCATGGACCCATACTGTCAGTTTTTATCTCATGCCACTGAAGAACGACCCGGGACTCAGTTTGTGAATCTGCCTGATCACAGAAAACTAAATCCGGATGTTTTTAACTGCTACTACGAAGACAAACTTTTACCAGATGGAGGAACAGTTTTCAGATTTCCACTACGGACAGATGATGGAACAGAAAAACATTTAGCAGGACCAATATCTCAACAGAAACTTAGGGAACTGTTTCGAGTATTTGAGAAAGAGCTTCTAGAAACTCTGCTTTTTGTCAGATCAGTTAAGAAAATTTCCCTATCGGATATTTCCTCAGGACAATGTGAAAATCAGTATGAAATTGAAGTTGTCATGTCATCAGAGGACGAGGAAAAAAGAACAGCTTTCGGAAACAAAGTACGAGATGTTAGTAGGCAGTTGAAGGAAACTCGCGATCTGTCAATCATACAAACTGACAGCGTCTCTTACAACATCATTGTGAAAGATAGTAAGGGCGTCAGGAACACTTGGCTTATAGTGCAGCACATCGGGTTCGGAGAAGGTGACATACCTGATGAAGTGTCTGGTGCATACAAAAGAGGAGAACTGGGACTTCTACCAATAGGTGGTGTGGCCATTCTTTTAACATTGCGGAATGAATCGGATAGAATTGTGAGGAAACAAGAACACAGAGCTTTCTGCTTCCTACCGTTACCATTAAAAACCGGTCTTCCTGTTCACGTGAATGGCCATTTTGCTTTGGGTGGAGAATCAAGAAGCAGTTTGTGGAATCAAGAAAGAGGAACATTCAAGTGGGAGTGGAATAAGCTACTTCTGATTCGGGTCCTACCTGTTGCGTGTATTAAAGGAATGGAGATAGTGAAACAGATGTTTCTGAATGGCGATGATCTTATAAAGCAGACAAACCAATTGGATGAACTATTCCCAGTTTTTAAGGATGCCGCCGACGAAAATTGGAAGTTGTTAACAACAAATGTTCTGACAAGGATATATGAAGAATTGTTTTACTTAAAGCCTGAAAATCAAGTCGATGCAAAGGAGAGACAACAGGACCAACAGCATTTTCGACAACAACTTAATGAATGTCAGCAGCAACAGCAACAAAACCCCCTTTTTGTGCCCCTAAAGCAACAAGGAGAACCATTTCCTGCTGTCTTTGATACATTGGAGGGTCAAAAATTGCCAGTTTTGAATGATTTGAAAACAATGCGACTTAGACAATCGATAAGAAATATTGGCTTGAGGCTTCTCGATTCTCCTGTAACAATACTTGAGAGTATGAAGGATAGTAAAGTGCCTGTTTCGGAAGTATCGCCTGTAATTATTTTGGATTTTTTGAAATCATACGACAGGACAGATATCAAACACAAATGTAACATCAGGATTCAGGAAGATGGCACAAACCTATCAGAGACAAGTCTCCATGATGAGAAAAATATTTCCTACTTGCTTAAGTACTGCTTGTGCATAGACAAGTTTGCCTCACAGATGATTGGTTTGCCTTTGTGTTTGACCCAGGATAGAAAACTACGAGTGTTCAAGGAAGGAAGTGAAATATTTTGCAGTACGCAATTTTCTATTTTACCTTGTTCCAGAAGTCGGTTTCTTCATACAAGTCTCGTGGGTCTCTGTAACACAGAGGAGTTACAGGGACACATATTCAGACATTTTGATATTCCATCATTTGTTCAGCACTTAGCAGAAAACTTGAGTCAAGAAAAGTTTATTTGTCCTCGATTATTAGTGGATTGGATCCCCGAGAATAAACATATTCCGAACTCGAAATGGATTTGCAGTGTATGGCAGTTTTTGGTAGAACAGGAAGAGAAAAGTAGGAAGAAACAAAACCCCACGGAGTCTCAGCCTGATAACAGTGGATGTGTTCGGACAATACCAGAGATTTTGCAGCATGTTGCTTCCTGGAACTTAGTTCCGTGTTTACTCATTGAAAAGACAGAAATATTTGAAACTAAGAGAACGGTATTGTCATCTTTATCAAGCTTTGAAAAAGTGTTGGATTTGGAATCCTTCACAGGAAAATTGAAGAAAGCATTGGGTACGCTAGGACTTCCTGTTCTTCATAGGAATGTGCTGAACAATCATTTTCTCTTCTCACTGTTACCACATGACAAAAGCCCAGCGATGGTTTTGAACTGTTTATACCTACATCGCCATGAAACAGGATTCCAAAATATTTCAAAATCTACAGCCGATGCCATTTTAGAGTATTTTGTTCAAAATTTAAAAGAAGTCCAAATGCTCGAAAATTGGAAATGCAAACTAAAGTCGCTTCCACTGCATTTCACAGGACACGGAGAACATGTTTCGCTAGATATTGAGCATAATGTTCTGGTACTTCCAGAACGTATACCAGCGGAAGGGATCAAAGAATGGGGAAACAGTTCAGGCACACTGCTTTTGAAGCTAAATATGAAGCTAAAGCCAATGTATGATGAATTCGAATACACGGAAAGCAGCATGTGTGATGTATACACAAGTCACATCTTAGCCAAGGTTGAATATCTTCCAAGACAGCATATGCAGGTACACCTGAAGCATATTAAGGATAGTCTTCTTAAATCTTACAACAATGATTATAATCCTGAGCAGAAAACTCTGATTGATGCACTGGGGAGATTACACATTTTTGACGCAGAGACAGGAGGCCGTAGAAAAGCATTTGGATTACACAGTCCACATGTTAGACTGTTTCGGGTCATGAGGAGCGATCAGGTACACTTTCCAAAGGCACTGTACAATGAATCCGAATGGCAATCGTTTATGGAACTCATTGGTATGGTGAAAGAGGCATCTCCACAGTTGATTCTCCAATTTGCTCGTCAGATTGAAAAAGAAGGAAGATATCCCATTAGTAAGGAGGTTTCCGAGAAATCCGATGATCTATTGAAGTGCATCTGGCGTATGGAAGATATAGGGGATTTGGATTTTCTTTCTAGGATTCGTGCTATAAAGTTAATCGTACCTCCATCCATACTCGAAAACAAACAGAACATTTATCCACAGTTCGAATGTGGGAAATTAATATCTTTTGAAGGAGCTGTCCCTGAAAGGTATACTAACCTTATTTGGAGTGTCTGTAGCATCCTCCCAGACATAGCAAATCCATTCATTGTCTTTGACAGAAAGAAATCAGTTGCAGTAGCCAAACAACTGCGGGTGTGCTTGAAACAACCACCGCTAGATAAGGTTATTCAACATACGCAACATATATGTGATGCGTTGAAAGAACAGTGCGAAAGCAATCGCTGGAAAAAAGAGGGTGCATATTTGGAACGTCTTATGTCCGATATATATAAGTACTTGTGGGAACATGGAGCGAAGCAAAGCATTGTCATCGAGCGACTACGTCAGAAACCGTTAGTATATCTACCATCAGAAAACAAATTTGTGAAGTGTGGGAATCTAGTTATCTACCTGGACGACAATGGAGAAATCAAACCGTTCCTATACCCAGCTCCGATGGTGTTTGGTAGTCATTTTGCATTATTCAAACGGCTTGGTACAGAAGAAAGAGCTACATGTGCAACGTATGCAAGGGTATTAAAAGATATCACGCAGGAGGTGAGAGATGTAGAATTACATGCAAACGAGCGACTGTCTGTACGGAAAGCTATCGACGGGCTGTTTTGTCATTTGCCAAACATAGAAACTGGTATATGCTTACAGGTACAAACCCTGTATCTGCCTACCAAAGAGAACAAAATGATAAATTCCACACAAATGATCTACTCCGATAATGATAAGCTACAGAATGCAATAGGAAAAGAAGTGGAATTACCGTATTTTGTAGGCTTCAAATCTTTAGATCTATGGTATTCTGATGTCGATATTGAAAAACTACCAGACAAATATAGACCACATATCTTAACAAAGCTGGTAAAACAAAGTTTCGATGCAACAAACATTGAAGTTACTCAAGGACATCATACAAGACTGCTGCAGGAATTCATTCAAACTCCTGCATTTGTTGAGGGACTTCTGCGCATTTCACATCATGATAGACTGAAATTACGAAGTACGAAAACACATAAAGAAAAACAGGAAAGTGGCGTGGTAACTGGACTCCAGAAAATCAAAGTGCTACAAGTAAAAGACTTAAACGTTGATTACGTCTACAACGGAAGAGTTGTAGGACGCAAAACAGGTGTATTTTGTCATGTCTACAAGGAAGAAAATGAGCAGCAGGGAGTTTCATGGAATTTCTACACAGCAGTTCCACCAGAAATAGAAAGAAACGAATGGATTATGAAAATTGAAAGAGATTTTGTCAGACTTCTAAAGAAATCAACTGGTATTGATTGTTTTATGCATCGGCCAATTCTGCTCAAATTCCTGATGTCAATGGATTACCCAGAAAAAATACCTGAAATTATGAATTCGGAAGGATACCGAGAATATAGAATCAACGCATCGCTTTTGGCAGATTTTCTCCCAAAATGTGGTACCCACGTTCATGAGAAATGGCATCATATGCTGGACAACAACATATTTACATTTTACATTGGGGAATATGTGGCGGTGGTTCATGTACCGGATGATGCAATGGATTCACAGGAAAGAAACATTTATATATACGGAAAGATTGAGAAGTCTGTAGGTTCCGATATGAGTGGAGAGCTATCAAATGAATCTAGCCAATACGAAGTCGATGTTGGAGAAGGCAAGTTAATTGTCAAACATGCTAACGAAATATACAAAATTCATCGAATGCCTTCGAAAACGATACCTCTTCAGATCAGAAAAAACTGAAGGCAATTTGGACTTTACCAGAAAAGGAACGAACTCTATCTTCAAAAAATATCTTAGGTGCAGCACCCGGACAAGAACTTTGACAATGATTCTCTGGTACAGACTCGATCACTAATGGTGATGGTTATGACGATGACGTCAATCTCTCCAGTTACTCTTACTCCCAACTGTCTGCAAACCAGGAATTCCACGACAGTGTTCTAGAGACCGAGAATGGTTCCGAGCGTCAGCGAGGTACCGAAGAGGACACCATACGTCCACTAGTTATTTTCTAATAGATAATATGGTTATCAGATAGAAAATATATTTGATTTTACTTCGAGTGCTCCGTTTTCATAGATTTTTAGCAAGAGATATTATTTTCATAATCAAAATATTGAAGTCTAGTTTATTTTTCTAAATTTTGTTGTGATTATTTCAAGATTTGTTCAATGATTATTATACAATGTATATTATTGATGTTTTTGTTGATGACGTTAATACACTTATATATACATAGTACATTGTATATAATTCATCTTCAATGTAGTAAATCTCTCAAACATTAATAACTGTTTTATAATACTGTATAAAAAAATCTTTACTATTTTTCCATGGGTAACAATACTCGGGGTTAGACTGATCCACGCCTTCCTCTTAAAGGGGGATAACTCTAACGAATACATTGTAAACTGACTTATGCTCTCGTCTAATGAAGTTTAATGTCGCGTTTTTATGTAAAGTTTTCGTTATGATTTTATTTCGCTATTATGGTCTTGCATTTCTATTGTCTCTATACTTGACATTTTTCCTAAACAATTAGTTAGTAAGTAATTTACATAAGCTTTCATCCAGACACCTTTTTGATTTGCATTTGTCAATCGAATCTAAGTACACCATTGCTCTGGGTGATGATCATTTCGTTTTATTCCAATGTATATAACTAAAGCATACAATGCAATTTATGCCTATTTGTATAATTATATATCTTGTCCTTTAGAGCCATGCACAATAACTCTGTAAATTCCCGAAAGCAGAGTCAATGAAGGGATATCATTGTACATACATGTATATTACAACAAACCACATCATCATTGTAATTTCCATTTGTAATGTTTGTTTTTCTTTCGGGACCAGACGGTTGTTTGATACCTACGCAGTGGTTATTGTTTTATATTGTTTTTTGCTTTTTTCGGGGGGGGGGGGTCGTTTTTCTTTTTCTAACTTTTTTTTTTATTTCATTTTTTTTCAATTTTATCTTAAATTATCTTAAATCTGCATGTAAAAATCTGTTTTTCTCTTACTTTACAAATCTTACCTGTTGAAATGTTTTGACAAATGTTTAGGGATCATAGAATATTTAATGTTATTGTGTGGAAATGGTGTCAACCTGGTCGATATTTTGACCAATTGTCGCAAATGTTTTTTTTTATAATTAATTTATTTGTTTTATTTCATTTTAGTGGCATTTATTTAATGTTATCGTCCTTAATGAACAATTGATATTGTTGTTGGATATTTGTACAGTATAAATAAAAAATTCTACCGGTAAAACATGTTTATATTTTTGAATATTTATTTTTAAACTTACAGCATGTGTGTATATACAACATCAACATTACCAGTATGATATAGTAACTTTCAATATGCCTACAGAGATAAGATAATATTTTTGATAATTGAACCCGGTTGTTCAAAGCATGTTAGCTTAATCCCATGATTAGCGAAATTTTCATTTCTCATTCACTGCAAAATTTTCAATTATATTTTCACTTAACGCATAAAATAAGCAACGAATGGAGTTCTTAAGATTCTTATAAAACTTAGTAAAATTTGTATTATTAGAAATTATTTTATCTTGATTTTAAAATTGTCGTTAAATTGTGATTAGCCTAATCAACTTTTGAACAACTAGGCCCAGATAATTGTATCAGTTTAAATTGCGTGTGATGTATTGTAAATCGACTTTCGTAGGGGAATTACTGAAAACGATTTTACGATCAAAGTGAAATCACGCAAGTTGTTTTTCTCCGCAAATTGATGTCTATCTCAGATAGATGTATATTGAACAGTATTGCTATTTGGTTTTCAAATCCTCGATAGTAATTATATATACAATGTCTCCTTGAGTGTTGAACTGGAAACGGCGACAGAAGTTGGTTTACAGTGCTGGTGGCCCGGCCGTTTCGGCGAACGTTGGGATAACAGGATGTGAAATAATGTCATTTTATAGATTGTAAAAGAAAATCAGACAATGCCATTTTATTGCTTATAGGAAAATGCGCAGTGTATTATATACCAGTTGGAAAAATTCATCCGATTTGTCAAATAATTGCTGAAAATCCTTTCTGTGTAAATAGTTAAAGTTATATGTGCCGTAACTGGGCGAAAATTGTGACATTTTATTTTTTCTCCAGTTATCTATAGAAAACCACTAGGTTGATGAATGAAGCTGTGAAAACCATTCAAATTATCAGGTAAAAAATCATTTATTATGCCTTATAAACATTAGTAACAACACATAATTTATGTACTGTAAAAATCTTGTTTTATGTCTTATATATGTTTAGATGGAAACGTACCTGCAGAAATCACTTAATAATAACTACTAGCACTGTAACATTGTACACCAAACCTTGGCTTCATGGTATGACTATATGTATTCATTTTACTTCATTGTAGAGGATTTTAAAGGCCCATTATCTTTCCGGAGCAAAATATAAAGGTTTCTTAAAAAAACATTAATAACATCAGAAAATGCGTACTGATGACCTAAAATAAGGTTACGACACCAAACATATGCAAGATTTCCTGCGTAATATATGAAAACAATGGAGAGTCAATTCGCTGTTTTGCCGTCTGGCGCAGTGATAGTCAACTACCGCCCGGTATTTAGGACGACGGCGGGAAACATAATACGACCCGCGTTATGAAAATAAACATTTTATTTATTTTAATCAAATCGTTCAGAAGGTGATGATAAATATAGTATTAACGGTAAGTTAATAATTTTTGCGGCTCTACAAAATTATCGATCTTGTTTTACATTCCCATTTTAAAAATTTAAAGCCGTTTCGGAACGGTAGTGGGCCTTTAAGCAGTACTGCCAAAAATCATTTTCAGCTCTTACTTGTACTTGTAAAATGAAAACCTATGCATTGTAAATATTGCAATTCTCAAAATGTTGGTCATTTTTGGTGGTGAATAAAATATTAGAAGCTCTTCTTTATTCGTGAGTATGAAAATTACGGCACATATAAATTTAACTGGAGAGGGCTAATGTAGGCATACATACATATATGGTACAACAGACGTATTCTTGCCATTATAGAATGTGTGTTCATCAGTATTCTATCGTTGCAAAGGATTGTTACATACTTTTCTGCTCGATAGTTACACTCACTAATCTATCTGTTGTGAAAATCATTTAAGCATCCACTCGTGAAGGAAATGAATGTCGTAGAATGTAGGTCATAGGAAAAAATAATGTTTCAAAAGCGAAAACTCTTACTGCTATGAAATATGGAAGATTATTTTACGTTACGTATTATCGTTTAAAACATCATATGTGGATATTTCATGTTAGTAACCGACTTCAGATATTGGATAAGTTTTCTTACAAATCCACATTCCAATTTTATGCTTGAAAGCACTGTCTTTTTTATAGAAATCCTTAAATGAGGGAGGGGGGGTGTCCTTGAATGACCCTAGTTGTTAGATCAATGTAGATCAATTGGAAATGAATATTTACATGCCCTTTTGAGTAGTTCGTTTTTCTTTAAAATGGTTGTTTAGTTATATTTTAATGGTTTAGTTTTTGTTGATTTTTTTTATTATTGTAATAACTGAGCAGTTTGCTACCACGGTATATGTATATTGCATTGATTCGTATACAAAAATTATATTTGTAAATGAAGTCATGTCCACATGTCGAGGAAACTCCCTGTTTATGACGGCGTCTGGTACTTTGCAAAGTTACAGTGTATATAATAGAGGTTCCCCAACGCGTGGCTGTTGTTTATCAAACTCGAGTTAGTTATTTTTCATATTTTGAAAGACATTTGCTTTAGCGAGTATGATTTCAAAATTTGAAAATCAAATAGTGAGATTTTAGATAAACACGATAAATACATGTTTTGTAACAGTCGCGCGTTAGGAAACTTGTTAATCTAATAACTCAAGTGCAATGTATTTATACCGTGGCAATCATTTGTTTCTCGTCTACATTCAGGGAAACTTATGACGATATACTACGTCATAATAGATATCTTTCCGTCATAAAAATATAGTGTCGAAATAGATTCTGCTGTGTATTACATGTACCGTGAATAAACAACTACCTTTTATACGGTAAATGCGATGCAATTTGAAAGAAAATGTTATGGAAAGTATTCCGAAGTTTAAAGCCATCAAGGGAGGTAACTGAATTTAACAAATGAAAGTCGTTGTGGTGTTAACACCGGTATGTGTAATCATAAAAGATAGCCAGCTGCCGTTATAGTTATGGTATAAAAAGAATTATGTAATGGCTTGATGAAATGCCATCAGTGCTTGACACATTTTTATGATAATTGTATTTAATATGAGTACAATTTACTGTTGCAAAGATATAAATTAATATTTCCATTACATTAATGATACATTTATATTGTTTACTTGTTTATTATAGTTGAATTATTACTATGATGTTGATACCATCAACATATATTGCCATACAAATAATTGAATTATGTTGTAACCAACATAATAAGCTATTACATTTACCTGTATTTGTATACACACACGTGTACTATTATATTTGTGGAATGATATATTATTTACTGGCATAATAATTTCGTTTTTTAATTGCTGTGAACTTCTGTGTACAAGTATCTCAATAATTTTTCGAGAACAAACCAGTCATCAGACCATTTATTTTACTTCTAAAATGAAATTTACAAATCCTCTACGTTAGTAAATTGGAAACGAAAACGCCTTTTTGAGTAGCCCATTGTTTGGGTTATAATTCAAGGTTCTTCGTAATATTTTTTTTATTATTCTAATCACTGTGCAGTTTATTATATTACATTGATTCGTGTACAAAATCTTTCATTTCTTAATGAAGTAAGTAATGGTCTGATGATGGTAAACTACCGCCAGTACTTAGCATAATCTTATAAGTTTGATATGGATAAGATTGATTAAAGAGATATAAATTAATGTTCATTATATATAATTGATGTATGTGCATTTTTCTACTTGGTTAGTGAATATATGAAATGTTTTATATAGATTGGTTTCATTTAATCCAAATGTGAAATGATAATAAGGTATAAACATACAACCGACATATACCTTTGATAATCAAATAAAAGTATATGTATATATCGATATGTTAACGAATACTAAATTAAGAATATTTCTAACACTAATCACAGGAGAGCAAAATAAGGGGTAAAATCTTGAACCGGGAAATAAGACCCATGCGTTTCGTAAGAGTAGCCGTTCTATTGGACAATAACCGCCGAACGAACTTATTCAATCAAATAAAAATGACAATACGAGAATCATCAAGCTGTAAAGAATGACACTTACATAACGGAAGTTATTACGTATGGTGTGGTCTAACCGTTTGGAATCACCTGGCAGCATTTAGGATTGTGCAGGGATGGTGGGTAGGAGACAGACCAATATCAATCTTTTGCTTCACGGGGAACTTTTATAACAATTTGTTTCATTTGGCATATTGGTTCAGGGCGTTGTTGAAACATTGGTTTACGCTACATTTTTTCCTACACCGTATACTTATGACATGTAATGTGTGTAATCGGATTTCTATTGTTTATTTCATGTTTAAAGTTTGACAAAGGATTTGTAAGGTAACTCAATACAAATAATTGATTTCAAACGAAAGGCGTTTTACCTACCGTATTCAATCTAATAAGTGCATAAAAATAACGAATATAAACGATAGGATTGGTACATATTATGACGTTATAAGGTTAGACCAATTACATCACTTTAATCATGTACCAACAAATGATAAATGGAGTATACATAAATACTGTAAATTATCATTAATAACTTCCAAAACTATGAATCTAGCCAACTGATTTTGCAAAGAGGCTTATGCTTAAGGACGTTGCACTTATTGGTTGATATATGGTTGACATTTTGTCGTTCCGATATGCTAGTGTATTTAAAACATGACGTGTGTGAAAAATTGTTTTGTATTGCCATTTTGATTTGGCCTATAGGGACATAAGCGTAATTAATGCTATGATATAATAATTTGGGGGTATTTAATAATCTAGGGATGATGAAAGAAAACAACAGGTGTAGTAATAGAAAAAATAGGTACAATGGAAATAATATTGATAATGAGAGAAACACTTGTTTTACTGTATATGTTTAGGATTTAAAAACAATTCTTGGTGAAAGGTTTTATCGAATTTAAATATTTACTATTGTAATGAACTTTTGGTTTCGTAACAAGATAGGATAACTTGATTTTGAACCAAACAAGTAATTCAGATAAACTGAATCGATTGGAAGATTGTTTAATCCAGTGATTAGCTGTTTTTTAATTCACATCAGGGAATAATTTTGTTAGTCTTACGTATATGCCATGGAATGTCAATATGATTTTGGGATGCGATTGAATATGACAAACACTGAGCACTGTCAAAGTGTCTCCTACTATATTATTTCATCACCTAGTTTTTCAATACCTTAATGATAATATGTGAATTTAATACATTGTAAATTTATTTTTTGAATAAATATATTTTCTTGTATCACGGAGTTATTGTTATAATTGTATATATACAGATGAAATTTGAGAAAATCCCTTCAGTACTTTCTGAGAAATAGCGTTAACAAACCCCAACTATCAAAATCCAATATGGCAGCCTGTCGGCCATCTTGTAGACCGATCAGGCCCAAAATGCAATATGCACAGATAAAGCCCTATGGGAACCAACAGACGAAATTTGAGACAGATCCCTTCAGTACTTTCTGAGAAATAACGGTAACAAACTTTAACTACCAAAATCCAAGATAGCTGCCCGGCGGCCGTTTTGTTGACCGATTGGTCCCAAAATGCAATATGCACAACTAGGGCCCTAAGGGAACCTACATATCAAATTTGCAAAAAAGATCCTTTGAGTACTTTCTGAGAAATAGCGGTAACAAGAATTCTGATGATGGTGGGCTAATAAGAAAATTTTGGGATTACATTACGAATTTATCAACTAATTTACATCAGTTTGGGCATTAAAAAACATCTGCGACCTCCAGAATTAAATCTTTGTCAACCAGAGATAGCCACAACATGTTGAAGGCATGAATCAAATGATTGCCAGGCCCAATATTACAAACACTAAGAAAGCATACACACATACTAAGTACAGCTGCAACCAGCATTAAAGCAAGACTAAAGGGTGTAATCTGAGCTTGTTTTATTCGAAGCAGTAATTAGCTGTTTACCAAGGACCTCAAAAGTTTTAAGTAAATACTAAAGGTCAATTGGGCCAGGTTTCAAGCCAAGAATCATTATGAATCATGATTAAGCCGGTAGAGAGGGGGGGTGAAGCTTTGGGTGGTCAGCAAGGCCCTTTCATCTATAGTATCAGATCCTACCAAGTCTTGATTTATGAAGATTATTGAAACTGCAGCATGTGTGACTACATGTATTTTGGACCCTTTTCTTCGGCTTCTCACATTGAAGACATATTCCAATAAGCCTCACCATTGATCATAGAAAATTTCTACAAAATGTTTCAGAAAAGCCAAATTATATTGAAACAGTTTATGAATACAAAACATTTAATGACAAAGTCTATAAAAGTAGATCATCTGACACGGATATTGTCTCAATTGACCTTAAAATTAGGAATTGGCATGAAAAATAAGGTTTTTATAGGAATTCAGAATTTTTATGAATTTTAGCAGAACTGATTTTTTTTTATGAATTATAGGGATGCTGGACAGCCTGCCTAAATGTCAATCTGTATTTTCAATACATATCAGTGTTACCTAGAGATAAATATCTGTCAGAAAACACTTTTACTTTTGAAATTCATAATTAACAAGCCAACCAGTGGTCAGGACAAAATTCTATTCTGGGCTCAAGCTCTATTTCATGAGATGAGCTGAATATAACTCATATGTAAAATCATATGTATATTTTATTATAAAAAAAAATCTTTGTTATTTAGTATCAATACATTTCCCTCTGTAAGTCTAAAAAAACTGCAAACGAATCCAGTTAAGCATCAAATGAAGGAATATAGAGGTCTATAAATTGAAGAGAAGTAATAGGTTGATTACATCCGCATAACCACAGTGGCCAAATGTCTCAACATATTAGCACAAAACCTCCAACTCTGCAGGTACCGACTCTTGGATGGTGTTTTTTTCTGCATGTACCCTGGCTTTCCACCAAAAACAAACATAATACGAGGAGTTATTATCGCTATCATAATATATAACAATGGACTAGTGATACTAATGGCATTTCAAGAGAAAAGCTGACCAATCATAGGAATGTCCGAATACCTTTGAAGATTACACAGAGCAATACCTAACTACAAAGACAAAGTCATACAGACTCCAGTTTTGCCAGTCAGTGATGTTGATTTTTTTTCCCACTGCTAGTCATTTGGACAAGTAAACCCAAAGTTTTACTTGTCTGACTATTTAATAGAGCTGGATCAATATATCGATATGTATCGGTTTTCAGCAGTGTATCGAATATCGATATGCAAACTTGCTGCATATCGCTGTATCTTTTTAACAACTCGCCCTACTGTTTTCGTTACAGAAATAGGAAATTCCAAACAAAATTTATTCTAAAACATCATTCAAGTAAGAGCATTTCAATCAATAGGAAGTGTTTAAGGCATCTGTGTCACCTAGATGGATTAGAAATGCCTTTTCATAACTAAGAATACAAATTGACAGAAATTAATTAACACAGATGATAAACCGAATCAAATGTTTGGTAGCTTTTTTTCCTGGTTATAGAATGTTTTATCAAAATTGTCTTTTATTGTCATAGTATTCAAAACACAATGGTCAAATGTATTTGAAAAAAAGGTCCACTGTATTGTCAATACGTATCGTGTATTGTTTCAGTGTATTGTCAATACGTATCGTATTGTTTTCGAACTTCCAATACCCAGCCCTACTATTTAATCACAAGCCAGTTCTCACAAAATGATGTATCCGGACAATTGTATATAGAATGCACTTAACAAGTGTTGAAATATACAATTCGGGGGTTACGAGATCCCAAAACGACATGATAAAGTACAATTTACTGTCGATTAGTCCCTAGGCCTGAGACCATACGGTGATTATGACGTCATGAAACTCATGTCGAATGATGTCATTATCACAGGATGGTGCGACTAATTGACAGTACATTGTACTTTACCCACGTTGTTTGGGATCTCGAAACCCACGTATTGACCAACGCTCTTGTAAATATATAGTATTTGCCAATTCTAAATCTTGGAAACCACTAGTCCAATCAGACTAGTTCATTACAATTTGCACTAGTCAGAAGTAAAATTGCTAGTTATGGGCATCGGACAAGCGCTTAAAGTCGCGGCCTGTTTTGCTATGACATAGTCCAGGTGTGGATATAACAACAGTGATAGTAACTCCTGGAATATCAAGGATGAGGTCCATATATGCGGTCAATAACCTAATAATTCTTTTTTAACAAAATGATGATTGCCTATTATCAACTTTATTCTTATTGTTCATATACAGTAAAACACGATTATAACGATCATCTGGGGACTAACAAAATCACTTCATTATAAGCATAGTTTGTTATATACACATCGCATATATCTTATAATAACCTGAACGGGTTTGAAAATCACTAGTTATAACCATGAATTTGTTGTATTAAATAGCGTTTTACTATACATGTATCTTTAAAGATGCTCCATCGCTGACAAATGGTATTTTTTCCCTATAAAAAACAGGAGCAGACGATTTAGATTTTTTTTCTTCAGTTATAAAAGTTACTAACTTTAAACCATTACCACCATTGAAAATTTTGAGCTTCTAATTTTACTTCAAGTTAAAAATATGAAAAATAATTAATTGCATCCCGGAAAAATTCTGTGACACTATATCCTATATGTATTGAAGTACTGATTGCACATGCACCAAAGACGAAATAAATTATTTCATATTTTTTTGTGTTAATTTGGCATATATATACACGATTAAACACCAATTAGTGTTCAAATGATTAATATCATTTATGCTCTGTCGGCGGTGGAGCATCTTTAATGTATTCGATTTTTTTTTTTAATTTTTCTCTCTCTTTTATATCTATTTGCAGGTAGAATTTTCACACATTATCAATATTAACAGTAATACGCTTTAAAGGTTATCATTCTTGTTGATCTTTCCATTGTATTCCTGAGTATTTTCAAAAGTTGGAATGAGTGAAAATTAACTAGTGAAATTTAATTTCCACAAATAAAGGCAACTATACAGTACTGTGCCCCTTGATCCTCGTCCTCAATATTCTAGGACTGCCTTTTTCTCCATCTCTGGATTATCTCATAGTGAAACTACAGGCATTTCAGGAGAAAAAAACTGACCAATCACAGGCCTGTAGAGACTTCCTTTGAAGATTATCGAGAGAGTGATGTCTAACTTCAAAGCAACTGTCAATCAGCGTACCTTTATACAAATCATTTGATGTACATCAAAGGATCAAATTACCTGTGTCTTCTATTGATTCCAGGTTTACTATGTGATAGTCCAAGGGTGGATATACAGTGATAGTAATGGTAAACCCCTAGATTATCGAGGATGTTTCATCCTAAAACTATGGATTTTTTGCTTTAGAGATACAATACAAGTTATATACATATTTATATATCTACAGCATCTGCTGATTAGAGAACATAGACAGATCATCAATTTGAAAAGAGAAAAAAATATTGTATAAAGATAAAACAGCAAATTTTCTGAGAATTCTTTAATATAAAATGCCAAAGTATTTCACATTTTGGCAGCTAGGCACTGTATCAGATCCTTTTTGTACAGATTTTGTTGATATTGAGCTCAATTTTGTAGGTTTCATGATCAAGATTTTGATATTCAAAGTGAACAAAAAATCTTTCAGTTGTATCATTCTGTACAAGATAATAATTGTGTTGGTGTTAAAAGAGGATCATTCTTTAATGTTGTGATCATCCTTTTAAGTGGAGCAAACTTTCAGCCTTCTCACACATCTCTTCCTCCAGTATAGGAGTCCAGCTGAAGCCCATCCACTGTGACACTTCCTGGCATAAATTAGCCTCATTGTCAAGGACACCCCCACCCTCTGCCAGTGTTGAGGGCACAGGCATACACACTCTGTAGTTGTAGAGGAGCTGACCCTTCTGAACATGAAGGTTCTGAAGTTTGTTGGCTTTCATTGCCAGACACCACACCGCCTCACAAGGCATCGGGATGCCACACACAAAAGTCCGCAAATTTCTACACTGGCTTGCGAAGTAATAATAGTCACATGGTAAGGACTCCATTTCATCATAAGGCGGAAGTGTGGGATGGAGCATTGACAGATGGGCAAACGTCTGTAGCTGATTGGCATATAATGCTGCTATATTTGTCAAAATGTCTCTTGATAATGCATTTGGCACTCGACTCAATGTGATTGACAGTAAAAATGGGTTAACAGCAAAGTCACATTGCTGTACTCTGATTTGATCAAAGATGTAATGCACTTGAAAAGCCTTTCTTGGTTTGATGTCACACCAATCTATTGGTGTCCTACCGCTAGTCCATTTCTCTGTGTTCTGGTCTCGGATCAGGTACATGTGTTGGAGATTTTGTTGAACCAAATCTTGTACGATATCTGTACTGATGCTACTGTGCTCAGTCTTCAATGTGTGAAGACTATTAAATGGCCTTAAGCCTCTGACAGGTCTCTGACAATGATTATGTAAAGTGAACTCAAGAACATTCACATGCTCACACATAGAAATCTCTTGCATCACCTCAAAGAATTTACAATTCTTAGTTTCAATATTTAACGGACAGTCCTCCAAGTTAATGAGTTGAACATGTTTCAATGATTTTTGACACCAGTTTTTTAAAGCCAATAAGTAGTCTTCCCACTTTCCTTCAAATGTACAGAATATGAACTCATGGTAAATCCGGAGTGATTTGAGACTTGGACAGCAACGTGATAATTTATTGATCAACTGGACACCATGACCATGGCCATGACTATTTTCTTGAACGTCAAATACAGACAGCGCTATCGTAATGTGTTGGAAATATTTCCCAAATTCATCTATACATTTTTTCTCTTTCCCCTGATCAATTAAAACTCTATCAAAGCTATGTGGAAATCTTATACCCCATTTGGTAAACTCCACAAAGTTCCATGAAAAAGATGTGTGCAGCTCACTGTACCAACCAGGGATTGCCTGTCCTGCTAAGATTCGATCTTCCCAGTTAAGAAAGGATAAAATACGACATCTGACCACTGATGGCAAATTCAGAAGATGATGGTTCCATATTGTATCGTTTTCTGGTGAATTTTCGTCCTACAAAAAACAATGTGAGAAAATTATCTATCTTTCAATTGAGTTTTGAATAGGGCCAAATTAACTGTTAGACATTGCCCTTGCATATTAGATTAGAGAATACAGTATGTGTGGTTGATTATGAGCAAGACAGATTTGAACCTGAACTGTCTTTGTATATAGCAGGATGAACCCTCTATCTACCTAGGATAGCTTTAATTTGATATGTAATGGAGGTTAAATAATATTTAGCAATACCATATTATGATTACCCACTCAAATCAATGTAAATCTTACCAATTTTTAAACAAACTTTTCTAAGTACATCCCAAATCCAGATTGGATTTGACAAAATTAATAAATGATGAAAATTATAACATACTGTATTACACTTAATAGTATCTTGCACTTTGACTGACTGTGTGTGTATTAAAACAATCAAAAAGGTGTCTCATTTCTAAAGTAAGGTTTTAAAATGAATCACAGCACCCTCAGGGATACAATAATTATATCCAATTATTGGTTTCAGAGATGTTGCTTTGATGGATATAGCTAGATTGACACCCCTTAGACCTCAAAGGGCCAGTTTGACCATTTGTACAATTTTGAAATGCTATCTCATAGGAATGCTAACAATGCAGTTTGCGTTATATTCAATGCTTTGTTTCACTGAAGAAGTTGGCCCCCCCTGACCCCATCGTTCAGACTCCCTTGGGGGTCAGCCTACATGTAATTGTTTGTACAAATTTGAGTTCACATCCAATTGGGTAAACATACACTGTGCTCCTTTAAGTGTTTGAAACCTTAATACCATCTGATTACATGAGGCGAATATGAGTACAACATAATTTCTCTTTGTGTTGACCTCCAACATTGAATTATCAGAGAAGTTGTTTACAAATATTGCATGTGAAAATCCCACCCTTTTGGCCCTGCCCCTATCTATGGCCCGAGCTGTGTGTGTGTGACTGTGTGTCAAGCCAACCTTCTTTTTTCAGTTTTGAATCCCCATCCCATAGGCTAGGGTATACCGGATACTCCAGGGATTACTATCACAGTCTACCATTATATCTACCCCTGGACTAGCTATATAGTCTGATAGCAAAAGTGAAGACAGTTCAGGATAAAAAACTGACCAACCACAGGCGTGCAGATATTTCCATTCAAGATTATAGAGAGAGTGACACCCACCTCCAGAGGCACACAGTCAATCAGTACATCAAAGGAACAAAATACCTGTTCATGCACATACAGAGCCATAATCAAATTTTACAATGAGATAGTCCAGGGGTGGATATAATGTCAGTGATAGTAACCCCTGGTATATCAAGAATATGAGTACAACATAATTTCTCTTTGTGTTGACCTCCAACATTGAATTATCAGAGAAGTTGTTTACAAATATTGCATGTGAAAATCCCACCCTTTTGGCCCTGCCCCTATCTATGGCCCGAGCTGTGTGTGTGTGACTGTGTGTCAAGCCAACCTTCTTTTTTCAGTTTTGAATCCCCATCCCATAGGCTAGGGTATACCGGATACTCCAGGGATTACTATCACAGTCTACCATTATATCTACCCCTGGACTAGCTATATAGTCTGATAGCAAAAGTGAAGACAGTTCAGGATAAAAAAACTGACCAACCACAGGCGTGCAGATATTTCCATTCAAGATTATAGAGAGAGTGACACCCACCTCCAGAGGCACACAGTCAATCAGTACATCAAAGGAACAAAATACCTGTTCATGCACATACAGAGCCATAATCAAATTTTACAATGAGATAGTCCAGGGGTGGATTTAATGTCAGTGATAGTAACCCCTGGTATATCAAGAATATGAGTACAACATAATTTCTCTTTGTGTTGACCTCCAACATTGAATTATCAGAGAAGTTGTTTACAAATATTGCATGTGAAAATCCCACCCTTTTGGCCCTGCCCCTATCTATGGCCCGAGCTGTGTGTGTGTGACTGTGTGTCAAGCCAACCTTCTTTTTTTCAGTTTTGAATCCCCATCCCATAGGCTAGGGTATACCAGATACTCCAGGGATTACTATCACAGTCTACCATTATATCTACCCCTGGACTAGCTATATAGTCTGATAGCAAAAGTGAAGACAGTTCAGGATAAAAAACTGACCAACCACAGGCGTGCAGATATTTCCATTCAAGATTATAGAGAGAGTGACACCCACCTCCAGAGGCACACAGTCAATCAGTACATCAAAGGAACAAAATACCTGTTCATGCACATACAGAGCCATAATCAAATTTTACAATGAGATAGTCCAGGGGTGGATATAATGTCAGTGATAGTAACCCCTGGTATATCAAGAATGCCCACAGGAAACGATGCAACCACGTACTAGGTGAGTTAAGATACCTAATTACAATACCATATCATATATGTACATGTATTATTTTCAAGGGCACGGCTATAATCAGAAACATGTGGTCATTATTTATTTTGGTATTCCTGGGCTTTGATCACCATTGAAAGCTACATACATGTACACAAAGAGAAGCAATTAAAAGGAGAAACCATTTTGGTTCCCCAGAGTGCATCATCAATATCAGGGTTTACTATCATTGACATTATATCCACCTCTGGACTAGTATAACAGTACACTGTGGTTGACTGACAGTCCGTGTTGCTTTGAAGTTGGGAGTCGCTTTCTCTGTAATCTTCAAAGGACTATGATCAGTCAGTTTATTTCTCCTGAACTGCCTTCAGTTTTACTATGAGATAGTCAATGGCCGAGGGGTGGATAAAATGTCAGTGATAGTAAACCCTGTAGTATTGAGATAATGTCATTTAGGGGTGACTATCGCCTACATGTTTATGTTAGACAATCCTTTTATTTCTAAATTATGTCTTCTACATGAAATAGAAAATAAAATAAACAAGTAGAGCTTCGCTCTTCCAATGCCGTGCATGATTCATACTAAAACATCTGGCTGCGCCCTTTAAGGTCTTGCCTTCAGTCATTATATTTCTGATAACTTTAATTGAGGATAAAATCACAAAGAATGTAATGGTATTGTTTACAAATTAAAGCTAATAAATTTAAATAGAAAAGAACTTGATAGCCTCATCGTCGGAAACACATGAGTCACCGCTCTACATTTGTGCTTATATAAGAGATAGCCTATGGGTTTTATCAAAGTGCCTGTGGGTCTAAACTATCAGAGTTACTTCCCTTTGTTTCACTCCGTCTTAAGAGGAATACCTCCCATTCTCTCATAGATCAGAATATCCTAAAGTCAAATGTGAAATACAATTGGACAACGGAAACGCATTCTTAACAAGATTTTTTTTTCGTTTCACTCCATCATTCACAGAGTTGAACGAAAGGGAGGGGAAGTAACTCTGATGTATCATAATGGTGAAAAGCCGTCACTTGTCAGAGCGGACCGTGACATGTGTAACCAAACGTAAATCATTTTCTGAATAGATTTGATTAATAACGAATATAAACTGTTAACAGGTGTTTAAATATTTGAGCTCAATATACCCACACTGTCACAGTTTTCTTGCATACTCCGATTTCACGACACAAGTAGACGAAAGACGGAAATGTTGTGGTAGGAAGGGAGGTAACTCTATCATATAGTATAACTCCTGATTGCAAGCAGTGTTTTCGAATCAAAAGTTATTTGATACTTGGAAAGCTTTATTAAAATCAACACAATCAAATGTTCATATCAGTTTTATTAATAAATATCTATCTGGAATACAAGATTTAGCCACCATCTGTTTCCACATTAGCAAAAATTTGCATTCCGTACGAAACTAAATTCACCAAGAAAACTTCAAAATGGCGACGTCGGTCAGGGTGTTGCAAGGGCAGGTGTGTGAATGGTGTTTACTTCATTATTTGAAATTATTTCATCTTAATAAAGAAAGACAGTTCTTTAGCGATATTTCATGTATATATCTGAACGTCATGCTGATATGTTTCTGTAGCAGATTTTCTTCCCGTAGTGGAACGATCACACTTCCCCTGGGGAATAATTCGCGAGAAGTCATGATCTCTGCCAGAAAAGGTTTAGATGTAACAAAAAGCTAAAGCTATAGTAAACAGGGATGTTCGTCGTATGTCCGTAAACAATTTAAATTTTCGACTTTTTCTCCAAAACTGGTTACTGCAGAAGCAAATTCAATGAAATTTTGCACAAACCTTCTAATGCATTGATGAATTATATGACCCTGGGGTCTTCCGTTTCCCTCTGGGGAGGGGGTCAAGTTTACTTTAGTTTATATAGGGAAAACACATTTATGAACATTTTATGTTCAATTTTCAATGAAAATGAGTCAAACTTGGTTACAATTATTAATCTAAGATAGCATATTAACATCATATCCATGTCGCTTCCACTAGTCTAAAACAGTAGCGAGAAGTATTTGGATATTAATTATAACCATATTCTACATATAATGGATAAACTAATTTTGTAAAAAGAACATTTGCAAATATCATCATGTTTATTGAAGTAATTTTTTTTTTTTGAATAGCTAGGATAATATCCTGTAAATGTCATATAATAAAACAGTTATTGACCTATTTTCATGTGGATACAGTGAGTTATCAACCGTCGCAAATGATATAACCCTCGGCCAGTTGCCTCGGGATATATCACTTACTCGGGTTGATAACTCGCCGTAACCACCTGAAAATAGGTCGATTGTACAATATATTATAGGCAGCCATGCATATAGTGGCTAAACGATAGCAATAGCTAATCAATACAACAGTCTTTGACATTTTCTTTTTTCATTGCTAGTCCAAAATAAATTTACAGTTTTGCTTCAGCACTTCGGTCATCATCAGTTTACAATTTTTTTCCCAAAGCAGAGTTTGGATGCGTTTGTGAATGCAAATTCTAACAAAATGAATCATCGGAACTGAAATTATGGCATAATGAATGCACTCAAAATGTGAAAATGCAATTAACCACTGCAGATATAGTATTTTATAACGATTTTAATTTGGCGGGAAGCCACATGCACTAGTCCAATCGGACTAGTTCATTATAATTGGCACTAGTTCGGCTGTAATATTACTAAATGTGGGCATGGGACTAGTGGTTAAAGTCACAGACTGATACAAATTGACAAAATTTATGCAATACATTAAAAAAGTGAATGTTTTTGATATTGCCAATATTTCAAAGACCAGAGGCTTGCAGAGGGTTTTACAACATTTTGTGATCTTAATGGTGGAATATCCCTATCCTTCATATTCACATATATGATGAAGTATTTTTCTCTCATACTTTTGATAATGTCCTGCCAATTTGAAAACTGGTGCATCTGTATGTCAATTCTCCTGGTCCACACATGGAAATTGCCTGATATTTTCAGCGCAAATTTTATTGTTTAAATCTTTTATAGTAAAACCAGCCAAGTTTCTTTTAATTATTTTATTTAAAAAATTTAATGAGAAAAGTAATTTTGACATCATGATGTCACAAGGCAGCTGTATTGCATGGCTCTATTGGGTATGAGAGAAAGACAATTACTGATGTATCTTATTTATTTGGTTTAAATACATATATTTCCAAAGTCGAAATCTATTATATTTATATTAACATTTATTATTCGAAGTATCAATTAATTTAATTATTTAATGACTTACCCAGGATTAAAATAAATAATTGAACACATAACACGTGCTTATCGCATAGTAAATACATAGTAAAGGTGATCACGTGACCACATTTCATTTACTTGATTGGACGAGTTACGCAATGCATTATGGATAAGTAGAGAGTGACGTTAATTTTTGTTTATGTTCTTATATAGTGATCGACTGGACCTGATATATATAATCGAATTTTATTATTAAGATTGAAATTGTTTACCCCAGCAATGTGTATCTGTTTAACAGACATGGTGTCTACTGAGGGCTTTAACACGAACTAGTGTGATTCCTCAACGCCATAAAGCTACGGTTGGTAAGAAGAAATGGTTAGAGAGGGAAAAGGACACAACATGGGCAGAACCATTACTGGATTGGCCAAAGGAACAAGTTGAAATACGAAAACAGGAACCGTCCCCTTTACACATGGTAGTAAGGATACACAGTCTCAAGGGTATTCCTCGAAAAGAAAAAGATTTGGCCAAGACCCTTGGCTTTGGAGAGGATACTAAGGTCAGTAATTGTAATTTCAGCTTAAATCTGTTTATCTTTTAACACAAAAAATGAAAAATTGAAGCTAATAATAACCTGGTTAGTTTGTCTTCAGATAAACCTGTTGTGTTGTTTGTTTCCATGTAAAACTACATCTATTGTGTATCTTTTGGTAGGCCTTCAATCTCTGTTAATTTAATAGCTGTTGACCTGTCTCTGAGTGAACTTTTATTTAAATCAGTCTATGGTGGCCATGTCTGTAAATGAACCTTAAATCTCTGGTGATCGTGTCTCTGAGTGAACAATTAATCTATGGTGACTGATCTTGTCTCTGAGAAAACCTTTAATCTTTAATGATTTTGTATCTAAGTGATCCTTAAATGTCTGATGGTCTTGTCTCCAAGTGAACCTTAAATCGCTAGTGAGCTTGTCTCTGAGTGAAACTTAAATCTCTAGTGATCTTGTCTCTAAGTGAACCTTGAATATCTGGTGGTCTTGTCTCTGAGTGAACTTTAAATCTCTAGTGATCTTGTCTCTGAGTGAACCCTAAATCTCTGGTGATTTTGTCTCTAAATGAACCTTAAATCTCTAGTGATCTTGTCTCTGAGTGAACCTTAATCTAGTGATCTTGTCACTGAGTGAACTTTAAATCTCTAGTGACTTTGTCTCTGAGTGATCCTTAAATCTCTCGATCTGGTGATCTTGTCTCTAAATGAACCTTAAATCTCTAGTGATCTTGTCAATAAGTGATCCTTTAATCTGTGGTGGTCTTGTCTCTGATTGAACCTTTAATCTCTAATTATCTTGTCTAAAATAGAAAACCTTGTGAGCTTATGGGATACCGCAGCGTCCGTCGTCCGGTGTCCGTCGTCCGTCGTCCGTCAACAATCGACTTCTTCTCCATAACCGCTGGTCGGATTTCAACAAAATTTGACTGGTAGCATCCTTATGGGCTACTAACTGAAAATTGTACAAATGATGGGGCTGACCCCCCGGGGGCCTGAGGGGCGGGGCCAAAAGGGGTCAATTTGGCTATTTCCATATAAACGACTTCTTCTCTGAAACTAAGCATGGTATAGCACCCATAATGCAATGGTAGCATCCTTATAGGTTGGGGATTCAAAATTGTGCAAATGATGGGGCTGACCCCCCGGGGCCTGAGAGGCGGGGTCAAAAGGGGTTAATTTGGCTATTTTCATATAAATGACTTCTTCTCTGCAACTAAGCATGGTATAGCACCCATTATGCAATGGTAGCATCCTTATAGGGTGGGGATTCCAAATTGTGCAAATGATGGGGCTGACCCCCCGGGGGCCTGAGGGGCGGGGTCAAAAGGGGTCATTTTGGCTATTTCCATATAAATGACTTCTTCTCTGCAACTAAGCATGGTATAGCACCCATTATGCAATGGTAGCATCCTTATAGTGTGGGGATTCAAAATTGTGCAAATGATAGGGCTGACCCCCCGGGGGCCTGAGGGGCGGGTCAAAAGGGGTCATTTTGGCTATTTCCATATAAATGACTTCTTCTCTGCAACTAAGCATGGTATAGCACCCATTATGCAATGGTAGCATTCTTGTAGGCTGGGGATTCCAAATTGAGCAAATGATAGGGCTGACCCCCGGGGGCCTGAGGGGCGGGGTCAAAAGTGGTCAATTTCCATATAAATGACTTTTTCTCTGCAACTTAACATGGGATTGCGCTCATAATGCAATGGTTACATCCTTATAGGGTTTGGATTCAAAATTTTGCAAATGATGGGGCTGACCCCCCGGGGGCCTGAAGGGTGGGGTCAAAAGGGGTCAATTTGGCTATTTCCATATAAACGACTTCTTCTCTGCAACTAAGAATGGAAGAGCACTTATAATGCAATGGTAGCATCCTAATAGGGTTGGGATTTGAAATTGTACAAATGATAGGGCTGACCCCCGGGGCCTTAAACGGCAATAGATACGAGGTCAAAAAGGTCAATTAGGCTACTATTTTCATATAAATTACTTTGTCTCTGAACCTATGTATTGGATAGCATATTTGTATGGTATCAATAGCATCATTGTATGGTTGTGATTCAAAATTAAACTTTGGGAGTCAATTTTGCTTATTTTTCTAATTGTCAGAGTCATGTGATAATTACTAACAAAAAACCAGGTGAGCGATACAGGCCCTCTGGGCCTCTTGTCTAGTGATCTTGTCTGTGAGTGAACCTTTAATCTGTGCTGATCTTGTCTCTAATCCTTTTATGTCTGATGAACTTGTCTCTCTAGATATCTACTATGTATTTGTATAAGTAATTGTCAACTAATTTTGTCTATTCATATCATGCAATGTGATCTTCTTAACTAATTCACCACCCGAAGACACATTTGAATTCTTCTACTACAATCTATTATGAAATTACAGGAGTGATGCTATGTGTCTAAATTGTATACTGTTTGAGGATTGCAAAATTTGACCAGTCATATCAAATTATTGAGGAAAAAGATGAAAATACATAACTTTGTTGATACAATCCTAAAATCAATTTAAAATATAATAAATGATTGTTTCAGAAACTGAAAAAAGTCCTTCTGAAGAACATACCAACTATTAATGCACAGTTGAAGAAAGTTCAGCATCTGGTCAAGATTGTTCCTGTGACTTTCCCCTACGGTCTCCCAGAAAGTGAAGAGGATTGGGAACACTGTTATCTACGAGACAATGGGGAGTTTATTGTTAGACGGAAAATACCAAATGCCGAAGAGAGTCTTCCGGAGGATGTAGCAACTGTAGAAGCTAAGGAATCCTCAATTTGGGACATGGACTTTGAGACAGTCAAGAAACAAAATAAAAAGAAGTTAGAAGACTATGATATAAATTCTGAATTTTTCAAACCACAGTATGTTTATAAAAACAATATTGACGGTAAAGAACACAGATATTTTGGAGATAAACGATTTAACGGAAGAGGGAGGACATGGTACTAATTTGTCTGAATGGAGATTTGATTGTCAAAGTTTTGAATATTAAAATTGTAATAGTATTGTCATTAATTAGTTTGTTATATCTCAAATTAGACTGATTTCATACCAATAAGTTACAGACAATTGCAAAGAAGTTACAAATTTGTCATAATTTTGGCTTTTTTAGGCCTTCATTTCATGATAGCACAAAACATACAATTACTGTACATAATACAATAGCTGCATTATCTTGCAGTTGTTGGTCACTTAATGATATTCTACTGGTAATTCCAATAACGTCTAAATATACATGAAAATAAACAGGAAAGTGATGTTTGGACTCTCAAAATTCTCAGACATAAAGAGGGTCCTTGAGTTAGTGAAGTTCAATCAAATTTTGTCGGACATGGTGTTTTCCATTGCAACTGAAGTCTATTCCAAGCAATATGTTGATACATAAAAGCACAACAGTGAATTCTTCAGTGGCATCCTAATATTGTTAGGTCACCTGAGACGAAACTTATACAATTGAAGATCAAGCGTTAGCAAAAATGTTCATAGAGTTGCCAGCACATGCATCAGTCAGCCACAAACTTAAGCATTAAGAGTTTTTAGCTCACTTGGCCCGAAGGGCCGGTGAGCTTATGTCATGGTCCGGCGTCCGTCTGTCCGTCAACATTTCCTTTAAATCGCTACTAGTCATAGAGCTCTGCATGGATTGTAACCAAATTTGGCCAGAAACATCCTTGGGGGAAGGGGAACAAAACTTGTATTAATTTTGGCTGTTACCCCCAGGGGCAGAAGTGGTGGGGCCCAATAGGGGAAATAGAGGTAAATCCTATAAATCGCTACTTTTCCTAGAGTTAGGCATGGATTGTAAACGAATTTGGCCACAAACATCCATAGGGGAAGGGAAACAGAACTTGTATAAATTTTGGCTCTGACCCCCCCAGGGGCAGGAGTGGTGGGGCCTGATAGGGGAATTTGAGGTAAATCCTATAAATCGCTACTTGTCCTAGAGTTCTGCATGGATTGTAACCAAATTTTGCCACAAACATCCTTGGGGGAAGGGGAACAGAACATGTATAAATGTTGGCTCTGACCCCCTGGGGGCAGGAGGCGTGGGGCCAATAGGAGAAATAGAGGTAAATCATATAAATCGCTACTTGTTCTAGAGTTCTGCATGGATTGTAACCAAATTTGGCCACAAACATCCATGGGGGAAGGGGAATAGAACTTGTATAAATTTTGGCTCTGACCCCCTGGGGGCAGGAGGGGCGGGGCCCAATAGGGGAATATGAGGTAAATATTCCAATTCCTTCAGAAAAGAAACAATGAACCTGGATTTAGAACATTACTTTGTATTTAATCCAGGTGAGCGATACAGGCCCTCTGGGCCTCTTGTTTTACCAGTAATAACCTTTGTCTTCTGTTTCTCAATGGAGTGTTTATATTCAAAGACCGAGAAAATATAAGATACATTCCTGAATTCTTGGAACAAAAACTAAAGCTACATATATGTGACACAATACAAGACTTACATTTATATTTCTATTATAGAAATAATAGTATATAACAAAATGGTTTTCATCAAGTTTAGGTTTTATTGATTACTGTATTATGTTTTTCCGATTGAGTTTAAACTGCAACTAAATTTTGTGCATCTTAACACATTTTTGATAAACGTTGTTATTGTATCATCTGTTGACAAATCGACACGTAATATTAAATAGGATTGTGATAAGATAGATAAATAAGAAATTATTCACGCCGTGAATATATATAGTTCAGTTAAAATCTCAGGGAATATATTCAAGGATAAACAACAAGTTGCGCAAAAAATGTATTCATTATCGACACACAGCGCAAACAGTTTGAATCGGCATTTTTAACAAAATTTGAACGTTTTCTCATCTCATCTCATCTTATATTCATATCAACGCAACACTCATCGTTTCGTCAACATTGTGCACGAGTTTTCTCATGTGTTTTAGCCAAAACTATTTTATCCTATGTAACTCTTTTTATTAAATCAACATTTACAATTTTGATTTAGTTTTTACTTGCCTTTTTCTTATCCTGATCTTTTAGATACAGTCCTTGTTTATATCCTAATACTAATGCCTGCCTTATAATTTGGCCCTAAATGACCTTAGTTGTCGATGGGCCGTTAAACTCAAACAGGTATTTAAAGAAGAAGCCGGTATTCATTTGATAAGAATGTGATTGCATATAAATATAAATCTAGCGTAAGTAAACTAAAGTCACGTTTTATCTTTTGTATCAATTTTCTGCGAAACAGTATGTTTCAAAATACATATATATCTAAGAAACTAATAACAGTTAATCTTTTTTTCTGTCACAAGTCATAATAAAGAAAACTGCTGACATTTTCAACTTAGTGTCCTCAGACTATCGGCTTTTAGACAACCAGGATTTCGGTTTATCATCTGTCCAGGTCTGAGTACTTAAGTCTTCATAGCTCAGGACAGGAATTGGTCAGCCCCTAACGAAAGTTACACAATACATCAATACAAAATACGATCGGGTTCAGCTCGGTTTGACCACAGGGGCCCGTTACTACTGTTTATATTATAATATATATTTTCAGTCAGTGGGTACGTTATATCCCAATACTACTTGTATTGGGATATAACGTACCCAGTGACTGAAAATATATATTATAATATAAACAGTAGTAACGGGCCCCTGTGGTTTGACATGTTGTATTGAAAAACAATACTCGGAATCATTTCAAGTAGTGTACAGAAACTGGAATAGTGGATTTCTTGTAAATATTTTGTTACAAGTCTGGTTGCAGAGTACAGTGGAAAGTATAAAGTACAGGTATATATATATATACTATGAATATATCTTATGCATTGATAAGTCCATTCAATTTTACATGAAGTAACGAAATATAAACAAGGGTAACAAATCATTAACATGAAGAAAATAATGGTAGTAAGGTCAGACTTTACTAATGAAAGGAAAGTGACGGTAGTAAGGTCAGACTTTACTAATGAAAGGAAAGTGACGGTAGTAAGGTCAGACTTTACTAATGAAAGGAAAGTGACGGTAGTAAGGTCAGACTTTACTAATGAAAGGAAAGTGACGGTAGTAAGGTCAAACGTTACTAGTAAAAGGAAAGTGTGACGGTAGTAAGGTCAGACTTTACTAGTAAAAGGAAAGTGACGGTAGTAAGGTCAGACTTTACTAGTAAAAGGAAAGTGACGGTAGTAAGGTCAGACTTTACTAGTAAAAGGAAAGTGACGGTAGTAAGGTCAGACTTTACTAGTAAAAGGAAAGTGACGGTAGTAAGGTCAGACGTTACTAGTAAAAGGAAAGTGACGGTAGTAAGATCAACGTTACTAGTAAAAGGAAAGTGACGGTAGTAAGGTCAGACTTTACTAATGAAAGGAAAGTGACGGTAGTAAGGTCAAACGTTACTAGTAAAAGGAAAGTGACGGTAGTAAGGTCAGACGTTACTAGTAAAAGGAAAGTGACGGTAGTAAGGTCAGACGTTACTAGTAAAAGGAAAGTGACGGTAGTAAGGTCAGACGTTACTAGTAAAAGAATGACGGTAGTAAGGTCAGACGTTACTAGTAAAAGGAAAGTGACGGTAGTAAGGTCAGACGTTACTAGTAAAAGGAAAGTGACGGTAGTAAGGTCAGAAAGAAAGTGCGTTACTAGTAAAAGGAAAGTGACGGTAGTAAGGTCAGACTTACTAGTAAAGAAAGTGACGGTAGTAAGGTCAACGTTACTAGTAAAAGGAAAGTGACGGTAGTAAGGTCAGACATTACTAGTAAAAGGAAAGTGACGGTAGTAAGGTCAGACGTTACTAGTAAAAGGAAAGTGACGGTAGTAAGGTCAGACGTTACTAGTAAAAGGAAAGTGACGGTAGTAAGGTCAGACGTTACTAGTAAAAGGAAAGTGACGGTAGTAAGGTCAGACGTTACTAGTAAAAGGAAAGTGACGGTAGTAAGGTCACATAGTAAGGTCAGACATTATTAGTAAAAGGAAAGTGACGGTAGTAAGGTCAGACATTATTAGTAAAAGGAAAGTGACGGTAGTAAGGTCAGACGTTACTAGTAAAAGGAAAGTGACGGTAGTAAGGTCAGACATTATTAGTAAGAGGAAAGTGACGGTAGTAAGGTCAGACGTTACTAATGAAAGGAAAGTGACGGTAGTAAGGTCAGACGTTACTAGTAAAAGGAAAGTGACGGTAGTAAGGTCAGACGTTACTAGTAAAAGGAAAGTGACGGTAGTAAGGTCAGACGTTACTAATAAAAGGAAAGTGACGGTAGTAAGGTCAAACGTTACTAGTAAAAGGAAAGTGACGGTAGTAAGGTCAAACGTTACTAGTAAAAGGAAAGTGACGGTAGTAAGGTCAGACATTATTAGTAAAAGGAAAGTGACGGTAGTAAGGTCAGACGTTACTAGTAAAAGGAAAGTGACGGTAGTAAGGTCAGGCGTTACTAGTAAAAGGAAAGTGACGGTAGTAATGTAAGACGTTACTAGTAAAAGGAAAGTGACGGTAGTAAGGTCAGACTTATAGTAAAAGGAAAGTGACGGTAGTAAGGTCAGACTTATAGAACTATATAAAGGAAATGACGGTAGTAAGGTCAGACGTTACTAGTAAAAGGAAAGTGACGGTAGTAAGGTCAGAACTTACTAGTAAAAGGAAAGTGACGGTAGTAAGGTCAGACGTTACTAGTAAAAGGAAAGTGACGGTAGTAAGGTCAAACGTTACTAGTAAAAGGAAAGTGACGGTAGTAAGGTCAGACGTTACTAGTAAAAGGAAAGTGACGGTAGTAAGGTCAGACGTTACTAGTAAAAGGAAAGTGACGGTAGTAAGGTCAGACGTTACTAGTAAAAGGAAAGTGACGGTAGTAAGGTCAGACGTTACTAGTAAAAGGAAAGTGACGGTAGTAAGGTCAGACGTTACTAGTAAAAGGAAAGTGACGGTAGTAAGGTCAAACGTTACTAGTAAAAGTAAAGTGACGGTAGTAAGGTCAAACGTTACTAGTAAAAGTAAAGTGACAGTAGTAATGTAAGACGTTACTAGTAAAAGGAAAGTGACGGTAGTAAGGTCAGATACTAGTAAAAGGAAAGTGACGGTAGTAAGGTCAGACTTATAGTAAAAGGAAAGTGACGGTAGTAAGGTCAGACTTTACTATAAAAGGAAAGTGACGGTAGTAAGGTCAGACGTTACTAGTAAAAGGAAAGTGACGGTAGTAAGGTCAGACGTTACTAGTAAAAGGAAAGTGACGGTAGTAAGGTCAGACATTACTAGTAAAAGGAAAGTGACGGTAGTAAGGTCAGACGTTACTAGTAAAAGGAAAGTGACGGTAGTAAGGTCAGACGTTACTAGTAAAAGGAAAGTGACGGTAGTAAGGTCAGACGTTACTAGTAAAAGGAAAGTGACGGTAGTAAGGTCAGACGTTACTAGTAAAAGGAAAGTGACGGTAGTAAGGTCAGACGTTACTAGTAAAAGGAAAGTGACGGTAGTAAGGTCAGACGTTACTAGTAAAAGGAAAGTGACGGTAGTAAGGTCAGACGTTACTAGTAAAAGGAAAGTGACGGTAGTAAGGTCAGACATTATTAGTAAAAGGAAAGTGACGGTAGTAAGGTCAGACGTTACTAGTAAAAGGAAAGTGACGGTAGTAAGGTCAGACGTTACTAGTAAAAGGAAAGTGACGGTAGTAAGGTCAGACATTATTAGTAAAAGGAAAGTGACGGTAGTAAGGTCAGACGTTACTAGTAAAAGGAAAGTGACGGTAGTAAGGTCAGACGTTACTAGTAAAAGGAAAGTGACGGTAGTAAGGTCAGACGTTACTAGTAAAAGGAAAGTGACGGTAGTAAGGTCAGACATTATTAGTAAAAGGAAAGTGACGGTAGTAAGGTCAGACGTTACTAATAAAAGGAAAGTGACGGTAGTAAGGTCAGAAGTTACTAGTAAAAGGAAATTGACGGTAGTAAGGTCAGACGTTACTAGTAAAAGGAAAGTGACGGTAGTAAGGTCAGACGTTACTAGTAAAAGGAAAGTGACGGTAGTAAGGTCAGACGTTACTAGTAAAAGGAAAGTGACGGTAGTAAGGTCAGACGTTACTAGTAAAAGGAAAGTGACGGTAGTAAGGTCAGACGTTACTAGTAAAAGGAAAGTGACGGTAGTAAGGTCAGACGTTTACTAGTAAAAGGAAAGTGACGGTAGTAAGGTCAGACGTTACTAGTAAAAGGAAAGTGACGGTAGTAAGGTCAGACGTTACTAGTAAAAGGAAAGTGACGGTAGTAAGGTCAGACGTTACTAGTAAAAGGAAAGTGACGGTAGTAAGGTCAGACGTTACTAGTAAAAGGAAAGTGACGGTAGTAAGGTCAGACATTATAGTAAAAGGAAAGTGACGGTAGTAAGGTCAGACGTTACTAGTAAAAGGAAAGTGACGGTAGTAAGGTCAGACTTATAGTAAAGGAAAGTGACGGTAGTAAGGTCAGACGTTACTAGTAAAAGGAAAGTGACGGTAGTAAGGTCAGACGTTACTAGTAAAAGGAAAGTGACGGTAGTAAGGTCAGACGTTACTAGTAAAAGGAAAGTGACGGTAGTAAGGTCAGACGTTACTAGTAAAAGGAAAGTGACGGTAGTAAGGTCAGACGTTACTAGTAAAAGGAAAGTGACGGTAGTAAGGTCAGACGTTACTAGTAAAAGGAAAGTGACGGTAGTAAGGTCAGACGTTATTAGTAAAAGGAAAGTGACGGTAGTAAGGTCAGACTTTACTAGTAAAAGGAAAGTGACGGTAGTAAGGTCAGACGTTACTAGTAAAAGGAAAGTGACGGTAGTAAGGTCAGACGTTACTAGTAAAAGGAAAGTGACGGTAGTAAGGTCAAACGTTACTAGTAAAAGGAAAGTGACGGTAGTAAGGTCAGACGTTACTAGTAAAAGGAAAGTGACGGTAGTAAGGTCAAACGTTACTAGTAAAAGGAAAGTGACGGTAGTAAGGTCAGACGTTACTAGTAAAAGGAAAGTGACGGTAGTAAGGTCAGACGTTACTAGTAAAAGGAAAGTGACGGTAGTAAGGTCAAACGTTACTAGTAAAAGGAAAGTGACGGTAGTAAGGTCAGACGTTACTAGTAAAAGGAAAGTGACGGTAGTAAGGTCAGACGTTACTAGTAAAAGGAAAGTGACGGTAGTAAGGTCAGACGTTACTAGTAAAAGGAAAGTGACGGTAGTAAGGTCAGACGTTACTAGTAAAAGGAAAGTGACGGTAGTAAGGTAAGACGTTACTAGTAAAAGGAAAGTGACGGTAGTAAGGTCAGACGTTACTAGTAAAAGGAAAGTGACGGTAGTAAGGTCAGACGTTACTAGTAAAAGGAAAGTGACGGTAGTAAGGTCATACGTTACTAGTAAAAGGAAAGTGACGGTAGTAAGGTCATACGTTACTAGTAAAAGGAAAGTGACGGTAGTAAGGTCATACGTTACTAGTAAAAGGAATATGACGGTAGTAAGGTCAGACGTTACTAGTAAAAGGAAAGTGACGGTAGTAAGGTCAGACGTTACTAGTAAAGAATGACGTATAGGTCACGTTACTAGTAAAAGGAAAGTGACGGTAGTAAGGTCAGACGTTACTAGTAAAAGGAAAGTGACGGTAGTAAGGTCAGACGTTACTAGTAAAAGGAAAGTGACGGTAGTAAGGTCAGACGTTACTAGTAAAAGGAAAGTGACGGTAGTAAGGTCAGACGTTACTAGTAAAAGGAAAGTGACGGTAGTAAGGTCAGACGTCACTGCTAAAAGGAAAGTGACGGTAGTAAGGTCAGACGTTACTAGTAAAAGGAAGGTGACGGTAGTAAGGTCAGACGTCACTGCTAAAAGGAAAGTAACCGTAGTAATATAGACGTTACTAGTAAAAGGAAAGTGACGGTAGTAAGGTCAGACGCTACTAGTAAAAGGAAAGTCACGGTAGTAAGGTCATACGTCACTGGTAAAAGGAAAGTAACCGTAGTAATATAGACGTTATTAATAAAAGAAGCGATGGTAGATACATTATAGCTAGGTCAGAGGTTACTATTAAAAGGGAAAGTGACGGTAGTAAGGTCAGGCGTTTTAACTTATATGGCCATAGAAAAGGGGCCCTTTTAAAATTGTAATTACATGTAAAAAGACCTGGTTAACTCCTTTTGTTTCTACATCTAATCCGAAATATGAGAAAGGTTTTTATTTAGTGTATATTTAAAGAGTCTCTGTTTCTAAATGCAATACACATCAGCTGTGGAACAAATACTGTAGAAGGAAGTTTCAGTTTCAACAGTTCATTTTGTTCCCTCGGATACATGAAAATGTACAACATGAGGTCTTAAACTACATTTCCAAATTAAATGAAAACAAAAAAGTGAAATAGAAAAAAAAAAAAAAACGTTTCGAAAAGGTAGTGACCGTTATGCAAGCCGTTTGGGTTTTTACCTATTGAAATGAAAATATCTGTATTTCTACAACAATTAGGGATATCTATATTTGAATTAGAGATATTTTTAATTGAATCATAGATATCTTTAATTGAATTAGAGATATCTGTATTTGAATTATAGATATCTGAGATATCTATAATTAAACGCGAAATAGAGATATCTCTAATTGAAATACAGATATCTCTGATTCAATTAAAGATATCTTTATTTCAATTAGAGATATCTGCATTTCATTGTAAATAAAGATATCTGCATTTAAAATAAAGATATATTTAATTCAAATGCAGATATCTTTAATTCAAATACAGATATCTCTAATTCAATTAAAGATATCTCTATTTCAAATGCAGATATCTCTTAATGTTGTAGAAATACAGATATCTTTATTTTAAATACAGATATCTCTATTTGAATTAAAGATATCTTTATTTGACATGAAATAGAGATATCTGTATTCAACTATCAAATAGGAAAAACGACTGCTCCCTTGACTCTCCGTTTTGCGCATGACGGATGAAGTAATTATAAAGCAGTAGTGACGCAAAATGGCGGGGAATGCAACGTATCCGCTTTCAATATTATTCAATTATAGCTGCTACAGTGAGTTCGTTCTGTTTTCTGGAGATCAGTTGCCATGTCCTGTTCTTAAGAAATCCCCTCCAAATAGCAAGTTTATCGGTTTAATAGACTTACAGTTCTCTAGCCTGGTGCCCTAGCCTACCCATAATTATTGGTAGGCCAGGGCACTAGACAATCTCTCCCAGAGTGCATTGCGGTTACCCTTCATTAAATGAAGGGTAACCGCAATGCACTCTGGGAGAGATTGGGCACTAGAGCCGTTTTCGTTTGTAAAAGTTATTATTTCAAGTACAAATCCTCACGGACCTGCAGTTTATGATACAGGCTTGTGAAGGTTTTTTTCAAAGCTCGTCTGAAAACAATATGAAATCACCAGGTCCGTCTTTAATACATAAACCAGGGGCGTAGCTAGAGTCTTTTACATGTGCAAGCCCAGGCGAGGGGTCTGGGGGCCGCCTAGGCCCCCAGGGGGTCCAGGGCAGTGCCCGGGTTAGGGGGTTCAGGGGGGCGAAGCTCCCCGACGGAAAATGGTTTCAAGGAATTGTTTAGCCCCGATAATGATGTTTGATAATGCTTGGTATTGCTAAACTAGATTTATTAAAATCAAATGTATAGGTCTGTTTTCTACCTGTACCTGATAATTATGCGTTAATGTTTAGTACAAAATGTATGAAAATCTCATGATAAGTCCTACATGTATCTTGAGTGACTCTAAGGGGATTTGAGGATAGATTGACGGAACTTTCTTACGTTGTGGAATTTTTTTATGTGTAAAAATCGAATTATACATATATGTGAAAAAAAATGAATGAATATAAAAACAGCGCTTCATATTATAAGACATAAAAGACGCACTGATAGAAAAATACAGCATTTTGTCTTCTTAAAGTCTATCTTGACATGAAGTTTTATTTCTCTATATCGTTCCAACAAGAGTATGTGTCAGTAGATTGTGCATTTACTCTGGGTTGGGATTTTGGAACAATAATCCCATATCTAGATAAGGTGGTCTTTTCCTATTTAGATGTCTGATTAGAATATAGTCCGCTAAACCTGCGTTTATAAGTTTTGTTTGCTTGTTTTTTGCCTAATATACAGACTTTACATTTGGGGGGGGGGGGGGGGGGAAAGCCAAATGATATAGGCAGGTTTTTAGCGGACTATTTAAGTAGAATCTACTCTGTGTCACTATAATTTTCGAGGTGTCACTTTTCGATATTTCATCTGTCGTTCTTTGACTTTGCGTGTCTTTCGCTTCAAGCTTGAAAAAGCCATCTTGTGTCTTAGAAGATTCATATTAACGCACAAAACAACATAAGCACTAAACACGCAGGACCCGTAGGTTGATCGTAATAAACGGTTACGACTTCAGGTTTCCATTTCCGAACTTCCAAAACAAAACTGCACGGGTATATTTCAGTATTATTAATTTTAGATAAATCATCTACGATAGGTTATTTAACTTTGATTTTAAATTACATTCAAGACTTTGACGGATCGACATAGATTTTTTAACTTTACAAGATCACGAATAACTCATACTAGGTTCGACCGTTGGTTAAAGTCATTAATTCAAGTATAAAACCTGGCGGACCTGTAGTTTTTGGTACAGACCTGTGAGGGCTTTGCCAAGGCTCGTCTGAAAACAATATAAAATCACCAGGTCCGTCTTTAATTAATAAACGAACTAGGTCCAACCAGTCAAACCGTATAACCGAAATTCAAAACGGCCATGCATAAAATCCAATTTGATTGCAAGCGTTTCATTAATCGCTGAATCGCTGAAATGACATCTTTGGTAAGCTTCTGGGCTTGTTTGATGTACGTTGATGCTTTCTTCAGCTGGTATAGTACTATACATGCTTGTACTATTTGTTTAAAACTTCCGGTTGCGTTAAAAGGTGTCTATATTTGACACTTGGTAATCGTTCGTTAGTTCCTGTAATATTGATTTTGTACATATACGGTACATCATGGTGACCCTATTGGGTGTTAAAAATAACCTCTCCATTTAAAATGTTAGTGGTTGTTTAACAGTTTATACTACCACTACACAGTTCAGTTGACTAACTCACTAGTAGAACGTTGGTCGAAAATTGGTTGGGTGGTTGACCCACAATTAAGCGTTGGTGATGTAACCACTTCCTCTGAGAGCGAGTTCAATGTCTTAATTACTCGATTACTGAAGAAATTTCCGGTTGAGTTTAGCCTAAATCGTTTTTTGAAGATTTTTTTTCGAGTGTCATCTAGTTGTTATACCCGTTAGTTCTCTGAACATAGTTGTTTGATCCAGAATGTCTATTTTGTTTAAAATCTTGTAGACTTGAATCACATCTGCCCTGTTTCTTCTATATTCTAAACTTGGTAGCCCGAGTTTCTTGATACGCTCTGAATACAATAAGTTTTGAATTGATGGTATCCTTTTAGTTGCTCTTCGTTGTACGTTTTCCAGTGTAATTTTATCACTTGTCAACATTGGTGACCAGATTGTGGTTGCGTATTCCAAATGGGGACGAATTATAGTTTTGTGTATAGAGTAATAAACATGGTCGGACTCATATAGGTGAAGGTGCGGAACACTATTCCCAACATCCTATTCGCTTTTAGGCTGCTGCATTACATTGTGCTGTGAATTTGAGTTGGTTGTCTATATTGACTCCAAGATCCTTTTCCATGGTTACTCGAGAGATAGTAGTCGTGTTGCCTTGTGTTGTAAGGGTGTAATTGTGGTTTCCCAGATTGTTTCCAATTTCCAAGAATTTACATTTGTCTGTGTTTAGGCTCATTAACCATGTCGACGTCCAGTCACACATTTTGTTGATATTTTCTTGCAGCTTAGAACGGTCATCATCTGATGTGATTTTTGCTGATAGTTTAGTGTCATCTGCATATCTGGCATATCGTTAACGTAAATTAGGAATAGGATTGGTCCCAGCACACTCCCTTGTGGTACGCCACTGGTGACGGGTAGTTCTTTTAATAGTTGACCATTGACTGTGACACTTTGAACGTTGTTGGCCAGGAATGCAGTTATCCAACTTAGAATTTTCCCTCCAATACTGTAGCTTCTCAATTTGTGGATAAGAAATCTGTGTGAAACCTTGTCAAACGCTTTACTAAAGTCTAAATAGATCACGTCGATGTTACTTCCTGAGTCTAGTCCACTATACCAATCTTCAAGTGTTTCTAATAATTGTGTAATGCAAGATCTTCCTGGCCTAAACCCATGCTGGTGTGGAGTAAAGAGATTGTTGTTGTCCATATGTTCAAGAAGAATATCTCTGATTATTCGTTGCATAATTTTTGATGGTACTGAGGTTAGGCTGATGGGCCTGTAATTATTGGCTTCTTTTTTTGCTCCTTTTTTGAAAATTGGTGTAACTATTGCTCTGTTCCAATCTTTTGGTAATGTTGATTCTTCGAGTGATTTCCTGTAAATTATGGATAGAGGTTTTTTGATGACATCAGCAGTTTCACAAATGAATTTAGGGTGTAGATTATCTGGTCCAGGAGATTTATTGGGGTTAATTCTTTTAATTGGTTTAAGGACAGTTTCTTCGCTAATGTAGATATCCGTCAGTAAGCTGTTGACTTGTCTTGGAATAACCACTAACAATGGTAGATCCCCGTCATTAACGAAGACACTGGCAAAGAAAGTGTTCAGGACATTCGCAGTTTCTTCGTTATTTGTTGTAATTGTTCCGTTTCCGGCTTCGATACCCCCTATCGTTGATTTAGTCTTGGTTTTGGATCGGACTCGGGACCAAAAAAGTTTCGGATTTGTTTTGATTTTCAGAGATAAATCCTCTTCATACTTATATTTTGATTTTCTAATGATTTTTGTTGCATTGTTACGGGCATCCTCGATATTCCAGGGGTTCCGATCACTTACGATCTCTACACCCCTGGACTATCTCATAGTAAAACTGGAGGCAACAGAATAGAACAGGTAACTTAGTCATTTGATGTACATCAAAAGAGCCGTATAACGGTACACTGTGGTTGACTCTGTGACTTTGATGTTAGGCGTTACTCTCTCTGTAGTCTTCAAATGAAATACTTGCTAGTCTGTGATTGGTCAAATGTTTTCCGCTGAGCTGCCTTCAATTTCGCTATAAGATAGTCCAGGGGTGTAGAGATCTTAAGTGATCGGAAGCCCTGGATAATCGAGGATGTGTTACGGGCTGCTTGGTAGCTTTGGAAGTTCTCAGGAGTTTTGCTATTAAGGTATTTGTACCATTTTCGTCTTTTCAATTAACATTGATAAGATATTTTTATTTAAAATGTGGATGTCTTTAATTCAAATAGAGATATCTCTATTTTGAATGAAGTTATCTTTAATTGGACATTAATTTAAAATTATCTGAATTTAAAATAGAGATATCTGTAATTCAATTAACATTGATAAGGATTAGGAAGTAATAATTAAATCTTCGTACCGAGCAAATACGTGTAAATACATACATCTTTAATTCAAATAAAGATATCCCTATTTTAAATAGAGATATATGTATTGTAAAGTAATTGCATATATCTCTTATTCAATTAAAGACACATCTATTTTAAATAGAGATAACTGTATTTGAAATAGAGATATCTGTATTTGAATTAGAGATATCTGTATTTTAAATGAAGACATCTCTATATAAACAAAATTAAAGATATTTTTATTTAAAATGTGGATGTCTTTAATTCAAATAGAGATATCTCTATTTTAAATGAAGATATCTTTAATTGGACATTAATTAAAAATTATCTGAATTTAAAATAGAGATATCTGTAATTTAAAAGAGGATATTTCTATTTTCAGTAGAAATAGAGATATCTGTATTTAACTTATGACATATCTTTATTCAAATACGGATATCTTTATTTAAATTACAGATATCTAGAAATATCTTCATTTTAAATAAAGATATCTTTAACTAAATAGAGATATCTTCATTTCATTAGGTAAAAACCCAAACGGCTTGCCATAGACCGTTTATACTTTAGTTTATATAATGGCTGTAAAACAACTTTTCGTCTTAGATCCTTCTAAAGTCGTGAAGAAGAAGATAACAATCCCGCGAGTTACCGTTCCTGCTTTGAGATACTATTCATAGATGTCATCTCAGTGTTGACATTTCCAACATGGCGTCCATCCATCATGCCGGCCACGTTACAAACCTATCGGTAATGTTTTTATTCTGCTAGGGACGATAAATACTTTTTCAATATACAGTGTATATTGTTATTAGACTAAGATGTGTATAGAACCCATAGATAACTCCATGTAAACCATATCGCTGTCAAACGATGTAAAAATCTTGCGACTCTGAGCTGTCAAATTTTGCTGATGATGCTGGTAGATGGCAACCACTCAAAACGATCATTAGAAAATGACAACGTGAAGATCATACCCATTCGCATCTGATACATAATATGAATTTAAGGCAAAGCCTCAGAAGAGCGCAGCTACATGTAAAAGATTATAACATCATAACTTTATATATTGTCTACATTTTTCTACGAGATTAACAATGAATATATTTCATTGACATGCACATAATATCAATAGTTAGAAAGAATTCGAAATAATCCAAATAGAATTGTCCAATATACTTCAATCTTGTTTTTATCAGATGCATAGAAAACTTGGCAATATGCCATGTTATCAAAAATACGCGCGGATCTGTGCCGTCATCTTTGGCGTAGGTTTTGTGACGTCACTGCTGACGGTGCCGTGCGCTTGAGAACGTACAAAGTATATATTGGACCAGTACATTTATTGCGTTGTTCTTGTATATGTGTAAATTAAAACTACTTACAGTAATTGAAAACCGTATCCCGATGACACATTTCGTCTAGTCCAGAAAATTTCAAATCTTGTCGTGTTGATAACGAGAATTAAAACATGGCTGCCTACATGGAGGCGCGAGACTTTTCCCGCGGGACACGATTTCAAAGTCCAAGGGGTACTGGAATGTATTGGAATATATATGCTCACACACGTGTTATGGTTAGTAGAGCTTCGCTCTACGCGGCCTTTGGCCGCGTAGAGAGCTGCGCTCTTATAAACGTTCCATATGTTACTAATATTAAGTAATGTACACTTTTTAGGCTAGTTGAAATTATAAGTGTTGGGTTTTGCAGTTGGCATAATCCAATAATACTAGATCAATGGTGTTGAAAATTGATGCTGGACAATGTTAACACGACGTAATGTTTCAAATACATGTGTAGAAGAACAGGGAAAATACACATTCCTGTCGAGTGCCCTGACCAGGAATTGAACCTGGATCTCCGGCGTGGAAATCCAAGGCTCTACCTGCTGAGCCAAAGAAGCATGCTCTGTCAGCTGAGTGACAGAGACTGTATTTAACACTATGTACAAACCACGCCGACCCGCTCCTTTTACACTACTCCCCCTATTGTTCCTGAGGTTTTTTCTAAATCTCAACCAGAGACTCTTTAACCACCTTCTATGGGTTATATAGTTGGGCGCCAATGTAGAAGAACATGCAGGGAAAATACACATTCCTGTCGAGTGCCCCAACCAGGAATCGAACCCAGGTCTCCGGCATGGAAATCTACGGCTCTACCGACTTAAAAGAAGCATGCTCCGTCAGCTGAGTGACAGAGACTGTATTTAATACTATGTACAAACCACACAGACCTGCTCCTTTTACACCTGTATATTTACATCCTTGGAGTAGCTAGGATTTTATGCACAGTCTGGCTAGTCTCCAAATCAAATAATCATACCCTGACTCCAATTCGTGTCAGGGATGTGAGCCGTTAAAATTTGCATGCTTACAAACAATTTATACACAAAGTTGGATAAATAAATAATCAGTATATACATTAGAACTGTTGGGAATTACTGAATTTAATTGCTTTACTTCAAGAGCTGCCTATATGGCCCGTGAACAAAAACATTTTTCTCAACGAATACTTGTCTTATCAAGTCAAATGAAACACCAAATATAAGATTAACATAATTTCACAATAAGTAATCCTTGCTTTAAGGACAGTTAAAAAGAAATGTCATAAATTTTCATTAAAAAATACGGCATCTCATGAAATGACGGCCTGCTTCACAAAGTAAAACAGTACAAGCCTCGCATCCATTGTTCAGAGCTATATACAATGTATGTCATCGCAGCTTGCCTGGGCAAGTCTATGGAAATTTCAAAGCACAATTGTGAATATCTGAGTGATTGTACGTACACTCAGCTTGGTACAGATATTCATTATACCATGACATGCGGTGTTCAATAATCAGTGACAATCATGAAATGCTTTCAATTTCAGTTGTCTATAAATTGAGATAAAAGTATAGGAGTTTATTTAGACTTTGGATGAAACATTTGTCATGAATAATTTTAAGTTATGATTTTCTTTATTGTGACTTATAGATACATTTGAGACATTGAACCAGTCACACAAAGTCACCAGCACTAATTTAAGTTGTCCACAAAATTGCACTTTTGATTTTCTTGGAGGAAGCATGCAAGTTAGGACAAAATTCCCTAGATACTCAAAGGAGCATTACTACTTTGCTGATTTAGAGGTAAACCACATGCTCTTTAATGGTTTTGGTTTTTGGGATTCATATAGTAAGTTTTAGTGGTGTGCTGATTATCAATTATGTTAAAGAGTTGATAAATATAAAGTTTAACATTGATTGTGAAAGTCATATACCGGGTATATATAACTCATACAAAGCACTTTTGATTGCCCAGATGTATAAGCGTACAAGGAGTTTGAGGAAATCAGAGTACCCGTAGAAAAACCATTGAGGAAATCAGAGTACCCGTAGAAAAACCAATGTGATTGGGCATGCAGATGACTCCTTACCTTATCACGTCTGTGCCGGGGATCAAACCCCAAACCCTGGCTGGCTAGGTGAAAGGCCAGAGGCCTTATCACTACCCCAACCAATCACACACAAAAAAGAGATCTATTTATGAAAAGTCAATTTTAATTGAAAATTGATCAGTTATAATGTTATCGATTATATCAAAGATATTTATATGGGACTCGCCTGAACAAGTCCTGGTCTTCAATGAAATTTTGAGAATCTGTGTGATGCTCTTATATAATCTTGATTAGTACGGGACTTATCACATTTGTGAGCTTGACACTCGCCTCAGAAATCCCACATAAAAGAATGCTATTTTGAAGTTATTGTTTTTGGCTTGTAAATAATATTTCAATGTCAAAATATTGAAATTAAATATTTGATGAACATAACCAGTGCAATTTAATGGATACTACATTCATGTATAATAGAATTAAGTCTTAATTAAATACTGATGTTGTTTCGATTATGAATATTTGAGCACCCAGTATTAAGATGGCTTATTCTAGATCTTTGCTGGCATTCCATCATTAATTTAAGCTTTGGGATCATAGAAGTAGTCAGGTTCGTAGTTTTCTTGCATGCTTCCTTGTAGAGAGATCTGGTGATGTTAGATAGTGTTTGTCTTTTTTAATTTCATAACCTTGACCTATACCTTTATTATATTGAAATTTGTGATAAACCTCTTTCCTTAGGTATTGAGAAATTACAAATTTCATTATTTCTTTTTTTCGTTTTGAAGAGAAACCACTTGATCAAACAAGTACATGTATATAATTTTCCAGTAAATATGTCAGTAATTCATTGCAATGATATATAAAACACAGTTGTAATGAACCACAAGGGACCAGAGAAAGAATTGTTTACAAATTACATAATATACCATTTATTTTGAGTTATATAAGTAGCTAGCTTATTACAGAATTGTGTGTTATGTACAAGTACTAAACTTTGCAAATGTGATATAATATTTTTTTTTTGGTTAAAGATGCTCCACCACTGATAAATGGTATTTTTTCACTATCAAAAACAGGATCAGACGATTTAGTATTTTTCTTCAGTTACAAAAGTTACTTACTTTACACCATTACCACCATTACTACCAAAGTTTGAGCTTCTAATTTTACTTTAAAATGAAAATATTTGAAATAATTAAGTTTGCATCCCGAAAAAATTCCATGCCACTATGCTCTATATATTATGAAGTTTTGACTGCGCATGCACCAAACGCCAAATAATTTATTTCATAGTATTTTTCGTGTTAATTAGACATACTGTATTCAACCCAATAAGCGCCCAGGGCGCTTAAAATTTGATAAAAATGAAAAGGTGCTAATAAGTCAAAATTATAGCAAATTTATACCGTTTTAAGTAGTTTTGGTCCTTATTTGTGCCTGGGGATTTGAAACTGGGGATTTGAAATTGAGGCCTCAAAAAGGGGGAGGGGTCGAATACCGTATATATACAAGATTATACACCAATTGTTGTTCAAATGATGAGTATCATTTATGGTCTGTCTGCGGTGGAGCATCTTTAATAATTGAAGTTTGTATAGTAATTTATGCAGTTGGTTCAGTTAGGATTTCTGTTCAGTTGGTATTTCAATTGGTATACAGGTACATGTATGTAATAGTTTGAAATATATTCCAAACTGTATTTATAAGGCCTATTTTAAGTGTTTTTTCTCCTCATTCATTACAAAGAAATCAAATTTTGACATTTATTATTTTAATTTTATTTTTACAGAATATAGATTTATCAAAGCTATCTGAAAAAGAAAGATGGAGGTAAGAAAGCAGCTTTTTACGAAAATCTCTCAAACAATATTTAAAATGTCTATTTTCCATTAACAAGTTGACTTATATTTATAGATATGGGCAAAAACATTTCACAATGTGTATCTTCAAAATTGTCATGTTCAATTCTTAGCTGCTGGTTTAATAAAAACATGCAAAGAGACTGCAAAAATCCTGCTTGATTGTACATTTATGCTTTTCAAAAAAACAATTACCTCCCCTTGGTACAAGTATTTTTTCTTGGTAGACTATATAGCTACATGTCAGGAAAAATAAATGAGCTAGCTCAAGAATATCTAATGTGTCAAATCATATAATGACAAAAATATTAAAGATAAAGTTACTTTTGATTATGCCGCTATATGTAGACTCACTTTTTATGAGCGATGAATGTACAAGTTGAAACTTTCACATATATAATCTTGAATGTTTTTTTTATATATATTTTCTTTTCATTCATAAGAGTTATTTTGATCCATGATAAATTCGTTATATTTTTTTTTATCGATAAGCTGTTAAGACGTATCAACGAAAGCTCATTTGAGGGTTACTCCAATGAGTTCTGGGGTCTTGAATTGAAATTTAAAATGAAAAATGCTTCTGACGTCACATGAATGTTTTATTCAGGATAGAACACCAGCGGTTACATGAAAAGCACAAAGGCCATGAGGCCATGCATGCTGAGATGGTGCTCATCCTCATCGCCACATTGGTGGTCGCTCAAATTTTGCTTGTGCAGTGGAAACAGCGTCACTTCCGATCGTATGAGGTAAGTGATGTTTATAGTGGTCACTCAATGTTACTGCTAGTGAAGTTAGAATTTAAGATTATTTCCAATGCCATGAGGTTCAGGTTATTAGCCCACCATCATCAGATGGTTGGCTATTCAAATCACCTTTTGTCTGTGGTCCGTCTGTCCTTCCTGTCCGTCCGTAAACAATTCTTGTTACTGCTATTACTCAGAAAGCACTGAAGGGATCTTTTTTCAAATTTGATATGTAGGTTTCCCTAGGGCCCTAGTTATTAGCTCACCTGGTCGAAAGGACCGAGGTGAGCTTATGGGATACCGCAGCGTCCGGCGTCCGGCGTCCGTCAACAATCGACTTCTTCTCCATAACCGCTGGTCGGATTTCAACAAAATTTGACTGGTAGCATCCTATGGGCTACTAACTGAAAATTGTACAAATGATGGGGCTGACCCCCCGGGGGCCTGAGGGGCGGGGCCAAAAGGGGTCAATTTGGCTATTTCCATATAAACGACTTCTTCTCTGAAACCAAGTATGGGATAGCACCCATAATGCAATGGTAGCATCCTTATAGGGTGGGGATTCAAAATTGTACAAATGATGGGGCTGACCCCCCGGGGGCCTGAGGGGCGGGGTCAATTTGGCTATTTCCATATAAACGACTTCTTCTCTGAAACTAAGCATGAGATAGCACTCATAATGCAATTGTAGTATCGTTATAGGGTGGGGATTCAAAATTGTACAAATGATGGGGCTGACCCCCCGGGGGCCTGAGGGGCAGGGTCAAAAGGGGTCAATTTGGCTATTTCCATATAAACGACTTCTTCTCTGAAACCAAGCATGGGATAGCACCCATAATGCAATGGTAGCATCCTTATAGGGTGGGGATTCAAAATTGTACAAATAATGGGGCTGACCCCCCGGGGGCCTGAGGGACGGGGTCAAAAGGGGCCAATTTGGCTATTTCCATATAAACGACTTCTTCTCTGAAACTAAGCATGGTATAGCACCCATAATGCAATGGTAGCATCCTTATAGGGTGGGGATTCAAAATTGTGCAAATGATAGGGCTGACCCCCCGGGGGCCTGAGGGGCAGGGTCAAAAGGGGTTAATTTGGCTATTTTCATATAAATGACTTCTTCTCTGCAACTAAGCATGGTATAGCACCCATTATGCAATGGTAGCATCCTTATAGGGTGGGGATTCCAAATTGTGCAAATGATGGGGCTGACCCCCCGGGGGCCCTGAGGGGCAGGGTCAAAAGGGGTCAATTTGGCTATTTCCATATAAATGACTTCTTCTCTGCAACTAAGCATGGTATAGCACCCATAATGCAATGGTAGCATTCTTGTAGGCTGGGGATTCCAAATTGAGCAAATGATAGGGCTGACCCCCGGGGGCCTGAGGGGCGGGGTCAAAAGTGGTCAATTTCCATATAAATGACTTTTTCTCTGCAACTTAACATGGGATTGCGCTCATAATGCAATGGTTACATCCTTATAGGGTTTGGATTCAAAATTTTGCAAATGATGGGGCTGACCCCCCGGGGGCCTGAAGGGTGGGGTCAAAAGGGGTCAATTTAGCTATTTCCATATAAACGACTTCTTCTCTGCAACTTAGAATGGAAGAGCACTTATAATGCAATGGTAGCATCCTAATAGGGTTGGGATTTGTAATTGTACAAATGGTAGGGCTGACTCCCGGTGCCTTAAATGGCAATAGATGCGAGGTCAAAAAGGTCAATTGGGCTACTATTTTCATATAAATTACTTTGTCTCTGAACCTATGTATTGGATAGCATATTTGTATGGTATCAATAGCATCATTGTATGGTTGTGATTCAAAATTAAACTTTGGGAGTCAATTTTGCTTATTTTTCTAATTGTCAGAGTCTTGTGATAATTACTAACAAAAAACCAGGTGAGCGATACAGGCCCTCTGGGCCTCTTGTTGCTTTTTGGAACCAACCGGTCAACAAGATGGCCATCAGGCAGCCATCTTGGATTTTAATAGTTGGAAGTTTGTTACCGCTATTTCTCAGAAAGTACTGAAGCGATCTGTCTCAAATTTTATATGTAGTATTTTCGAAAAAGTTTGAAAAGCAGAGAAAAGATCCGTCTTTCCAATGTTAGACGTAGATCATTCTTTGGTGGGCGCCAAGATCCCTCTGGGATCTCTTGTATATGTAGTATGTTTGAAAAAGTTTGAAAAGCAGAGAAAAGATCCCTCTTTCCAATGTTAGACGTAGATCATTTGTTGGTGGTCTACTGTAACAGTGATTTCTCACATATAGCTTATGTAGATGTAACATCATTTATCAATCTTATATAATACTATGAGGCAAGCTACTTGAAGGTTATATAAAACTGGTATGTTTAAAGCAGAAATAGTACAGTAAGCTTTAAGTAATACCAAGTTTGTTTTTACAAGGATTTCAATTTTCAAAAATAAAAAATAAATGAATAAATTGACTTTAATAATTATTATAAAGTATGAAGATACATAAAAGTGAGACTTATACAGTATATGTAATATCAATCAATGTATATTACATAATTACTGTTTTTTTCAGAGGGCAACTCTTATGGGGATGTGGATCATACCGATTGGATTCTGTATAAAGTTTTCCTGGTTACGATTTGTTGTTATATGGGGTTTGTTTTCCTCAATAACTGGATATGTAACTTTTAAAGCAACTAGAAAACCTCTTCCAGGAACCACGCCAAGGTAACAAAAATCATCTATTCACATATATCTTTAATATACAAAATAAACATGTACACAAAAAATGACTGGGAGGTGAATAGTTGCCTTAAAACCAGATTTTGGACATTTTGACAGTTATCAAATTAAGAGGACACATAAGCTACATATATTTATTGCAGAATTATGTGTAGTGTTGAACATTACTATTAATAAAATTAAAATTAAAATGAATAAAACTTACTGAATACAGTTTTTGTCCAATATATGATATTTGACTATTCTGTATATGTATATTACAGAGTTATCTGCCCTTGAGGGTGGAAATTGATTGTACCACAGTATGACAGTATTATAATTTTCAGAAAAATGACCAGAGTTTCACTTGCAAAATGATGATGTCACAATAAATACCTAACCATAAGGGAGGTAACTGTAATTGCAAATATAGAATACTTATTTTATTTATCCTCCTGTAAAGCAAGTTTGTTTATTGTTTCAGACTAGTTTACAAATGGTTCATTATGATTCACAAAGTGAGTTACTTTGCTGGTGTGACAGGCTATATGATCATCATGCTGACATTGTTAGGACTAAACCTTTTACTCCTAATTAAACCTAATGTTTCCATGGACTTTGGACTGTTACTTCTCTTCTATGGACTGTACTTCGGTGTGGTGTCCAGAGATTTCGCCGAGGTCTGCTCAGATACTATGGCAGCACATATAGGGGTAAGCAATCTAAGCTCTACTGGTGTGATAACAGATCTTGACAAAACTTAAAGATATTTTTTTCAGTTTGATCATAACTTTGTGTTTAGCAAGCAGTTGTATCTTTCCTGCATTTGATGAGTGATAATTATAATTATTTGAATGATTGGTTGAAATGATTTCTTTAACTCAATCACACCTGAAATTTCATAATAGACTGGTCTAGTTTTTGATGTACAATCGTAGAAGAGCTCGAGTCTAATGTGTCTTCAGGGGCGAATGAGTGAAAACAAAGCAAATTAAGATTAGACTTGTAATGTACTGGAGCGGAATTGCAAGTCTAAATTTTGATTAGATTGAGTAAAAACAAGTTACCGGTAATACCCTGTATATATTTTAATATTGTAAGACTAATGTGTGGTCTGTTTGATCCTTTTTCAGTACTACACAGTAACAGGGTTACCAGGAAAGCGCCTAGACCCAAACGTATGTGGCGTGTGTGGGAATCCCATTATGGTGCTAAATAATGAAGATGCCATTATTGAAGAAACATGCAAATTAGGATGTAACCATATGTATCCTTTATACCTGTCACCTATTAGTCCATACCTTTAGTTCAGTTTGTAATTTTCTTGCCAGATACTGACGGCTGGTCAGTGGTTTTTCTTTGGATGTTCAGGCTTTCCTCCACAAATAAACCTATAATGTCCTAAAATGACTCATGGCTGTTATAGGACGTTAAACTAATAAAACCAAAACCAATTGCAATTTTCTTACTTTTTATGAGAGTCATAATTTAGGGCATAAAACAGGTACATGTGTATATTTTCAGAGTATAATTGAAAAAAGTCGAAAATGTTGTAATTGATACAAAGCTAGTTTTTTTTTCAATTCCATAATTATTATGTTGATAACTTAAGTATAGATAATGCTGTAATGGATTGTTACACTACCCTTGACCGATATTCAGATTTCACGAGTTCTGTTTAAGAGGCTGGTGTATTGTAGGTAAAAAACAGACGTGTCCATACTGCAAAGAGAAGGTCGACCTGAAGAGGATGTTTCCAAGTCCGTATCCTTTTACACAAGTGGTACCAAACATCACCTGTTGGTCGGAAAGCATATCTAGTGCTATATCATCTCATAACACAAAATCATATTTTGGGTATTAATTATCTTGTTACCTGCAATTTTAACTCTGGCAAAATTTTTAATGGATGTTGATTAAATCAGATATGAGGCAAGATCACATTTATGCCAAAATCATAGTGTTGGGAATCAATTGAATTTTCATTGTCGATTATCAGTTTTGTTTAACCAATCAATGATCCATTACAATCAATTATTTTTTTCCCTTGATGTATAAACAAGTCTCAAATGAAATTTCCTTCAAAGGCCATTCTGTGCTGTCTTGTTTTCATGTCCCTTATTTTCTTCACCATTCAAATCATGCTCATCTGAACGTTTACATTACTACATAGTGCTTATGCACTCTTCAATTCGTCTAGATGCTTGAAATTTGAAATGATATGAGTGACAACCACACACACGCAGGAATGATTTTAACAAGTTGGCTATGAATTTTTGGCATGTTTTACTGATCAGCAAACTTTATACTTTGGTTTATCATAGTGTCAAAAATTCCGACGAAACTGAATTACAGTTTCTTACTTGAAACACCACTACAAAATCATTTGATGATCTTGAATTGGGTGTAGGACAAAATTATTTCTTGATCCAAAATCACATATACCTTTTACATACTGTCAATACAGTATCTAATGATCCAAAGTCAGCTATAGGGCAAAATCATCTGGTGGTCAAAAGTCAGGTCTGTGGCAAAATTATCTGGTTATACAAATTCAGGTCTAAGCAAAATCATCTGGTGATCCAGAGTCAGCTATAGGGCAAAATCATCTGATGATCTGAAGTCAGCTATAGGGCAAAATCATCTGGTGATCCAAAGTCAGTTCTAGGTCAAAATCATGTGTTGATACAAAGTCAGGCCTAGGACAAAATCATCTGATGATCCAAAGTCAGGTCTAGAACAAAATCATCTGGTGATCCAAAGTCAGGCCTAGTGCAAAATCTTCTGGTGATCCAAAGTCAGGTCTAGGGCAAAATCATCTGGTGATCCAAAGTCAGGCCTAGGGCAAAATCATCTGGTGATCCAAAGTTAGGCCTAGAGCAAAATCATCTGTCGATTCAAAGTCAGTCCTAGGGCAATATCATCTGGTGATCCAAAGTCAGGTCTAGGGCAAGATTATCTGGTGATCCAAAGTCAGTTCTAGGGCAAAATCATTTGATGATCCAAAGCCAGTTCTAAGCAAAATCATCTGGTGATCCAAAGTCAGGTCTAGAACAAAATCATCTGGTGATCCAAAGTCAGGCCTAGGGCAAAATCATCTGGTGATCCAAAGTCAGTTCTAGGGCAAAATTATCTGGTGATCTAAAGTCAGTTCTAGGGCAAAATCATCTGGTGATCCAAAGTCAGTTCTAGGGCAATATCATCTGGTGATCCAAAGTCAGTTCTATGGCAAAATTATCTGGTGATCCAAAGTCAGGTCTTGAGTAAGATTATCTAGTGATCCAAAGTCAGTTCTAGAACAAAATCATCTGGTGAACCAAAGTCAGGCCTAGGGCAAAATCATCTGGTGATCCAAAGTTAGGCCTAGGGCAAAATCATCTGTCGGTCCAAAGTCAGTCCTAGGGCAATATCATCTGGTGATCCAAAGTCAGTCCTAGGGCAATATCATCTGGTGATCCAAAGTCGGGTCTAGGGCAAGATTATCTGGTGATCCAAAGGCAGTCCTAGGGCAATATCATCTGGTGAACCAAAGTCAGGCCTAGGGCAAAATTATCTGGTGATCCAAAGTCAGTTCTAGGGCAAAATTATCTGGTGATCTAAAGTCAGTTCTAGGGCAAAATCATCTGGTGATCCAAAGTCTGGTCTAGAACAAAATCATCTGGTGATCCAAAGTCAGGTCTTGGGTAAGATTATCTAGTGATCCAAAGTCAGTTCTAGGGCAAAGTCATCTGATGATCCAAAGTCAGTTCTAGGCCAAAATCATCTGATGATCTAAAGCCAGTTCTAGGCAAAATCATCGTGTGATTCAAAGTCAGATCTAAGATTTAATGGAAAAAAAATATGAACCTTGACTCAATAATCAGATGGGACCGGCCACACATGATGTATGGAAACCTTCTAGACTGGATCCGATACCTTGTTGCCTGGCAACCAATTATTATAATGATAGTGCAGGGTATAAACTGGGCCCTTGGGCTGGAGTAGACTATTTATTCCATATGTATGAATGTATGTGATCTCATTGACTAATTATATGTACAAATGAATGTGTTGTAAATGTATAATAATTTTCTTTTTTCATTAGTGAAAATGGTTTTCATTTATATCAGTTAAATTAAGCAGAGTGAGACGAAGTCTCAAGTGACCTATTCTAATCGCCTTTTGTCCATCGTCGTGCGTCGTCTGTCATATATCCGTAAATAATTTTCATTTTCGACTTCTTCTCAAAAACCGCTGAAGCAAATTCAATGGAATTTTGCACAAATCTTCTAAGGCATAAGGTCAATCAAAATTGTTAATTATATGGTCCACACACCCCTTGGGGCTGTGGGAGGGGCCAAAAGGGGTAAATTGACTATAAATTCAAAAATTTTCTTCTCCACTCACAGATGTAATCAATACTCTTCACAAATAGAAAGGTCTAAAGGTCCTTTACAAAAATTGTGAATTATATGACCCTCGGGTCTCGGGTTTAACCTTGGGGAGGGGGTTAAATTTACTATAGTTTATATAGGGAAAACACATTTTTAAGCATTATTTGGTCATTTGTAAAAGGAAATGAGTCAAACGTTGTCAGAATTATCCCTTTGAAATGGCCATTGAATCCTATTAACAAAGTTTCCATGACTGACTCCCAGGGGCCTTAGGGGTGGGGCCAAAAAGGGTCAAATATGCTAAAACTTCAAAAATCTTCTTCTGAAATTCTGGAACTGGTAGAATCAAATACTCTTCATAGATGGAAAGGTCTTAAGGTCCTTTACAAAAATTATGAATTATATGACCCTGGGGGTCTCATGTTTCCCCCTGGGGAGGGGGTCAAGTTTACTATAGTTTATATTGGAAAAACACATTTATGAATGTTATCTGCTTATTTTTCATAGGAAATTAATCAAACTGGGTTAGAATTATTAGCCTGAGATAGCATTTTATCGTCATATCCATATTGGTCCTGGTCGACCCCCAGGGGCCTTAGGGGCGGGGTCAAATAGGCTAAAACTTCAAAAAATTTCTTCTGAATTCACAGATTTGATGGAACCAAATACTCTTCATAGATTGGAAGATCTTAAAGCCCTTTACAAAAATTGTGAATTTCATCTCCCTGGGATCTCAGATTTTCCCCTGGGGAGGGGGTCAAATTTTCTATAGTCTATATAGGAAAAACACATTTATGAAAATTATTTGCTTAGTTTTAATAGGAAATGAGTCAAACTGGGTTAGAATTATTAGACTGAAATTGCATTTTAACACCATATCCATATTGGTCCTGGCTGACCCCCAGGAACCAGAGAGACTGGGCCAAAATGGGCCAAAATGGCTAAAATTTCAAAAATCTTCTTCTGAATTTACAGGTTTGATGGAACCAAATTATCTCCATAGATTAAAAAGTGAAATTTATAAAATTACTGACACTGACTGACTTCTAGTTTGGTTTTGTTGTTTAATGTTAGCAAAGCAAATTGGAATTTTAAGCATACGGTTTGGTAACATAATACACTAACTATCAAAATGAAAAACAAAAAATAAAAATTCTAATACGAAAGTTCAACTTAAAAGTTTATTTTAATTCGTAAATAATTTTTATAGATTTGAACCAACTTTGCAATGCAGCACTGAGGTGACCGTCAAGGCCTCTTGGGCCTCTTGTTAGAAACTTGTGGGAAAATGTTTGGGATAAGTGTTTATTGAAATTAGTGAGAATTGTTGAGTTGAACAAATGACCGCAGTTGTATAGAAGAACTGTGATTGACATTCCTGAAGCTAAATTATTTCAGTCCAACAAACATATTGCCAAACTCAATATCAACTGCCATAAAGAATGAATGTCCTAACAAAGTACATATGTACCACAAGCCCTGTAAGTTTGAATCCCATGTGTAATGATGTGGAGCAATTGCCAGGTATTGACCGCTAGTAAACATTTTTCCCTGGGTACTTTAGCTTTTCTCCGCCATTTAAAGCTGACACATCCTTAGATGACCCTGGCTATTAATCGGACATTAATATAATCAAACCAGTGACATTGTATTCTTTCTGCAAATATAATGGCAGGAGTTCCGTGTTTGTTCTGTTATATAAAATATAGTGAAAACACTACTTGGGGGCTATTAATGACAAATGCAATTTGCTCACTGAATAAAAAACTGTGTATGAATGTGTACTAATATGAATTGCTTTTTCTTGTGATATTAAAACGTCACCAGGTACTGCATATTCAATGAGAGGACCTCTTGATTTATGATAGCAGCATTGACAAACTCTGGCCAAAGAGTTCTGACAATCTGATCTGATAAATAATGTCTTGGTATGAAATTGATGTACTACCATAACAATGCCTAAGGAATCATATTGTCAAAACAGTTTTGCCCGAGACAAACTGAGCTATCTAGAAACCATGGAGTGATAAAGGGGTATACATCAAATATGTTGTTATCCTAAATGTGTGAAGTATAAATTAGCATGTATGGGATGTTCCTTTATAGATCTAATGATTAACTCAATATAATTTAACAGCAGGTGCTTGAATCAGTTCTGTTAATTCTATCATAGACTTAAGGCAATATTCCTTGTGATATACAAGACATAGAATTGCTCAGTGCCAATATTAATTTCTTTGATTTCAGGGATAACGTTGATTCAGACACCTGCTGTATGTAGTAGATATACATTGTAAATGGGAGCTTCGGTTGGTTGTTAATTTATGAAACTCATTCATCCCTGAAATTTAAAAATGAACAATTCATGCCTTTGAACTAGAAGAGCCTAAATGTGTCTTCAGGTGTGAATGGGTAACATGTAGTGTGTAAGTGGAATTTGTGTTCATTATGTGCCATGTAACACAAAATGTTAAATTCTCATTATCTATAACACATGCTTTTGAGAAGGTGAAAGAAAATAATATATATCATCATATTGGCATATTTCTGATATACCGGTACATGTAAGATGCCATACTTGAAATACCCTGGGTATCATGTATTAAAAGTAAATTGTATTTATCTTCATCAAGGTCACTTTTTGCATGAAAGAGAAGATGCCATCTCGATTGTTTATAAAAACGATAATACATGTTCGTATTTATTAAATTCATGAACGCACAGAATATGCACACGTATCAAACTCATGTAGCACCTTTACATGTACACATAGTCACCCAATGTTTTTTGTGGATACAAATATGAACTGCAAACGTGTGCATATCTGTAACATGTGAACATTAATACAAGAAATTTGATATGGGTGGTGTAACAAATGTAATTGCTGAAACTCTCCATATTTCATGCATATTATAGTTGGAATGATGAAAGTTTCCCTCTAAATACAGTAACTGAAGGGCAGAACTCTTGAAATAGCCCCATAACTTAAAATCTTACCTGTGTGGCTTCATAGCACCAAGTGTAAGATTATATTTAGCATATAGTTAAAGTATTAATGAAAATGTAGGTAAAACTTAAAATTTTATTTCTATATCAGACAGATGAAATCCAGCTTGAATGTGATATGTTTCTGTGTACTTTAGTGTTATGTAATTGATTAATCCATCACTACAAGGACATGCCTCCAGAAGTCAGAAGGGGTTATTCTCTATTTGGGTATTACAGAGTTATCTGCCCTTCTGGTTAGGATTTGTTTGTGATGTCAGCTGTTTCTGTGTGTGACGTCATACATTTCAGCAAGAGCAACGTAGCAAGTTTCGCTCACAACAAAAATGACATCACAATAAATATGTACCCCCAAGGTACCGCAAGGGAGGTAACTGTAACATTCAAAAATGGAATATTGGTGTTTTAGTACATAATTTACTAATATTGACTCCACAAATACCTGTGATGTTACAAGTGTTATTACACAGGTGTCTTACAATATTAATTGTGTATAAACAGGCCAGTTAGGTATGTGAAGTAGGACATTTATATGTGGAATGTCCCTGTGAGTAATTTGGGGTGGGATGGGCGATCATACTGACCTAGTGTTACCTGTCCTGTTGGGTCCTGTTCCATCACATGTCCTGTTCTGCTTTTATATACCGTATATTGGCTTTTATGTCTTAAACATTACTAGTCTTGTTTTCTTTCTTTTTTCTACTGCTGGTGATAGTAAAATAGTAATCTTTGGTATGTTTGGTTTGGGATATGGTGTGAAACTCATTGATATTTCAGTTCAAAGTATTATCATTGTGTTGCTGAATCAGAAAAAAATCAGGGACTGCTTATCCATTGTATATATATATATATGTAATCAGTATGGTGAAATAGCGTTATTAATATCATTTTTATGACTCCATATTTGATGATTCAGACAGCTCTCATTTAGAATGGCCTTCTTCATATGATATTTCATATATACCAACCATGAACAGAAAAAAAAATATTGAAAAATGAACTATCATACATTTATTTACTCATCATTAATTGATGAACTCAAATTATTGTATGAAATATTTCTTCAGCTGTAGTCTCGGTAGGTTTGCATGTATGTGGTAGTATTAGTCTGTTTAAAATACATATCCATATTCTCATTCCAGTCCATAGAGGATTTGACAACGTCCAATTACCAGTCACATTCTGGTTCTCATGACCCTTATTCTCCATATACTTAAGTTAATATGGATTTCTTCCACCTGACTACATCTACTGAAAAGGACATATCCTCCAAGCATGTGCTCTTTTGGCAAATATACATACATCAAAATGGCTATGACACCTCTTGAAACTATCACGTCCCCTATAGATTTTGGGAGGACATGTAATTTGATTAGTCAATGAGAAAGGTCACCAGAAAGTGACCCCTTATGTGATGTTGTCAGATCCTTGATGAAATGGAGTGAGAATAAAGATCTGTATATTAATCAGATCTGATTGGGTGGTAGAATATGTGTTGCCTTTAAGAAGTATAGGAAACCAACATATACCCAGAGTGCATAATAGAAAAAATCTTGGGAAATGGTGTAAGGGGGTTGGTTATTAGGAGCAAATTTAGACCTCTCTTAACTAATAATCACAAATCAGTTTGCTATAAAACTGTATGACATTCATTCATATTTACAATTTTTGACATGAAATAAGTTACATACAGCAGTGAAATAATTTGAGCATTTGATAAGTGTGTATGCTAGCTCTCAAAGAAAATTAATTCTGAAATGTTTGAAACACTTATTCCATTATTATGTCTAGCAGACTGAACAGTAATGAACATTTTCAGTATGCAAATTCACTCAAAGTCTGAGACACATGTACATGTTTCACCAAAGTAGAAGAAGAAACATCTGGTAGAAGCTGTATAGTTATTAGAACTTGTGAAATGGATGAACAATGGACTAATTTATGTTTCAATATTGCATCAATGTGGAAAGTTTTAATTAGTGCCTAAAATTTTTATGTATATGATTGTCAGAATGTGATGAGGTTTATGTTCTGTCAGTTACTTCCCTTCATTTCATTCCGTCAGTTAAACGACGAAGTGAAATAGAGGATAGCAACTGTGATGGATCGGAATGCTAAAAGTTAGTCCCCTAAACCTGCCTTTATTAAAAGTAGGTAGGTTTAGTGAACTAGCTAAAAGTGTGAAAGAGTATTGTGAAGGAAGGTAATATAAGGTATATGTAACATTATTGCATATTTGGATGTATACTTCATTTATAATTTTCAAAATTAAAGGTCATGATGTGAATACATAAGCATTTTTGAGATGTTTGTTTCCATAATTTTTTTCCTTTTTTTTTTTTAAAGTTCCAATATTCTTTGTGATTTTTGGAACTTGACATAGATTTGTTTATTGAGCCATGTAATTGTTGATATGTTTCAGTATTTATTATTTTGTTGTATAGATTTTTTATGTATATAATGAAAGCCAAAGGAAACAAAACATTTTTCAGTTATTTTAAAATTAATTTTGTCAATTAAATTTCATCCTAGTATTTATCTAACTGTTCACCTCTAGATCCATAAGCAAGTGTGTACCTTTGTTATCCTCATTTATTGTATGTAGATTATGGCATTGAAAATTAAAGCTCAAAACAACACATAGAAAATCTATATAGTATCCTCATTATTTCAGTGCTATGTTATTGATAATCTGTTACAAAAGTAGCGGCCACATCATGATAGTATGTCTGAAATTTAGTCTTTTATGTTTTCACTTACCTTTCAATTTAACATGTTTGATCAAAGAAAATAAAGAATTCTTCGCGACTATTCGCAAATGTGTAGAGAGAACCAGAATTCTGATTGGTAAAAATGTACTTATGCAAGTTTTTGCATTTTTATATGTAGATCTATATACGCCATAAAGCAATGTTTTGTACCAGATATTAAACTTCAACCAACAAAATATCAGAAAATACTTGTAGATAATTTCCAGGTCCCTATGCTCCGATCTATCAGAGTTACTTCCCTTCATTTTTGAGAAATGAAGGGAAGGTAACTCTGTTAAATCAGTGACGAAGGGAAGTAACTCTGATAGAATGCTGTGCCCTGGATTGTTGAGAATAACCGTACATATTGTCCCCTGGATTGTTGAGAATAACCGTACATATTGTCCACCTTCTTCAGTATCCATAGGCTGTCTGACTATAAAACATCTAATTTGTTTAAAATTATTGTAAAACAAAAGCACGAGAGGATTTGTTACAATATTTATGTATCGCTTAAATACTCTATTACATTCAAATATTCACCAACAAAAAATGAGGTCAAAAAGCATATGCTTTATAAGGTTAGTGTCATTTTCTGGTTATAACCGGAACAAGGACGTTAAGCCCCATCAATCAATCAAAAGTGTCATATTCTTTAGCTATTCAATTTTTTCATGAATAGTAATATTTTTTTCTTCTTTCATTCTTCACAAAAAAAGTATGACGGCTAGATTTTGAAGCTTTGTAAAGTTTCCTATGGAGACATTCCGTTTCACTCAGAAGGATTCTTGTCTTTGAAGATTCTGGTCTTGCCAGTAAACAAAAAACAAGGCAGCTTTTCACAATTGGGTATATATATTGTTTAAGTTAATGGATGATTTAAGCATTAAGCATGGACCATTTTCAAAGACTGGATTTGTAAGATGTGTATGACTACATTGTGATGTAAAATAATCCTTTTCTACAATGATGTAATACCCCAGATTGTATTATGTCAATGAAATTGGATAGAATACGGGATCTTCAGTTTCATAGTATAATTCCGTGTTTCATGATGATGTGTGTTCGTCAGATTGGGATATAATAATAGTTTGAGATACATATGTAATGAAAACAAACTGTGATGTTGTAAATTTCTCTGCAAATAATTAAAATTTAACTTTTATCGTCAGTGTCAACGCCAGATGAATCATTAAAGAATCATTAATGGTTTTAGATTCTTGACTTATTTCTTGTAAGGTTTTAAATGAATTCATATAGATATAATTTACGGGAGCTAGATGCATTTTAACATATTCAGAATATACAGATGAACTAAATGGACAATATCGTTACAATATAATTTACTGGAGCTAGATGCATTTTAACCAAGGAAGTGTATCAGATATACATATTCTTAATTTTAACTACCTGTAGGTACCAAAATGATTTTTGTCCGTTGAGTTTTAACGTCAAATTTAAAAGTCTTTTAAGATTTAAAGAAACTTTTTTAAGCTCATACGTTCAAGAAGACTGTCCGAAACCGATCTCAATCGCATCTACGTGATCTTTTAAGGTTTGAGAAACTTGAGCTAATACATTGAAGAAAACAATTGATTATGAAATAATAATATTACGTTACAAGTTATCGTATTTTTTCAATTGAAATTAGTTATACACAAGATAGATTTTTAATTTTGGAACCTTAACTTTGACCTTTTCCCTTTAGCATGAGTGTACTACTTTATATATACGTAATTTATTTACCATGACCCGTTTAGTTTCATTTATCATGGAATTATAAATTAAGAAAAAAAAAATGAGAGATATTGCGACACGCTCCAGACGTCCTAACTAATATATACTGTCTCCGTTGGTGGCATTGAAATGCACAAATTACAGCGGTTCTCATGTCATGGGTTTTCTCACGGTCGTCGCGCGCTAAACATTCTATATTTACCTAGCTAGCTCTTGTTGCTGAATCATTGTAACATTAATACTCTCTAAATACATTAGAGAGGATAATTTCTCCAAAGAAAGATAATAAATATATATTCTTTTGGGACTTTAATTTAGTCCGCACATGGGATGTCTTAGCTGCAATATTGTAGCTCAAAAGACTTTTTGACAGAAAATAGTGTCGTCTTTAGAGCTACAATTGGTGCCTATTACTGCTAATGGAGCAAAGTAATGATTATGCAAACCATTATAAAACGTTTGTTTGCATTTTTATCGTACTTGTTTGATATCGCATACCTACTAGGCAATAAAACTGAACCACATAAAATATCATATTCTCATCGAGGCATTATTTTTTTATATAATACATATGAAGGTCTTTCTGAAGGGAATTTATACGACAAGTCGACAAATTGTGAATTTGACGTCTTGTGAGCGGGACGGTAGATATTAAGAATGGTAGTTATGTTTGTTTTGGACAACAATAATATGTAAATGCATGTATAAGCATAAAATAATTGGAAACCTACAAAAAATATAGAAAACTGTGCCCGAGTGATTTTCGGAGGCAGTGCTCCACTACGACACATAGGGACCAATTCGTACCCGGCCGAAAGGTATAGGGATGTGTTCTCTACTTACTTGGATTGGTCAAATACACACCGCTGCATGTACAGTAGATATCCTCTGGGAAGGATTCTGGTGGCGATGTTACCCTGACAGGATGCTCGCACATATGTTTTAACATTTTCAAACTTATTAGCACACGTAACGTACTTGCCAACAACCTTGTACATGAGTAGTCCGCTAAACCTGCCTATATTATTAGGCTTTTTTTCCCCTAATATATAGTCTATATATTAGGCAAAAAAAAAAAAATAAATAAAAAAGCCTAATAATATAGGCAGGTTTAGCGGACCATGTACGTGAGGTGGTGTGTCATGAAAAAAACGTTGATTGGGTTAAAAATGTTTCGTGAACCTTTTTTTTCACCGATAAACAATGATAACTGATAATTACCCACAATTAAATACTGCTGTTGACTGTATAAGCTACAATATAATGCAATGTCGACCATATCTTGAACTAACATTAGCTGAATAATATCTGATAGCTAATTTTGTCTCCAGTTCAGATTTAAATCTCTGATTTTACTGAATATTGTTTCGATGCACATATTTTTTTTTTCTCAGTTAAAATAATTTCTGTGTGTGAAATTTCTGGACGACATAGACATATATAATGATCTCAAAACGCCATTATAAAATGGTTTACTTTTTCTGGTAGGTAAAGATTCTACTATCATGTATAGGCCTATTGTATTTTGAACAGATACTTGAGCAAGTCTATCTAAAGACTAGACAGAGTTATCCCTCTTTGGTCCGCGAGATGTTAACGTGATTTCCTGGTAAATCATATGAGCAAAGATGGCAGACGTAGACTACCAGCCTTCGAAGCCTTCCTCGAAGTTTTCGGGGGTTTCCCTGTACCCCGTATATGCGATTGTTTATGTTTTAGCGTTCGCAGCAATCATTGTAATAGGTGAGTTCATTTTCGCGCGCGTCTTTTCGCAGGTGATCGGAAAAGAACGGCTGACATGGCAGTGCCCTTGGGTATATGTATATCGTGTTGTTGACAAATGTTCACGAGCCGGGTGACGAAGGAATGTAATAGGGCCTACATACGTCTCTTCTTCAAACCAGTCAATATGTAAATTGGGTCGTATATTATTTTTCATTTCGAAAATAAAACTGTTGTTGCAAGCGTTTATATGTACACCGTTGACACATACTGATCAATAAAAATATTGTTTACAATCTGTTAGCCTAAAATTATTGACAGTGAGGTTATAATTATAATTTAATTGACACGTCTTCCTAGGATACAGTGATTGACACGTCTTCCTAGGATACAGTGAGTATACAATGGATCGTTTTTACCTCAAGATATTGTTTAATTATCGGTTTAATCAGCCATATCTGTCAAGATTAATACTAATTTTCTGATTTATTCCACGTAATATACTGTAAGACGTAAACACCTCGCATACAACGAACTTAATAGTTTACTTTAGTGACTGATGATCATGAGCCGATTCACTATTAGGAATACTCGTACACATGTATGCAGGAGTCCTTATTCCAACTGATTACAATTTGTACATGGCTTTGATAATTTGTATTGTGCTCGACATGATTCCTTGGAGCTGCCTGCATGGTTATAAAAATTGTAAAATACAAATGTCAACATTTCTCTAAATTTTTCCATCCTTTGAATTTCCATCCATTCCACCAGCCTATGTGCCAAAGACACAATTTGTTAATCATTTACCGCACGTTATATGTATAGAAGTTGCCAACCTTTGATCCCTTAAATTTCTGACCAGAAATTAAAATGACCGCCTAATTGTTGGCATTGGACATCACAGCCCGGGCTAACTACTTGAATAAGAATGGATTTGATGAGTTTAATGCTGGTTGTTTGATCAATTCTGTTTTGAAAAAATGGACATGCAATCGTATTACTAGCATTATTATAAAATCCTATGATCATGCATCAATTGACTGCATTTTCATTGCATGTTCATGGACAAATTACACATGACTATTGTTTATTTACAAACTTTTTTTTTGTTTTGCAGCATTTTATTATATGCTGACAGGGAAAGGAACAAGATTTGATATCGGATGGTAAGCATTTTATAGATATTCATTTAAACTTTGTTTATTCAAAGTCCGTGAAGCTACGGTAAAACTTGCAGTTATCGAAATACCCAAGTTATCACTGGTTTGTAAAGATTGCACTGGTTAGGTTTAGATCTGGAAGCAGAAAAAATACTTCAGATTAATTGAACACTTAATGGCCGGGGTATATTATATCTTTGAGTTTTGTTTGACATTAGGATGTTTAAATACAGTTCAATATATTTTAAGTCTAGTGTACAAATGTATAACTTGTACCATTACTTTGTTTATTATAAATCAAAATTAAAATTGAATATGCATGTAAAATATATTATGATACAAGTAATGAAATTGCAAGTTGAAATATCAGAATGCACCTTTCACCAATTTCTTTTTATTATGGAGCTTATTTGCACTTTTGATTCAATATTTGTTTCTTTAGGTTTCTGGAAAGTACTTCCCCATTTATGTGGGCGAGTATAGGAATAGGCCTTTCTATTTCTCTGTCTGTTGTTGGAGCAGCCTGGTAAGTTATATCAACACCAAAATCTTGTTATTTCTTGATATTTCTACTCAGGTGAGATATATTAGTAACTTAACTGACACAAGTTGCTAACATCAATCTATGTATTCTAGATAAAATATAAGGTAACAAAAGGGTCATCAGATAAAGTCTATGGAAAATTTTCTTTGCTGCTGTCGATATTTCAATACGATTATTGAACCTCTGAAAGTGATAAAAAATTGATTGTATGTTTTTGTTTAATTTCAATTTTGACACAATGGCAATATTTTACAGGGGAATTTTCACAACCGGAGTCAGCATCTTAGGTGGCGGAGTGAAGGCTCCTCGTATCAAAACAAAGAATCTGATCAGCATCATCTTCTGTGAGGCAGTGGCTATCTATGGAATTATCATGGCTATTGTTATTGCTAATCAACTGGGTGTAAGTTATATCTGTTGTTCTTAGGACTGAAACGATTAGTTGAATAAACAGAGGCGATTAGATTAATGAAACTAATCGCTGAAAAATTGATTAAAGATTTTATTGAAGATAAGAGTTGTTGATTTATCTTTTTTTTTTTTTTTTTTGGTCACGGAAATGAAATAGTTCAGTGATGAAAATTTGGTAATGTCGCTCCTTAACAATCGAAATTTGGTTGATTAGGTGTACGTGTAAAGGTCACATCAAAACAGCGGGTTAGCAGACTGGGTCAAATTGATGTTCCACAACTTGATACAGAGACAGAATTCTAGAGTTTATTTGGAATGAAATGCGTTTTTTTGGTTAATAAATTTATTCTTATTTATTGGTAGGCTTATATAATGTAAGGTAGGTGCTATATCATATGGTAGGTGTTGTAAGGCTATTAGTTGATACCAAAACATGACAGACGTTTTCAGTGCTCAGTAGTGAGACAATAAAGTTGCCTTCAATTCAAGTGATTTATCGATTAGTAATAGATTACATGTGAGCGAATAATCGATTACAAAAACTACTTATCGTTTATCTTAACTTTACTAATCAACATTCTGATTAATCAATGCCTCCTATTGGTGACTTAAAAATATAACATAACTGGATGTAACTAGGCTCAGGTGTCAACAATTTAAGTCTATTACACAAAGTATTGATTGTTTGCTGTAAAATTTAGTGTGCAGCATTAAGTGATTTTTGTGGCTTGCCTAGAAGAGTTTCAGATTCATGATTTTCCTGAGGGATCCACAAAAATTATGAGAACTCTCTTTATCTCTATATACTTGAACTATTATTCCTCATTAAATTAGTGTTCTGGTCTCGGCTTTAAATTTTACATATTTAATATTAAGAATTTGAGTGCTACTGATAAAAGTAGCATTTAATTGAATTTCTGTTATATTAATTCATACAAAATTATCATTTCCAATTAAAGATATTATTTTTAATCTTCAGTTCTTGTTACATTTAAAGATGTCTTACATTTCAGTCTTATGACCCGCTAACAGCATCAGAAAGTGTTATCAGGGATTCCCATTATGCAGGTAAGTCCATCAGGTGTTAGATAAGCCTTGTTAGCTTTATTATGGCCAAAACAAAGGTTTAATTAGGCAAATAAGACAATGGAATTTGCATTACAAAATGTTCTCTATTTAGAAGTTAAGTATATACTTTAGCATTAAAAGGTTTCTGACACTAGAAAATATTGATAAAATTACTATATTTTCCAAATATTCTTTTAAGTAGGGATACATTTTAAAAACAGAGCTAAGGCAGTATACCTGTATATTATTCAAGAACCTGATAAAAAGGTTCCGTCTCTTTCCATTGCAAGACTTGTGAAATGGTTCTGTTGATTTATGTCAACAAATTCATTTTGATACCTGTGTATAAAACTGTATATTAAGTGTAATGAAAAATATAAATGAATGATGTTCATCAGTTTGCATTATCAAAGTATTGTTATTCAATAATGTTTTCATTGTTTAGAATTTCCATTATACATCATATATTTGTTGTAGGTTTCCAGATGTTTGCCGCTGGCCTCACAGTTGGCTTGTCTAACATAGCCTGTGGAATTAGTGTGGGAATAGTAGGTTCTGGTGCCGCTTTAGCTGACGCCCAAAATTCCAGTCTGTTTGTGAAACTTCTCATTATAGAAATCTTTGCCACAGCCATCGGTCTCTTTGGAATCATTGTTGCTATCTTGCAAGTAAGTGTGTTCAATAATGGTGTTTTTGGTTCAATTTTACTTTTTAATTTCCTGAGTCTTATTAAAAAATGTTCGTATCGGTATTATAGTTATTTAGTTATTATAGTATTACTAATAGTTATCTGTAGCTTACACATGAACAAAGTTTGTCCTATTAGCAGATTATTTGATTGTGACATGTCTATGTCACCACCTTGGACTATATATCTATAGGGGTGAAAATCGAAGGGACATTTAGTTTAGCAATTGTCTGTGACCTGTCCTGATTTCATATGAAGACCGGGCTGTTAAATAATCATTTCTTGTTATATTAAAGGCCCACTACCGTTCCGAAACGGCTTTAATTTTTTTTAAAAGGGAATGTAAAACAAGATCGATAATTTTGTAGAGCCGCAAAAATTATTAACTTACCGTTAATACTATATTTATCATCACCTTCTGAACGATTTTATTAAAATAAATAAAATGTTTATTTTCATAACGCGGGTCGTATTATGTTTCCCGCCGTCGTCCTAAATACCGGGCGGTAGTTGACTATCACTGCGCCAGACGGCAAAACAGCGAATTGACTCTCCACTGTTTTCATATATTACGCAGGAAATCTTGCATATGTTTGGTGTCGTAACCTTATTTTAGGTCATCGGTACGCATTTTCTGATGTTATTAATGGTTTTTTAAGAAACCTTTATATTTTGCTCCGGAAAGGTAATGGGCCTTTAAAAGAGTTATCTGCCCACGTCTGTTGGTATTGAGTTTTCATTATGAATTGAAAGCGTAACATGATATTTTCTTGAGAATATTATGTAATTCACACTTACATGATAATAATGCACCATACTCTATACCTAACTGTAAGGACAGAAAACTCTGTAGTATGGGAAGCCAGAATACATGTAAATGTACATATTTAGTCGTTAAATGGATTGTCAACTATCTGACTCATAGGAGAATCATGATTTTTTATACCAGTGCTTTATAATGGGCCTCTATGTTCATAGCATTTCCACTGTTTTGATTAAAAAATGTTTTGACCTCATAGAATTTGTCTACTTTATTTTGTACTTTAAGTTTTGAACAGTGGTAAGAGATACAATGGGCTTTAACTCATTTACCCCTAAAGACACAGTTAAACGTTTTCTAAATCATAGACTGGACCATTCCATTATGAAATTTCAGGGGTGAATGAGTTTAATGTTGTTGTTGCTCCTATATAGTATTATACTTATATATATATATTTATTTCCTTTACAGATCACAGGTGTGAAGATGGGATCAGAATAGACTTGACTTGGACCAGTTAAATTGTTATGTATTTGTATAAAAACAAAAATGCTTTCTCACCTCTAGGACTGTAACTACTGCTTCCAACCTGTCCCACTACGATGTGTCTAGAATTCAAAGTGAAAGAGTTTATTACATAAATATCCTTATAGATTCCACTACGGATGGTGTAAATGTCAGAGAATGCATATTTGTTTGTCATTCAGTTTTTGTTCAAATGATGATTTTTGCACATTCTTTGTATACCAGATGAGTTATGTGAAGTCACTAACTCTGAATGTTGCAGTTTATGTTTAGAAGATAATCGCTTTTAATTTCTTTTAACAAAAACCTACACATACAAATTGTATATTGTTACTATTACTGGGGGTTTATTTGAGGATTTAATGACATATAGCATAGTTTTCTCAGTTTTAAGAGTGAGTAGCTCTCTAATGGTAAATAAGGAACAAAAGACAGTTGAAGGCTTTCGTACTGGACACAAGAAGTTATGGGGGTTTGTTGAGTAACGACTAATGAGCTTTTAAAATCATATAGCGGGTGTTTGGGTCTCGTGCAAATTGGACTGAACAATGATATATTTGTATTGTAATACACGAATTACATGTACCACCATCCATGTCAAAATAATGAAATCCTAGGGTGCAAGATTTTTTTCATCAGTTGTAGATTTATATTCAGATTAATATATGATCGATATGTATATTGTAAATATTTTACTTTCATTGTGTATTAATTACTATTATGTCTCATTATGGAATATTTATCAATGTGTCTGTGATGATGTTGTTTTTTTTAAATGATTTCTTGGTTAATCTATTATGTTATGTTTGAAATTCATCAATAGTTAATCCAGAATATAATGGTACATATTACAGTGTAAGTATTCCGTATTTGCCTATTACAGAGTTGCCTCCCTTGTGAGTATGTATCCATTGTGATGTCATTATTTTGTGGGCGAAATTCACGTCATTCTCTCTGAAAAGTATGATGTTACGCCCAGAGACACATGATGTCACAATCAATACCTACATGTACTCACAAGGGCAGATAATTCTGTAATATGCAAATACAGAATAGACAGAAATTTAAATCATCTCAAATTGCTATGCTGTAATTTGTAGGTCATGTACAGAAATAATTGACAGACATGTTATCTGAAAAGTTTACATTTATCAACTACAACAATTCCTGGATTTAAAAAAAGTAAATATTAGAAGTAATCTCTTGTCTAAAATTATGAAATTGAATGGATTATAAATTCCTTCCAGTTAACCAAGATGTCTATATTTAATATTAGCTTAGAATGTGACAAATTATTGTATGCAATGCATATGTGTCATTTCTAATATTGGAAGTTATTCTGAATTCATCCAATGATTTTACTGACATTCCATTTTACTCCTCATTTTTTTCAGAGTTAAATTGAATTTAAATGAATGCAAATTGATCATGAGATAATGAAGTGAGAATGATTGTATTGTTTTTATTGTTCTATTTACTAAAGAAAAATAAGTTTTGAATTATGAAATCTATAATTTAGTCTACTGGGTCAAAAATCATTTTCTTTACATATGTTTTTCTTTGATCTACACCTTAATGCAGACAAATTCTGATAGTTGAGTGTGGTTTTTGGAGGGGGGTGATAAAGGATTGAAAGGTTAGATGATGGTATTGTTATACATGCATGTTGTTATGTAGGGCATATCAGAAACTTGACTGGTTCAGCCGCTCTTGATCATGACCATGTCTTTGCCAAGAAGTTCTGTATATAATCAAAAATTGATATTAAAAACGCTTTTCAAACTTTCGATACTAAATGGAAGGTAAGGGAAGTTAATTGGCTAAATTTAAATAATTTGGTTACACTAATTAGAAAGTAACGAGAAAAACAAATGAATTCTGCTAAACTATGAAAATGCAGTGGACAGCAAGTAACTGATATCAAAATAAGAATAGGAACATTTAATGTTGGCTAAACACCTGTGTTCACTGAAAGGTAGTATCGTTATGTTCAGGGTATTCAAAATATTTGTGGGATATTTAAAGTTCAAGATATGAATTTATGTTATTTTTTGTTGAATATTTTATAACATTTGTACAATTTTCCACACTTTGTAAAACTCTGATTCTCTATAGGAATACCAACTGTTTTATGAATGGTGTAATTGTGCATTTATTATGTTCCATACAGGTATACATACATAAACCCACCATATACTGCTGCCTATGATTACAAACCTTAGATGTGGTTTTGTTTAATCAGATTATTTTACTCATTCATCCCATAAATTACTTGGACTGTTCTAGACCTTGATTTAGGAGAGTCTAAATGTTGCTTCAGGGGTGAATGAGTTATTGTTAGGTTGTAAGAGTTAATGCCCTTGGAATTTCTAAACGACATCTGTTCATGTATTCCCATCACTGTATTATTGTGCTATTAAGTGCTGTTTTTGTGACTGTCAAGTATTCTCTTAGATAAGAATGAGTAGAATAATAACTAAGATGATGATATGTGAAATAAAACAAAAAAGTTGATTTGAAATCTAGTCAAAATCAGTAGTTCCATGTAAATCAAGTAAGAGAGAAAAATGTTGTACAGTAAGTAAAGTTTAGGATGGTGCCACATTCACTGAACCTGGGAGTGAAATGTTATGAAATATCTGATATACAGTATGTTATACATGTAGTTGTTAGTATTTAGTGCATATGATCAATGTCATTGAATAAACATGGTATGAAAAACTAATTACTTACTTGTTTCTGTATCATTACAAGATTACAGATTCTTATTACACTGGTTCTAAAGTCAGTGGTGATAGAAAATGTTGGTCCTGCTCAAACTGAATGCAAATATTTTCAGCATGTTAAGTAAGTTCTGTTTGATAATAGGAAAGCGCTCGATGAATTATGAATTCTGAATAGAACATGAACGGATGACAAAGGGTTCGGGTGGGAAGTGTTGAAACACTTGGTCTCAATGGTCTGCTTTGAACCGTGGACGCTGTCATCTGATACAGTGAGGTACAGGGAAATAACTTCGAGAGACCAAAGTTATATCATCTGATACAGTGAAGTAAAGGGAAATAACTGAGATACGAGGCAAAATTGCCCTCGATAATCCATGTGTCACTTCTCTCTATATGCAAGAAACAAACATAAGGAACTCGTTCCTAACGATGCCACCCAAACTAAACGTTAAACGAAGTGTTCATCAACCCACAGCACACACATATTCAACCGCCCCTAATGAACCAAAGACCCGAGGCAACACAAAGATTGAACGCAGAAATACAGACGAAATCTGGCCAGTAACACCGTTCATTTATGGAGAACATGACAAGGACTTTCACAAGAACTTAAAGCCCTTGTGGTCGTATGTGTAAATTCGCAGACAAAATAAATTACAGATGGTGACCCCGGGGTCGGGGGACCAAAAATGATTTCCACAATAACGACATAGGAAAGGTCATTATTTTTAGTTGATGATATTGTTGCTTTCTAGCAATCAGGAGACTCAGGCCGTGTACACTTCGGGATAATTTTCAATCAAACCACTCCATTTATGCTGAGAGTTAAGCTGGGTCAGAAACTATCATTTTTATAGACTATGGTTTGTCTCGGTCATTCGACAGAATTCAGAGCCATCTTCGCAGGGGCAAGCTCCCAACTGAAGGCAAAAACTAAGGCAGTATCCAATGGAGACACTATGAAGAAAATGTCAGGAAGAAGAGCAAAGATAATATCCTAAATGAAGTCGTGTTTTACGATAATGTACATGTTTTATAACGCCCTACCGCATGGATTACGACCTTTCAACGCCACCGTACCGAATAAAATTCTAAAAAATCACTGTATCCTTAAACATCCAATGGCCTCTATGACATTCTAAGTTATTTTCTTAATTCCTCTGTCTGCAAACATTTGCAAGATACCAGAGGAAAGACAGGAGGAAACAATCGTTAATGTCAACAACAAAAGGGTTAAAACACCAACCTGCTTAATACCGACCACTCTCAACAATCGTTAATGTTAACAACAAAGGGGTTAAAACACCAACCTGCTTAATACCGACCACTCTACACAATCGTTAATGTCAACAATAAAGGGGTTAAAACACCAACCTGCTTAATACCGACCACTCTCAACAATCGTTAATGTCAACAATAAAGGGGTTAAAACACCAACCTGCTTAATACCGACCACTCTCAACAATCGTTAATGTCAACAACAAAGGGGTTAAAACACCAACCTGCTTAATACCGACCACTCTCAACAATCGTTAATGTCAACTACAAAGGGGTTAAAACACCAACCTGCTTAATACCGACCACTCTCAACAATCGTTAATGTCAACAATAAAGGGGTTAAAACACTAACCTGCTTAATACCGACCACTCTCAACAATCGTTAAAGTGTACACGGAATGGTTTGGTATATAAGGCTTGATAAATGTGTCACTGTATAAAATTTAGAATGGAGAAAGTACGAGTTTCATAGCGAATACGGTATTAGAGATAATGCGACTTTTCTCTAGAACACACCTGAAGCCCCAAGCCATTGACCCCGATTCGGGACCCCTGACCTGTGACGTCACGAGGACAACGGGACCTACTCTACTCGCATAAGATAGAGTGGCGATTTTCTGCGTCTGCAATCTGATATAAACTATCTGCTTGTAAATATCGATCTTTACAGACACAAATACATGTGTACATGTCCGATACCTATTTAATATTATCCTCAATCACAGATATGAGTTTGGAATACGCTTGAAAATAGGGATTTATACCATGCATATATTGATGTACCTGTCGTAGATAAATGAACATTTCTGCGCGATTTCTGCACAATTATACACAATATAATGTGTATAATAATCCACGTACGTTGTAAATCTACGGTATTTTGAACCACATATACATGAATATTATGTAAAGGATTCTTGACTATGTTATCCAAAACCCGACTCGGGTCGTTGTACTGGTCAAACCCGCTTTACAAATTTCTGACTTTTTCATATAACCTACCCATACGAATTAAATTATGATTCTAAGCAGATTTTTTTTGCATATATGTAAATGCATCTACTAATTGCGTTATATCTGAAATCGATCCATTTTTCATATAATACAGTACATCCGACGACTTGTTGATATTTCGCTCAATTTCATTTATTAGTGTCTTTAATTGAAAAAATAAATCATGCACGAGTCAGACGAAAAAAAGAATGAAGATGTCTATGTCTAATCCAAGTTACAGATATCAAGTACAGAACAAAATCAGAACTGTACTTCCGAATAGCCAATGTCGTGCTGCGTTTATCTCTTTACCTGTATACTGCAGTAACTAAAACGCGTGGTCAACCGAGACTAATGAGGGGGCTAATAACCAGATTACGTAAGAAAGGTGTTTAGTGACCTGTCACGCTTCGTTGATTAGCTCACGTCAGGTGTCAAAAGTAAGATCACAGGTAAGTTAGCGATGGACCATCATTTAATTGATGTATAATGTCATATTTGTTTACACTTATAAATACTTGGTTTACAGTAAAATATACCGTTCGAACATAACATATAACAAGTGTTTAAATCACTAGATGTATACATAATTGTATATTTCAGAATGACCAATGTATACATTTGTCTCGTATATATGTTTCTAGTTATATGTATATGTATTTTTATAACAGAGACTACAAAATTATTTATAAATGGCATGTCGAGAAAGAACAATGCAAATATGATGCACAATGTCAGAATTTTGATATTTCTGGTAGTTGCTAGATTTTGGATATCCAATTCTTTGTGAATTTTGGTCAATATCGATCATTATATAATACTAATAATGATAATCTATATGACCAATAAATGTACTGTTGAATATTGTTAAAATAACACATGTTCTCATACATGTACATGTAGCTATAAAAGGAAGATAGACTCGTTACAGCTATAAATGAATTATGTATTTTAAATTCAATTTCTCAAGTGGTTTATTTTTTTTTATTTACTCCCCCTCCCAATTTATGTCTATTGAACTATGAAATACATTTAACACCTTTTCTTTTCGTTATGATGATTCTTAAAATCCATAGGCCAAGTGAATTTTTATTTATACAGAAACATATTCAAATGGATAATTATATGACCATCATTTTTCGAATTCGTCTCTTTTTATATGACATTATGAAAATTGAATATTCCCCAGGTTTGATAATTTAGTAAGCTGTTAAAACAGAGATAAGATCTCTACTTAAAAGTTTTTACACAAGGTACACCTGGCTTATACCAGAAACATAAATAACTTATAATTTCCGCTAATCTACTTATGTATTTAGCATGATTTCAGTTGCAATATTTCCTATTTTATATATAATTAAATCGTCACCATAACTGTATACTGTATATATATCTGTAAAATTCTCGTAACCCCATTTTAGGAATACATATATGTCCACCTTTGTGCTATAACCCCACTACCAAACACCTCACTGCCGTTGTCCTCGTGACGTCACATCCGGTTATTCCCCAAATCAGCGTGAGCGGCCGATTCCCTGATTAGCAGTTGATATACAGGTAAAAATCGAGCACTTCGGAGGGCGGTATCTCGGTACTGAAGCGGCCGATTTTGATGCGGTTTTCAACATTCTTGTCAGGAGATCAAACAGAATAATATATCTTAATATCATTTTCCATTCCGTGTACACTTTAATGTCAACAATAAAGGGGTTAAAACACCAACCTGCTTAATACCGACCACTCCACACAATCGTTAATGTCAACAATAAAGGGGTTAAAACACCAACCTGCTTAATACCGACCACTCTCAACAATCGTTAATGTCAACAACAACAAAGGGGTTAAAACACCAACCTGCTTAATACCGACCACTCTCAACAATCGTTAATGTCAACAACAAAGGGGTTAAAACACCAACCTGCTTAATACCGACCACTCTCAACAATCGTTAATGTCAACAACAAAGGGGTTAAAACACCAACCTGCTTAATACCGACCACTCTCAACAATCGTTAATGTCAACAATAAAGGGGTTAAAACACCAACCTGCTTAATACCGACCACTCTCAACAATCGTTAATGTCAACATTAAAGGGGTTAAAAACACCAACCTGCTTAATACCGACCACCTCTACACAATCGTTAATGTCAACAACAAAAGGGTTAAAACACCAACCTGCTTAATACCGACCACTCTCAACAATCGTTAATGTCAACAACAAAGGGGTTAAAACACCAACCTGCTTAATACCGACCACTCTACACAATCGTTAATGTCAACAACAAAAGGGTTAAAACACCAAACTGCTTAATACCGACCACTCTACACAATCGTTAATGTCAACAATAAAGGGGTTAAAACACCAACCTGCTTAATACCGACCACTCTCAACAATCGTTAATGTCAACAACAAAAGGGTTAAAACACCAAACTGCTTAATACCGACCACTCTACACAATCGTTAATGTCAACAATAAAGGGGTTAAAACACCAACCTGCTTAATACCGACCACTCCACACAATCGTTAATGTCAACAATAAAGGGGTTAAAACACCAACCTGCTTAATACCGACCACTCTCAACAATCGTTAATGTCAACAACAACAAAGGGGTTAAAACACCAACCTGCTTAATACCGACCACTCTCAACAATCGTTAATGTCAACAACAAAAGGGTTAAAATACCAACCTGCTTAATACCGACCACTCTCAACAATCGTTAATGTCAACTACAAAGGGGTTAAAACACCAACCTGCTTAATACCGACCACTCTCAACAATCGTTAATGTCAACAATAAAGGGGTTAAAACACCAACCTGCTTAATACCGACCACTCTCAACAATCGTTAATGTCAACATTTAAGGGGTTAAAACACCAACCTGCTTAATACCGACCACTCTACACAATCGTTAATGTCAACAACAAAAGGGTTAAAACACCAAACTGCTTAATACCGACCACTCTACACAATCGTTAATGTTAACAATAAAGGGGTTAAAACACCAACCTGCTTAATACCGACCACTCTACACAATCGTTAATGTCAACAACAAAAGGGTTAAAACACCAAACTGCTTAATACCGACCACTCTACACAATCGTTAATGTCAACAACAAAAGGGTTAAAACACCAAACTGCTTAATACCGACCACTCTCAACAATCGTTAATGTCAACAACAAAAGGGTTAAAACACCAAACTGCTTAATACCGACCACTCTACACAATCGTTAATGTCAACAACAAAAGGGTTAAAACACCAACCTGCTTAATACCGACCACTCTCAACAATCGTTAATGTCAACAACAAAGGGGTTAAAACACCAACCTGCTTAATACCGACCACTCTCAACAATCGTTAATGTCAACAACAAAGGGGTTAAAACACCAACCTGCTTAATACCGACCACTCTACACAATCGTTAATGTCAACAACAAAAGGGTTAAAACACCAAACTGCTTAATACCGACCAATCTCAACAATCGTTAATGTCAACAATAAAGCGGTTAAAACATCAACCTGCTTAATACCGAACACACTGACTATCCTCCATATTATGTAAACTCCCTCCTGGAACATGTAGTCCACTAATTAGTCTTCGATCAACATCCTCTGGTACCAGCAGCAGGGCTTCGTGTGACATACACCATACCACCTCACTAGAACAGATTGTCCGCTACATATTAGACCAGGTACATCAGACAGACACAAAAACAGTATCATCCTTTTGAATTTCGCAAAGTCATTCGGTCGTCCCACTTCAGCGCTCTTACCTAAAGATGACACGCCATGGAATAGCAGTGCCAACTTCAATTGGATAACACACTTCCTCAGCACATAACTCAGTTAGTTGTATGTCAAGTCTTCACACACATCAGGAACGAACTCGATGTGCGCTGTCACGCTCTAGAAAGACCTCAACGCCACAAAGGAAAAAGAGAACAGGAGTCGGATGAATTTTCATTCAAAGAAGTATGAAGTTATAAGGAGTACAAACAAGCGCCAGCATTTGTGACGTCTAAACCATGGTCACCAACGTGATATGGTATATACGTAGTGAGTGGGAAATACTGTTGTATGCATGTATGGCATTTCTAAAGTGAACTTGAACTTACATAAGCTGATCAAACGTGGGGATGCATCATGGCTAACCATAGGAATTACTGTTTGTAAACGTCTTGTCTCAGTGAGCCGCTTGTCGATGGTTTTTCACCTGGTACTCCGGCTTTCCCCCACCAATTATCCTGACAGTATTCGTCGGAAAGTCAATTAGAAATAATAGGGAAACGAAAATTGCTCCTATATACCGGTCAAAAATCAAAATAATCAGAATTATCGTCTCTAGATGAAGACATTTATTTTCTGAAATACCGGTAGATTAAAAAACAAAAGAAATGAAGGTGTGTATATATCAGTGTTAACTGTATCATCTTGTTGAAGTTAAAGAAAACACTTATTTTTGTTTGCGATTAAGGCGAATTTCATTGTGAATGTGAAATCGCGGAAATTAATGGTCTATAAATGGTTTCACATCTAGGTACAGCAGAACCATATCAATATCGAATATGCTGTTTTTCTGTACTTCTTGTATGTAATCAAGATCAACATAGAAGAAAATTTGAAGACAATCTGCTGCTTCAATTGAAATAATTTAAGTTTGCTTGTAACATGCATTTTCAATGGCTTAAAATTTCTTTATCAGTCCATAAAGGAAAAATTGGCTTCGTCGTTTATAACGTCGCTGCTGATTGGCTGATATAACGGCGAAATGATTTAATAGAAAAACAGTATAAAACAAATTCGGCATTTTGAATAGATTATCTTAAGTAAATTGAATTATAAGGATACATTTGAATATATTTTTATGTTATGGTGACAGGTAGATATAACACAAAACCTGAGTGTCCTTTCATCATAAACCGCTTCACGATTTATTTAATATTTATTTAGAGTACATTCAGATTTTTGTGTTATATCTCCATAAAATACATTCAAGTTAATCCTAAAATATAGATTGAAAAGCAGATTACCGGAAACAAATATAAATATTTGTGATTATCTCCTTTTGATTACATTAATACGTTTTTATAATGGTTTGCCTAGCGTCCTTGTTAAATGACTTTAAAATATTGGCATTTTTTTCTTCCATAATTATCAATTAATAAATATAGGCAATTAAGCGAATGACCTCCATTTTTGTCATGTTGATTGAACGAATGTTGCAAAACATAAAATAATGGGCTTTGAATTGCTGTTACCTTATAACATGAAATTAAGTTTAATGTATGTACAGTATAAAGGGCTGGATATATATCGTTTGGAATTCACGAAAGTTTTTTTTGGTATATTTTGTCTGAAGTCCCCTCTGGCGTTTTATGGAAAAGGTTTATGATGATGTATCCCGATATAGGTTTACCTAGATTAGGTACTAATTAATCATATCACATTTGACCCTCTGTACAGTGCACCGACAACAGGACATGTCACCCCTAACACAACCGATGGGGACAGGTGGAGATTTCGCCTAAGTGACGTTATATCAGGCTTAGCCAGCTCCCAAAGGAATCCTAAGATCCTTTGTTATTTCAATACACCTTGTTCAATAGGGACTGATATAAACGGCCGAATGATTAAAGCCGGTCATGCCAGGTACAATGCTGGAATTTGACATACCGTTATCCTATAGTGGCGTGTCCATGGAGCTATGTAAGCTCCGAACGACGCGCTTTTCATCTAGTCTCAACGCTCCTTATTAATCTTAATTGCTTCAGCCATAGTTATGTTGAAGGTTCCTTGTAGCTGACATTGATTAAATGTTTATGTAGATATATATAGATATTTACTAATGTGTTAAGATAGGATATACAAAAGAGAGTATGTGTGCTTATTTCATAACTTTAGCAGCAGTGGAACTGGAATATTGTGTTCTTCGACTGCAAACGAAATATTGAAGAAGAAACACACACACGTTAAACTTTATGTTGAAGAAATTTAATGTATTGGGTAAATAGTTTGTTTTTCGTCGTAAAAAGATGTCTACTATCACGGGAACTACCGTGGTGCTGATCCTGAGTCTTGTCTCACTGGGGACTTGTCAATGCCCTACAGGATGCGCGTGTCCAAAATCTGATGTGGTCAATTGTGGTCCGGGATTCTCATCGTTTCCGTCACCTCTAACTTATGATGTCGAAATTTTCAAAATATCTGGGAATTACAAAACGCACAACAAGATCCCGACTATACAAGGGAGTGACTTTCAATCCATGCCTGGATTGATTACGCTGAAAATGACACATTGTGAAATTAGCACAATTGCTGATGACACATTTTCTGCACGGACATCGTTAATGTATTTAGACCTGTCGTACAACAACATTCTCAAAATTAATGACCAAACATTTTTGGGATTAACTCGTTTGACCTCTCTACGAATCAGCGGGAATCCACATTGTGAGATAAGTGAAAAGGCTTTTGATAGTCTTTCAAATCTACAGGAACTCTATATTGCAGACATGGATTTGGAACGTCTTCTTCCAGAAATGTTCGCAAGTATGAAAAATCTTCGAGTTTTGGATATCCATGGAAACAAAATATGGAAAATTGAATTCGATTTTCGGTCTATATTCCCAAGCCTGCAACACTTCGATGCTTCAAATAACCTTTTAGAGGGATTACCAAAAATCTATAAGGACTCATTTGCTACTATTGCAACGTTAAAACTGTCTGGCAATCCTTTGCAGTGTAACTGTGAATTACGATGGTTAAAAAACGATTCGAAAAAGGTCCTCGATCCTGAGCTTGCTAGCGAAGCATTAGTCTGCGCTGGTCCAGAGCGAGTCAAATATGCTCCCATTTTGCGACTTCCGGATTTAGAGTTTAAATGCGTTCCACCACAGATTGTAAATTGTGCAACTGAAACGTATTCTGTGATAGAAACACACTCCGTCAAGATGTCGTGTGAACTAGCCGGAGATCCGTATCCGGATGTTACCTGGACCAGATTTGATGGAAAACACGTGGAATTTACTTACGAAAATGTGTCAAATTACTATGTTTCCAGAAAAGGAATCTTGGATATTTTCAACGTTTCAAAGGCGGACGAAGGTACGTGGAGTTTAAGTGTTAGCAATACAGTTGGACAGAAAAGTCATCAGCTTAGAGTTGTTGTAACTGCTAAAACAACAACGACAACAACTACGACAACAACGACGACGACGACGACTACTACTACTACAACTACAACTACGCCTCCTCCAAAAATAACGTCTACAACGTCACCTACAAAAGCAATACCAATGTCTTCATCATCAGCAACGACAAAAGCTATAGCCTCTTACACCATTGGAGGACTTACTTCAATGACTATTCCAATAAACTCCAAAGACAACAGCAAGGGTCACCAACAACAAAGTGGCGGTACAGGCGGTGCAGCGACATCAAAACTTCCTAGTCAATCCAAACCCGATTCCACTGGGAACACATCAGACAATGGGGATGGAAGTACAGGCGATGGTAACGAAGAGAATAAAGGTTCTGATGGGAAGGCGGATGTGAAGAGCGACGAGGGCGGAGGGATGAATATGATGATGATTGCAGGGGCTGGTGGAGGAGGTCTGTTGCTCATCGTACTCATTGGCGTCGTCATCTACTGCGTGAAGAGAAAGAAGGGCAGTAACAGAGTAGAGGACATTAGCATCAGACAGGACGAAAAATTTGACTCGGTCAGAACACCACGGCGCCATCGTGTGGCTAACGACTTTTAAACAAGGCCACGTATTAGACACAAGTTAAGTTCAGGAATGGCGATGATTTGGTAATAATAAGAACACCAACACGCCAAAAGATGGATAAAAATGAATCTTTCGTGGAACATTACGTTATGGTACACACTTTATTTTCATTTCTGTAATTGTATATGTTTGTTTTAAAACAAGACAACGAATATTCCGGTAAGTTCTCAATCTTTACATTGTCGACAAACTGTGATACCATGCGATGACTGTGATACCAACCCTCCTCTTCAATTTGCAAAGTTTTGTTTTTATGTATCGGTCGATGCACCTTTTAATTCCTTGAAGCAAATATCTCGTTTATTAAAAATGTCATAACGACCAATAGTTGCATGCAATAGCGAATCTTTTAATTAACTAACATTTGATTTGGAAAATGGAAAATAAAATTATCCAAGTTATACGGCAAGATGTCCTGAAATATGACCAATGGTTCCAGGACAAAATACATGTGATCGTCAGATGATTGAAAGTTAAAACGTGTCTCTGGTATGATTCTGAAGTTTCTACTGTCTGATTCACATATTGCCATTTTTATTCTTATTTCAACACAATAGTGATAACTAGATAAAACAAAACAAAATTATTTCAACACAATAGTGATAACTAGATAAAACAAAACAAAAAAGCCACTGGCGTTGAAATCATTTGCTTTCAATTCTAAATAGGTCAAAATACTAGTCACATCGTTGTTGTTTACATATTATTGTTTATGTTCGCTTTCTTTTATCAATTAAATTACTTTTGCAGCATCAGGGGAATTTTAAATAATGTAAATCCTAACTCTATGTGAATAAATAAGTTTAAAGTTCAAAAATGATTTCTTTTCATCCGTGAAATAATTTGTACTTTTGGTATTTGAAAACATTGCAATCTGTTATATCCCATGTTTAGTACATGTCAAATGTTATGGATTTCAACTGCTTTTATTTTAAAGAAATACGTTACACTAACTGAAGGAATGTCGAATGTTAATTAGCAATAATGATATGTATTTATTACTTTAATTATTTGTAAACTTAGTATGTATGAGTAATTGTAAACTGGTAATAAGGTGATGTTGCATGTACATATTAATTTGTTATTTATTTATTCATTTAATTTTTTATTTGTTAATTAACTTTATTTGTGTTAGTGTCATGCATATAGCAATCTTTGTATACATCATGTTATGGGAATTACATTTACATATGGCTTAGTGAGTGAATCACAGAAGATTTGTCCCAAAAAAAAATGATGATGAATGGGTAGGTGGGAAGGTGTCTTGGTGGGGAGACGGTCTTTTGTTTCGACTTTGTCAAAATCACTTAGATCATCAAGTATCCACCCATTCAAGTTACGCTGCTGTAAACAACTTTATGTTCGTGTAAACTATATTTCGTGTCTCAGTCAGGAATCAACATATAATATATAAATTCACGATCAAGGACTATTAAGTAGTTTTTACATTTTGCAATTATTACAGTTGAATTCGCGTTTGAGCTTTTCTTGTAAATTACGCGAAATCAAGTTTACAGTATATTGATATAGGAAAAAATGGTCACTTTGTTACCACTTCTGATGCAATTCCAGTTCCAAAATTGTAACTTTTTGGGAGAGGTTAATATGTTTTCTCGCAATTCTATTTTATTCGATGTACATAATGTTTTACACAAATTATGCATCTCCATAGTTTTGTTTTAAATTTGTGAAATTCTAATTGAATAATAAATAAAATGGAAAAAAGATTTCTAGCATTGGTTTTCTTTTTCACCTATTTTAGTTAAGGACTAAAGTTATATTTTAATTGTACTTGATGGCTTTGATCATTATATGAATTTATTTTAGGTTCTATAGGGCGGTACAAAATGCTTTGGGACATTTGTGACCTCAAATCCATCTTCAGTTTTTTTGTTTGTTTTTTTTTTTAACTATATTCTAATGAACAAAGGTTTTGTATTTGAAATATTTAGTACATTTCTGATTTAATTATAACGGTAATTTTCTAATTATGCGACTTAAGTTGTCATAATAAGAAATCGAAATATGCAGAAATTATGAAAGTTTTGAAATTCTTACCTATTTCTGATAGGTTTTTTAAAGAAACAAAAGAGCACTATCTTGAACAAATTTCATACTTGGTTATATGATGGCACAGGTACGTCTTTAGGATAAATGTAAAGTTCAACTATATGATCTATGATTTCTATATGGAAAAAAACATTTGCATAATGTATGCATAATATAATAACTAAATAATAAATTTGAAATTTTAAGGATTGAGAGGTCAATTACAGGAAATATTACAAGTGCTATCCTGAAAAAAAACCACTTTTGGGCAGTGGAGTTCAAAAAGTTATACTTACACAACTGTCATGGCACAATGATAATATCAACTGTCACGTCAAGTATTAAGCAATGAGAATAGTTGAAAATCAGAACATATTTAATATACCTCATGGAAATAGACGGATATAAAAACCGAAACTAACCACAAATTCATTATAGTGTTTCCATCTTCGATACTCCAGGGGTTACATTTGCTGATATCCATTCCTGAACTATTTCATAGTAAAACTTAAGGCAGTTCAGAAGACAATGTCTGTTCTGTTGCCTCCTGTTTTACTATGAGATAGACCAGGGTGGATATAACGACAGTAATAGTAACCCCTGGAGTATCGAAAATGTTGTGCTTCAAGCTTTATTCAATCGCCATTTTCAACTCTATATCTCATTACATATACCCATCAAGTTTGATTATAATACCATCCTGTACAAGACAACATTAGTAGGTAAATACCGCATGTATAGTAAATTATACCTGTAATGAACGATGCAATGAGAAGCTAATGTCTTTTTTTAAATTAAATTGGAAATAAAATTGCATTGAAACGTGGAAAACAAATTAAATATTTGTAAATGTAATCGGTCTTTTTATTTAATATAATTTATTTCAGGAACTGTGTTTCTTAGCATCTAACATGTGATTAAAGTCCGGCACATATCGACAAGTCTTCCTCGAAATGTTAACTTGTACCGAGTGGATAATAATATATCAGAACCAACACCATTTAGATTCCTTAAAAGATATTCCATTATATTTTCCTATTTATCATAAGATTTATTAAACTCACATCTCGTACATGAAGTTCCAGTCATGACGAGTTAAGTAGAAGAATTCGGAATTCCAGGAATTACTTTTATATTAATTTTAACAACAGGACAATACTACTCCCACCTATATGTAACCCAAATCTAAAACATATTACTACACATCCTACACATCAAATACCAGTGTCACTGGCGACACACCCTTACTGGGCGTCATTAGTTTGAAGTTAACGTAACCTCGTATAGAGATCGATATATTAGACCAAGGTATTCTGTTGCATGTTCCAGATGTGTAACATAGTACTCATCTTGTCAATCAGGATATGATATTTAATGTTAATCTTTGGTAAATATATATATATCTACAATTTTTCTTTAGTACATATCCTGGTGTTTAAAAAATGTACATAATATATCATTAAGCCCTTCTTGTTACACGATTGATATATTTTCATATAGTTGATTGATCATAGCATCTTCCTATCCTTGAGAAAATGTATAGATGTAATGTATGATGACTTTAAAACATTTGATGTGTTAATGGGAAACGTGTTGTGTTTGCCTTTTGTGGTCTTTTTGTGATTTTTTTCTTGGCTACTGGTTGACTGATTTATTGTGAATTTCCAAAGATCTTTTCTAACAGGTAATTGTCCCTAGGAAACAACGATATACATTTCGAGAGTCTAATTGAAATTTAGGTTCAAAATATCAAATTTGAATAGCCAAAACATTTCAGGTTTTCAGTGCATAATGCATTCTCTTTGAAAATGGCTACCCTAGACTCCTGAAGGGAGCTTGAACTGAAAGACCTCATATTTTCCTATCTAGTGGTAAAAATGGAGAAGATGGATTATAATATACAACTTGTGTCTAATCCCATTTGCATATAAAGTGCAAATAAAATATGTTTAAAGAGACAATTCACTCAGGCAAATTCTTTTACATAACCAATAAGCAAATTATAGCATAAATGTATTGTTCTACATTTCTTATGAAACATATAACGTAAAACATTGACAAATTCCACGACATTGTTAAGTATTTTAATTAATATCGTTGAAATATCAAATCGTTGATCAATACGATTAAACAGGTACAATATTAACTCTGTACCCATACCCGAGCCAAAGTCACGCACGTTAAACAAATGAACTACATAACCACTGAGAAGGTGATAAAATGATTTTTAGGCAAGACAATTCACCTAATGAGGTAAACACACTACTGTCAGAGCGATTTGAGCAGTTCTAGCCAAAAGTTGCATTACTTTACGAGCAAGGGACAGGGTTCGGCATACAAGAAGTTCGACCACAGTGTGTAATGGCGGACAGCGAGCAAGTTTGAATATTTCACACACATGTCACCACCATAGGCGTTTCAGGCATATCACAGTAAAACTGACTGATCTAATTTCCATTAGAACTTGTTTTATCTGATATATATACAAATTTTAATGTTCTCTTAGACTGAATTGTCCCTTTAAATCATAAGAACATAGACTTTACCTATTAAACATGATAGCTGAATTTGATTCAGCAATTTTAATAGTACATTCTAAACCTATAGTCTATGGAAAATCGTTAAGTTGGAATAACTTGGTCTTTCTCTTATCGACTTAATTGATGATGTTTTTATTTTGTTGTGTTTTTTTATGGTGTTCCTTTAGTATGATGCATTATCTTGTGTTGGAATCTTTTATATTTTCTGATAATGTCTTACCTTTCGTAGTAATCTGATACCCTTTGTGGTGATATTTAATCTTTTGTCGTTCTTTTGTGTTAATCTTGATGGTGTTTTTGTCTTTTGATGATTGTGTGATATTTTGCACTTTGAGTTGATATTTCTTTTTCGTTTGATGTAATGTCTTACCCTTCATTGCTGATATTTTGTAATCGTTCAAGAGATTTGGGGTTAAACTTTAGCATAGTTTATTTTGCAGCATTCTCTACAAATTCATAAATGATAACACTTTCAATTTTTTTACAAAGATTATAGATGATTCCTTACAAAGTAATTTTAGATCGCATGAATGCTGGTATTGTTTTACTACAACAAACTCGTAGACTGTTCTCAAAATTCCTAATGACAAAGATGAGGTATACTGGAAAGCACTGTTTGCTTACTTGTACGATTCTTACATGGAAACGCATCTATAGTCATACCGCTTAAATAACGTTAAAGTATACTGATATTCATTTCAGAAATTCCTCTTGCGTGGGCAAATACCTGGAGCAAAAACCCTCGAACATCCGTTAGAACTTGGCAACTGTCCCACATGAAATTCAACAGCGCGACCCAAAGTTGGAGGGCTTGTGGTAGTTTGTCGGACAAAACCCCTCTGCCATCACGATCTTCCCAAAACACATATAGGTCAAGAGTAATGGACTATGCTCAACTCTCAACTAATTCTCCCCTGAAGACATTGCCCTCCAAGAGTTCTGTTACATATGTTAAAATTTGCTGACAATTTATTTCTAAGAAAACTCTCGAAAATGCAATAAATGAGATAGAGAAGGTGAATAAGTTGATAAATAATATATGCTGATGCCTATATTATCAAGGTTTACGTATTTCTATACATTCTGTACTTAATGTGTTTTTGCAAAAATGCATGTGTAACAAAATTTTTGGAGGGCAGTGCATTTTGACAGTTCTAAATCAATGACTACGCTTCTCCATTATGAAATTTCAGGGGCGAAGGAATTACCTTTGAAATGAAGAACAACTCAAGATTATAGGAACACCAATATTTATTTTACATATAAAATTCATAAATTCAAAAAAGACTGAACAATTATGTTACAGGTATACCTAAATAAACAAAACAACAATGCAAAAAGGTCACGACAATAAATAGTTCCATATATTCTTTATGATATTATGCATATTTGTATACAAAAGCGAAAAGGTCAATCTAACTGAAAAATATGTAAATCTTTACATATATTTGATCAATTGAACAATGTTTCAGATTGGACTTGATTAAAATTTTCGTACAAGTCATGATGACTTTATGTACATAAAATAATAAATCGAGGAAAAAAACAAACAAAACAATTACACAATGTTAATGTAGTCACAGAAAAGGGTTTAAAATTGATTCAAAACCCATCTGTATTATGCATACACATATAGTAGATTGTTTTCGCGGGGATTGTATTTTGGAGATTTCGTTGGTCATTGTTATGATCGCGAAAATGTGATTAACGCAATATTGAAAAATGGTTAAAACATATAAACATATTCAAAACATGCTTGTTAGAAAAATGTTCTTTGGATACATGATTACGTAGCTCAGCGGTTTCAAAATAAATTATAAAACATACAAACAAAATAACGATACTTAATTAAACAAACTCCAGACGCATATTGGGATGAGAGCTCGTATCTTTGGTGAAGGCTGGATCAACTTTTTTCTTGGCTGAGATACATTTAAACAGAAGTATAAGGAGTGTTGGTATGGCAATCAAACTACAGCCACCTATTACAGACGCCACTATTATACCTGTGTATCCCCAACCCTGTTCTGTTGTTCCCTGGTTAGACTGGTTGTCAAGGTTGGCCAGTCTTTGGTGCTGAGGTGTTTGGGAATTTACTGGCTTTGATGTAGTCGGAATTTGTCCCGGATTTGTCCTCGCAAACACCATGGATGATTTCGAAGGCATTGGTAATGCAGATGTAGTTGTTGAACCCACTGTTGGTACACCTGCTTGAATATCAATTTTGAAATGTTTCTCTGACATGCCTTCGCTGTTCCAGACTGTCAATGTCCAATCGCCACTTTCTGCTGGTGATGCTGAAGAGATGTATAATGATCCGTTTTCATATACAGAAGATGAACCTACCGTAGAGTTGTGAGGAATGAACATGTTACCTTGCGGAGATTTCCATTTCACATATGGGAAAGGATCTCCAGATATATTGCATGATATTTCAAGTCCATTTCCGGTTCCGGTCGTCAGTCGTGGTGAAAAAGAACTGCAATCGATTATTTTTGGTGGCAGGCATTTTAAATCAGAGTCACGGACCTGTGATAACGGTATATATTCGAGCGGACTTGGACCAGCACAAATGATCGCATTCGTTATGTTACTGAGCGCCTGGGATTTCTTCAAATCTTTCATCTGGCAATTGCAATTCCATAAATTATGGCTGATGTAAATTGTTTGTAATTTTGAAATGAACTCCAAGACTTTTTCGTCCACTGTTGTCAGCGAATTTGAAGAAATATCCAATACATTCAACGCTGGAAATAGATCAATGTGCTGCTTTCCTATATTTTTGATTGAATTACTATGTATGTCTAGGACGTTTAAAGCACGTAAACCGTCGAAAACATCGATGTTTAATTCATGCAAGTTGATTTCTCCTAAATACAATTCTCGAAGTGCATGAAGGTTCCTGAATGTTCCGTCAAATATTTTCATATCTGAATTTCCAGATAAGTCTAAAACTTCCAACTTTGAAAGTCCGCTGAATGTCTCCGGTCCGATTTGTTTTATTTTGTTATGGTTTAGTCTCAGTTGTCGAAGTTCCTTGAAGTTACTAAACGCCAAATTCTCTATGATCTCTATTTCATTAAAACTGAATGTAAAATGACGCAGGTCTGTCATGTTGGGTAGATCGGATGACTGAACATGTTTGAAACTGTTGTGTAATGTTACATTCCCTGCTAGATGTAGCGATTTGGTGAGCTCCGAAATGTCTATTGGAATGGTTTGCATGCCAGCGTCACATGAAACAGTGACGTTGAAATGACATCGGCACTTACTTGGACAAACGTATGCCCCAAGAGAAAAGAAATTGTTCCTCAGCATTAAGTACATTATAAACTGTAGAAGCGCTCTTAAAATTCTGGCACGCATTTCGTAGCTTGTTTAAAATCAGCTGACTACTTTAAAACTTTTTGTTTCCGTCAAATTATATTAAACTTCCCGACGTTTAAAACCAAATGTTCACCAAAATGTATTTCAAGTATACAACCAATGAAGTGCTGTTAACCATTTACAAAAGAAGAAATGAATCTGTTCGTCTGAGAACTTATTTTATACTGGTGAAATTCGATACGTAATATTTAAATTAGATATAATTGTTTTACCAGTTTATATACATGTGCCTACACATTTGCATATATCGGCTAATAATAGCGAGCCTATCGATATATCAATGTCGTAAATCCGTCACAGGAAAGCCGTTATCATTTGACGGGTACCATACGTTCCAAGATTTGTCATCTTGTAACTTTATTTCAAAAATTATTTGGCGATATTCTGCGATTAAGCAACAGGTATCAAGTATTTAAAATCAAATGAACCAAAGTTCAGTTACTGAAAATAAGACGGTAAACGGGGGTTTTATTGGTTTACTACGTTGTTTTTATTTTCAGATAGTCTGCATCAAGTTAACAAGACTTTTCGCGAGGTGTGTCAGTTCCGAGATTTGTGACGAATATTTTGTTTGTTTTATCCGTAGTGGGATGGAACTTATCCACGAACAAATACATAATATCTTACGTGATATTACGGAACAAACAGAGCAATCATGAGCGATCAACTTCCGTCAGGTATACTCATGCAGTGTGAACCGTTAGCGTAAATCTGTTGTTCACTACGTACGTACACATATTTACAAGAAACTTACAGATAAATGTTATCGTTGATTGTTTAGCAAATGGAAATTGTTCAATGGTCAAGTTTACGTTGTCTGGTGGATTGGTACGAAAGGTCGGGGGTGTTGTGTACAGTCCGATTGACAGTATAATGGGTAGTCTTATTAGAATACGCGATTGTTTATTTAGTACATAACGACAGTGACATTCCATAGTATTACTATAACCCGCGTTGGTCTGGTCGCGGACTTGTTAATTCTTTCAGTCATAAAATAACGTTTTTTAACCACTTTTAGGGATGAATGCAGTAGATGATGACGTAAAAGCATCGTTTTATTTACATTGGCAATGTTGCATTTAAAAGTCGATATAGTCAATTCACTTTTGGTTGTATATAGAGTACGTTCATGAGGAGTACTGTTATAATCCCCTACCCATCAAATCATTTAAAGATTACACTAACCAAAAGACTTTTATAAATATAAAATAAACCAATCTAATTGATTTCTTAAATCATAATATAGCATAATGAAAATAAATGCCCTTTTTCGGTCATTTTGATTTTATTCGTTTATCTTGTGTAATCACGCTGAAATGAAAGATAATCTCTTTCGAAAATTATAAAAATGAAATCGATGTCTCAACTTTGGCTCTGCAAGGGTAAAATCAGTGCAGTGCCCTAGGTAATAAACTAAAAGCAGTATTCAATGCCAAATTGTTGTTCTCTTAGCATCATAAAAGATAGGTAAAGGTGGTCATCAGCGGAGATTACATTGCCAGTTTTATAGAAATAAATGCGGTATCATATAACAAGAAAATCAACCACTGTTATGAAAATATTTTAGGAATATTAAACCTCAAATCAAGACGAAGGAAAATATAATCAGACTATTTTCCATTTTCAAACTATTTAATTGTTTTTTCAGACCCGCAAATTATTTACCAGGATAGCTAAAAGGCGACCTAAGAACTAGAAATATAAAAGAAACAGGTGTCAATATTTTGTAAAGCGAATAAAACCATCACGTAAACGTGTGTAAGAACCAAACATCTGAAACGTCAAAGCCAATTATAAATCTTATTTCTAGGTCAGGGAAAAATATGATTGTCATAATTTATTAAAATGGTCTAGTCGTGTTAGTTGGTTTATAAAAAGTAACTCAGTTTATTAGGAATATCATGCACACTTGTACATGTATGTGATATATGATATTTCATGAGAGTTTTGTGTGTTGGTTTAAGCATTTCTGTATTATTGATGTTTCTTATCTATCTTTGTAATATACATGCCTTTGTGTCATTATTTACATTCATGCGAAGTAATTAATTCCGTCTCTCTCGTCTTATTTCTGTTACTGTTGATATTTAGACTCTACTCTAAATCAAGGACCAAAACAGCTCATTAAGAAGTTTCAGGGGTGAATGTAGACTGGCCACCAGTCTCTAGAATAATGAAGGGGAAAAATCACTAAAATTTGGCTTGATAATTTTGACTCTACTACATGTCTGATTCGAAGTTTCAAACTAGGGGGAGATAATCTAGTAAAAAAATCTGCTGAGAAAGTCTTATCAACAACTTGGGGTCTTGTGGCCAGTCTAGGGGGAGACAATCTAGTAAAGAATTCTGCTGAGAAAGTTTTATCAACAATTTGAGGTCCTGTGGCCAGTCTATGGTGAATGTGTTCACTTGGATTTTAAGACTCTCCACACTGCTCCTACCTGGCATCCATATACTGTTTATAGAATTTCTGTACAAATCTGTGTATTTGTTAGTTCTTAATTAAAGAAATTACAATATTGGAAATACTGAAATTGTTTTCCATACATTTCGGATTTTCGCCTCGAATTAATGTATTATCTTTTCCATCCATTTTATATATGAATGATATTTCAGGCTTCAGTTTAAGCTTCCGCGATCTCCATTGGTTACGGTCAGGGTTATGATCGTAACCCCTGGAGATCGAGGATGTAGTTAACGTTGTCTTCAGTATCACAGACGGGACACCTGTTTATATGTCACTGCCCTCCAAACGTTCTGTAACTCGTGCAGTTTTACAAATATACACGAAGTACAGAAATATGTAAACCTTTTAAAACAGGCATCATTATATATTATTTATCCACTTATCTATCTTTTCTAATAAATTGTTTTTTTTTTAAGTATTCTCAATGATAAATTGCCAGCAAATTTTAACATAGAACTTTTGGAGGGCAGTCTGTATGGGGACGGATTCGTGCAAGTAGGTTGTGCTTATTTCCAATTCTAACATGTTTATGTTGCACCGTATACTTATTATATTATATTAACTACATGTATTGTTTAAACTAACAACTGTGTGACGTGTTTACTTTTTAAAAGGTGGTTTGATATATCCTATTGTCTTTGATTTAAACAGTAATTACACTATTTCCGATTGTATACCTGTAAATAGTGAATACCAATACGATTCCTAAGTCGTTATTCAAACTCAAACTTGTTTAACCAATATCTAATACAAACACAATTGCAACCTGTATAGTAAGGACTTTCGGGGAGAAATATCAGCTAGAGTAGACCCGGATGGTTCGGAAGAGGCAGCGTTCTACGTTGCAACGGCGACACCCACTGGTTCAAATTTTGTGTCTGATCAAAATAAAAAAAATAATGTGGATATAATCAATTTCAACAAAATGTTATTGACATTAAATATATATGAATATATAATCGAATCTGTACAGATAACAGAACTACAAGGTATATTACAAAGATTGCTCTCAAAACGTAATGGGAAATCGGGTGCTTCCCCCCAAGACATTACGACGAAGACGTAAAACCGATAGCCAATCAAAGTTTAGATTTCTTTCTATATCCGCAAGTTTTAGAACTTATTCTAATTATGTAATACACTGTATACATGAACACATATCAGCAACATAGAAATAAAAAAAAATCATGATATGTAAATACATTACGTAAACGGACAATGAGATTACTAAGCATAACTTTACAAATATATATTGTTAGCAAACGTTATTCTCATATTCTTCCCTTGTGTGCCTAAACAATGTACAGTGTATTTACCTAATACATTGTAAATAGATTTGTAAAATCATGTGTACTATGTAAAAGTAGTAGTTCTATTAATTACAAAAGTAGCTCCGGTAGTATTGTTATCCTACAATACAATAAAACAATACATTAGAGTTAGACTGCTATGATAAGGTAATGTGATAGATTTATGAAATTATTTTATTATATTCTCATACAGCTCATCATGGTGCTTTTACTTTTCGTTAGGAGTAGAGGAGAAAACGGCATGTTTTAAAAAAATGAATAAAAAATAAAATTAAAAATATCATGACGCATTTCTTTTCTCCGTGCAATACTTAAATGTCTATCTACTCGTCAAACCCTGGTCGTCGTTTTTTGTGACATCTTATTAGGCACGTCCGACTATCCCTTACATACTGGGCCTGCAATGATAGATAATGTTCGAAACCACAAATTTCCTAATGCACACCAAATAATAGTCAGTGAATCTTGGACTATTATTATGTTGAATGATGTGTCTTTTTGGTTCTGATTTTTCCAATGGTAACGTTCCTTAAGTTCGTAAATTAATATTTTTGTCTAGGATTACCTGCACTTTGCTATATTGCTCTAAGTGTCCCGATCGATAAGTTGAATTGATAGAATTTAATTATAACTGAAGTGTTCAATAACATTTTAAGATGTTAGAATTACGAAGCATTTGGTACAACATTATATTTCGAACTAATGTATATTTCTGGGGAGGGTATTACTTTAGTGCAATGTAAGTATGGATTACAGGTAGTCCGCATATAGTGTTATTGCCGTCGCCAATCATTCCCTCTCCTCTTCAAAAATCTAATAAGTTTAAGCTATTTACATGGACACGTTCATTTACCTGTTTCGAGTGTGCTGATATCCCTTGTAGATAATCTATTTCACAACTGCAGACATTTCAACAAAAATGCATTTGCGTGATATTTTCATCATACCCCTCCCCTTTAAGGGAAATCTTATACAATATATATGAGAATATGTTATCTGATGAAATATTTCTCTAAAAATGTCTACGAAAATGGCGACATAATAATCACTTAAGTTAATACATCACTTCAAGAGCATATAGACATTTCCACTATGCCATTTCATCCTGTAGAATATAATCTAACACTAACTCGTTGGATGGGATATCTGTGTCATCATGCCCTCGAAAACCCCTGAAACCTAGTTATTCATTTATACGAGGATAGAATTTCTGCATCATACACTTTGTAAAGCATTCGATTGAACACATAAATATTTTTCATTGTATCACTTTTCTGAATGTATTCATAAAATTCAACTAGATCAAATTATTTTATTTTAAATTGAAGCTATGTAGTCCAGTCTCCTTTATCACCAGTTGTGTATTTTCTTCTGCAGATAAGTCTGTTTCAAGATACCTCATCATTGTGTTTAAAAACTGTATAATTGTTATTATTCGCGGCGTGTTTGATTTCGCTAAATTTGCGGATCCATCAGAATTCGCGAAATTAAGTACTTTGCGAAATTTATCAAATTCATGCTTTCACGTACATTTTGTAATAAAGTAATAAGAATGACGCTTTAAAAGGCTTGAAAGATAATTCGGGAAAATAACCCCCCAATAATCAGTTCAAAACAGTAAGTCGCGAAATTTTACATCCGCGAAATATAACAACAACACAGTATCATGTCTGTATTTGGTAATCGTTTGAGTGTGTAAAGTATACTGCTGAAATGAAATACTGGGGTATGAAGTTATCCCCAAAACAGGTTTATGATAAAAAAACATCAGCTTATAAATATGCGTTCATCTGGATCACAGGGACCTAACACGATTTTTTAAACCAACAGCATACATATATATATTATAGTGTCAAGGGTATGAATTCGGCGGCCGAAATAAACGGACTTATTTTCTTAAACCGTGATTTTATTAATAAACGAACTGTATTCACCATTGACGCATATCTTACCTTAAAGAATAATAATTTATCTTTCCAATGAGTGCTTAATGAACAAAGTTGGCAAAATATTGACCAAGTTATGGCCTGATGAAACGGGAAATTTACGAAAAATATGCTATGTAGACAATTTCCCGTGCCAGATCCCTGTGGCTAATATGAGCAAATCATGCTGGTGTATGTCCACAGAGTGAGTATTTGAAACCTCTTGTTCAAACATTGCCGTAAAATATTGTGTGTATCAAATATCGTAATTTGCGAGCGTTATTTTCTTTCCAGACTGCTTACATTTTCAAGAACGATTCTGGTTGATAGAATTACATTTGAAAATAATCACATTTTGAAAAAAAAAGTCGGAGAGGAAGCAATGGTCTTTATCTTACTTTATTAATCATGTTAAAATGTGTGTCCACGTACATAGAACGCTAATAAAAAAAAAGATAACAAAAAATGAGAAAAATATTCGGAGCTGGGCGGATTTTGCAACCCCACCTTCAGGCCATAGTCAAATTATGTCGTAAATCACCACAGAAAACTTCCAAACCACTTGAGGTGGACTTTTTTCGTGCAAAATCTGCCTCTAGTTCAGTTTGTTTAAACTGGTTAGAGGTCAAAGGCGTGTATAAATCACGGTTTATATCTATCCGGACCCTAACCTTTCTGAAGTCACAAATGATGATTGCATTTTAGAGTTTTATCGTGTTGAAAGTAAATAAAATATAACATATCCCCATTTTCCTACCACCTGACATGTACATGTTTATGGTTGACCTTCTGGGGCTTAAGTCCTCTGTGTCTGAGAAAATAAGATTAATTACCAAAAACTTCTTATATTGAAACTCTGCATAATAGAATATGGCAGCGAATTGAAACCACGTCATGATAATGCCATTTATTTTTCTATGTGTCAAATGTCCTTAAATACTACGTTTGACAACTGATCTTTGAACAAATATCATCTATTTCCGCAAGTAAGTAAGAATATGTACTTTAATTGTCGAAATGGATCCATTAATACTCCACAGAATAAGAAAGCTTCGTAATGTATTACATCATATCACAGCATGTGGTAAGAAAACCATTTACGCCATTCCATTGGCGACCAAGGCAGGATTATGGTTTCATTTTAGAGGCTGGAGAGCTATTGTGGATTATGCAAGACGCAAATAATGAAAATGAAATACTCTTTTCTGTAATCAAAGTTTTTTTCTTTCATATAAAGAGTTTTGAAAATTGGATCAGATGGTATAATTTATACTTATATCAGGCAGATAAGGGTTATCTAAGTTCCTTCTGGACGTCATTGGTATACTGGAGTATGGCGAGAAATGTATTTAGAATAGTGAGATATTAGAAGGGGTGATGTATATATGTACAACTGTCAAGAAATCCTTAAAATACTCATATTTTGCAACCCTTATATTCAGTATGAACCTTAAATATACGTTTCGAATATGCTAAAGTGCGCTTAAAATACAACTTTTAAATAAGTTTCGTAATTGAGATTGCAAGTCCCAACGCACACAGATACGGATTCCAGTTATGCCATTTAAAGATGCTCCACCGCCGACAGAGCATAAATGGCATTTGTCATTAGAACAATAATTGGTGTTTAATCTTGTATATATATGTCTAATTAACTCAAAAATAATATAAGATAATTTATTTTGCCTTTGGTGCATGCACAATCAGTACTTCAATCCATATAGAATACAAAAATGTATAGTGCCACGGATTTTTTTCGGCATGCAATTAATTATCTTTTATGTTTTTAACTTGAAGTAAAATTAGAAGCTCAAACTTTTCAATGATGATAGTGTTGTGTAAAGTAAGTAACTTTTGTAACTGAAGAAAAATACTAAATTGTCTGCTCCTGTTTTTGATAGTGAAAAAATACCAATTGTCAGCGGTGGAGCATCTTTAAAATTTGTATTGAATTTAAGATTTAACCAGACTGAAACTCATAGAGAATGGAAACACTCCTCGAGGGAACTCCGCTGTCTCTGTTTTCGTGGCATTTTACTTTTACTAGTTTAAACATATTATTTTGTATCATGATTATACAGTTAAAACATAATATTTTGGTACAGTCGAACTTGGTTGATACGAACTCGGATAATACGACAACCCGGCTTAATACGAAGTACTTAGCCGGTCCCGGCCGAATTCCCTCTTTATTTTTGTTAAAAAAATCGGAAAATTCGTATTCGTAAAACTCGAAAACCTCGTTTAATACGACGTAAATGTTTGGTCTGAATGACAAAAATCCTACATAAAATGTTCGTATAATACGAAGTGAGTGTATATAATATCGAACTTTAATTAGATTACAATGTCTACCAGTATGAACTAAATGTCATACAAATCGACATCTAGCAAGTATCTGTATTAGTCATCAGATTTATATTTGAGTTCAAAGTTGACCTAGCAAGTCATTAGTATTGTTTTCCTCATTTGTCCAGTGTTGAAAATAAACTTTTCCCTAATTTCATTTTTACGGTGGCTGACAAATGTTGTCTATAAAATCAAAAACAAGTCTATATCTAAAAAAAATAAGGGAAAAATAAATAAATGAAAAATAAAATAACAATAATAATAAAATAAAAATTTGTCGCAAACTTAAATTTTACTGATTAAGAACTATAGAAGTCGAAGAAGAGTGAAGGAATGTAGTTTTTTTTATCGTGCTTTTTGGATATTAAATGAGAAAATTGATATTATTACAATATTTGTATTATTTCATGGTATATCTTACATGTGCATGTAGTTTTGTTTGGATTTGATCCAATTTATGAATTTACATACATGTACTTTCAATAATCAATAAAAATGCAAAATAATAACAACAAATCATCTCTTTTTTCAAGTAGCATTTGTCTCCAACTCCTTATTCTTCCATGCCATGTAGGTGGTAATGCATTTTCTTAGGTTTAATGTTTAATGATACTTTTACATACAGGATTCTGGAGATTTTTTTCTTTTTTCTTCAATGCCTGTTCATTGTCAAATCAAACAAAAAAACGTAAAAATTAGCATCATACATAATTTTTTAAAGAAAATTGCCCCCCCCCCCCCAAAAAAAAAAAAAAAAAAATAAAAATAAAATGAATAACAAAAAACAAGCATTTTAATTGATTGACTCTTCTCGTTCTTTTATAAATAAGAATCTGTTTGCTATTAAATAAAACTTCACTTCCTAAATGATTAATATGAATGGTTACTCTTAGTCGGATAATACGAAAGATCCGACTGATTTTTAGATCGTCAAAGCACCTGTTGTTTTATCGACCAATCAAAACGCTCTGTTATCGAAATCCCGTTATTAACATCCGGGCATTTGCAAGGCGGTCGGTTCGTCTCGAAGATCAACAAAAACAGACATGGTAAGATTTCACGTGTTTAATTCTGGCAAAATTATCCAGGAACTGGCGATACATTGGTGTATTATCTCTACATAATATAAAGCTGATAACTATTGCAGTGTTTTAAAACTCCCGTTTTTGACGTAGATACCGATTGTTTAGCCAATCTGGTGGAAATAATTATTTTCGTTTCTGCAAGATTCTGCATGTTTCGCGACCGTACACACGAAATGTTTACATTTCAGTCAACAACTTTCACATTAAAAATATCTACTTTATATTATTATAAGGAGTTCATCAAAACGATAAATATGTTTTGTCTTGAATCAATTCACTATCAACGCAGATTCGTTGTTGTTTTGTGTAAAATCAATGTTTTTTTCTCCCCTTCATCAGTTAGCATGGTGTCTTCGCACTGTTTTCTTTAGTCTTTACGATAGCATTCATTTACTCCACCAATGTTAAAGGTTAACACGGCGAGACACTTTTTAACATTGTGTCGTGTGGATATCCACCCAATGTAATCAGGTGGAATAAGACCTCATACATATGTAGGAGTAGATATCATTATGCTACATTTGTATTACATCTGTCCTTTAAGTAATATTTTGACTTATCAGAATATCTTGGTTTTCACATGATTAAAAATAATATGGTAAAGTAATTTAGAAACTTTAAACAGTTCATCATTTATGGAATCCTTTCCTTGGTAGTTGTGTAATTCATTCAGTTCTAAAAGGATATTATGTAGTAATATTTCCCCACTAAATCCTCTTCACTTTCCAAAGTTCTTATTTGTATACCAGCAGGGCCCAGGGTCACGAATATTCCTTAACTTACATTTTCCCATAGAAAAGCTTTACCAAAGGTTAAGGAAAAAATAAGTTAAGGAGCCTTCCTTAAATTCTGTAATGCTATTAAGAACATGCCTTATACAATCACGACTTATCCTCCTATATAAAATCACACACCACCTCGTTGCCATCAACCCAGAACAAAACCTAACACCTATAGACACCTGCACTAGACACACATCCCTATGCATACAGACACATCACAAAAACAAAGTATACATTTAAGTATTCCTTCTTCCCAATCCCTGTGGCAACAGTACAAAAAACTACACTGGAGGGCTTCAAGGCAAACATTAACAATGTAACCATTGAAGCCACCACCCACAAATAAACATCTCATTTTTATCATGTTTTAACCTATCTACTTTTATCTATTCCAGCACCATAGAAAATAATCAAAGTACTGAAAGTACTGAGAGCTTAAGGCAAGTGAAGAAATTTAATTTGCAGGTATTCAGATGAGTAGACATAAAAAACAAGTGTTAGCTACCCAAAAAGCTAAGAAGGCTACCATACAGTATTGTTTATTAGGAAGCAATGATAGGAAAGCTTGACAAATTGTTCTTTTCACAGTTACCTAGGGTAGCTGCCATAGTTCTTATTCTCATTTTTGAATAATGATAATTCAAATGCTTTCACATTCAATGTAAAAGATTATCAACTTCATGATATTCATGAAAGGGCCACTATGCTACCTTTCCGAAACAAAAAAATTAAAAATCTTTTTATAACAATTATAATATAATAAATTGAAGTTTTGCCTTGTGGCGCAGAAATGGTCAACTAACCCATTGTAATTATGACGACGCCAGGAACATAATACAACCTGCGATATGAAACTTAACCTTTTATTTATTTCAATAAAGTTGTTCATAATGTGAAGAGGGCCTTTTCCTTATGCTAACAAGTTTTCCGTCAAATATACACTATACTGATATACATTTACATGTACTTGGACAAGTTGGTGAAATACATAGTATACAAGCATAACTTTTCGGTTAAAACTGTACTTTACTTTAGCGCATACAGATCCACAAATATCCCCTAAGTAAAGCCTAACTTTGTTTCAGCATCTCCCATGTACCGACAGTTTTTACAAGTAGGTCATGGCCATCTAGCGTACAGTACCAGTTAGGCTATATCTAGATGCTCCACGTGCTCCCGGCAATGTTTCTATTCAGTACGTGTAGCGACGCCTTTATGTGATTTCTGATAATAATGTCCAACAACCAGAAAAAAACATTCAGACTTCTCTGGGTTTATCTAATGATAATTTGTTTGCAATGATTTCCCCACTGGTACCCCTTACACACATGAAATCTTCAACAACAAGTAACCAATTTTTTGTTGGCCCTGCAGGTAGGGCGTTAGAATTGTACCTGCTGCCCTTATTGCATGATCGTAAAAGGTGACTAAATTTAGGATCTTATCTTTTCTATTCTTCCTAACTTACTTTATCTTTCCCAATGCCTCCATTGGCACCGCCTCACTTTTGGCCTTGAGATGAGCGTTCGCCCCTGTGAGGAAGGCTCTGGGTTCTGTCCCCTGGCCGAGACAGACCAAAGTCTATAAAAGTTGTAGTTTCCGCTCCTGCTTAGCGTTCAGCATAAGGGGAGTGGGACGACTGGTTTGCCCGTTGTCAGTATAATGTGACCGGGTGGGGAGTGTTGTTTGGTGTCTTCAGTTGCATGCTTCAGTGATATAGCACTATAAAAAGGGCAACAGTTCCACTATACAAGAAGACACAACATGAATTTACTGCAGTCTCGTCTCCCAAAACACGCACCTCGCACAACATTCACGCAACACACTGCATACATAGGAGGCCATAGCTGTTAATAGGACGTTAATTAATCAAACAAACAACACACGTAAATCATTTGGGAAAGCCAATCAAAGTGCAGTGATAGGGAAGGCCACACGCCCTGCGCCATAACTAAATATAAATTGCTTTTTCCTTGTGATAATAAAACGTCACCAGGGTAACTGCATATTCAATGAGAGGAACATCTGAATTTATGATAGCAGCATTGACAAACTCAACTCTGCCAAAGAGTTCTGACAATCTGATCTGATAAATAATGTCTTGGTATGAAATTGATGTATAACCAGACAATCCTAAGGAATCATATTTGTCCAAAACAGTTTTGCCTTGAGACAAACTGAGCTAATCTAGAAACCATGAGTGATAAAGGGTTATACGAACAAATATTTGTTATCCTAAATGTTTGAAGTATAAATAGCATGTATGGGATTTATTCCTTAATATGATCTAAATGATTAACTCAATATAATTTAACAGCAGGTGCTTGAATCAGTTTCTGTTATTCTATCATAGACTAAAGGCAATATTCCTTGTGATATACAAGACATAGAATTTGCTCAGGATGCCAATATTCAAATTTCTTTGATTTCAGGGATAACGTTGATTCAGACACCTGCTGTATGTAGTAGATATACATTGTAAATGGGAGCTTCGGTTGGTTGTTAATTTATGAAACTCATTCATCCCTGAAATTTGAAAATGAACAATTCATGCCTTTGAACTAGAAGAGCCTAAATGTGTCTTCAGGTGTGAATGGGTAACATGTAGTGTGTAAGTGGAATTTGTGTTCATTATGTGCCATGTAACACAAAATGTTAAATTCTCATTATCTATAACACATGCTTTTGAGAAGGTGAAAGAAAATAATATATATCATCATATTTGACATATTTCTGATATACCCGTACATGTAAGATGCCATACTTGAGAAATACCCTGGATATCATGTATTTAAAAGTAAATTGTATTTATCTTCATCAAGGTCACGTTTTTGCATGAAAAAGAAGATGCCATCTCGATTGTTTTATAATAAAAACGATAATACATGTTCGTATTTATTAAATTCATGAAACGCACAGTAATATGCACACGTCATCAAACTCATGTAGCACCTTTACATGTACACATAGTCACCCAATGTTTTTTGTGAGATACAAATAATGAACTGCAAACGTGTGCAATATCTGTAACATGTGAACATTAATACAAGAAATTTGATATGGTGTGTGTAAACAAATGTAATTGCTGAAACTCTCCATATTTCATGCATATTATAGTTGGAATGATGAAAGTTTCCCTCTAAATACAGTAACTGAAGGGCAGAACTCTTGAAATAGGCCCCATAACTTAAAATTTATAGAGGATCTTACCTGTGTGGCTACATAGCATCAAGTGTAAGGATTATATTTTAGCATATAGTTATAGTATTAATGAAAATGTAGGTAAAACTTAAAATTTTATTTCTATATCAGACAGATGAAATCCAGCTTGAATGTGATATGTTTCTGTGTACTTTAGTGTTATGTAATTGATTAATCCATCACTACAAGGACATGCCTCCAGAAGTCAGAAGGGGTTATTCTCTATTTGGGGTATTACAGAGTTATCTGCCCTTCTGGTTAGGATTTGTTTGTGATGTCAGCTGTTTCTGTGTGTGACGTGTACATGTACCGCTCACAACTAAAATGACATCACAATAAATATGTACCCCCAAGTACCGCAAGGGAGGTAACTGTAACATTCAAAAATGGAATATTGGTGTTTTAGTACATAATTTATATTGACTCCACAAATACCTGTGATGTTACAAGTGTTATTACACAGGTGTCTTACAATATTAATTGTGTATAAACAGGCCAGTTAGGTATGTGAAGTAGGACATTTATATGTGGAATGTCCCTGTGAGTAATTTGGGGTGGGATGGGCGATCATACTGACCAAGTGTTACCTGTCCTGTTGGGTCCTGTTCCATCACATGTCCTGTTCTGCTTTTATATACCGTATATTGGCTTTTATGTCTTAAACATTACTAGTCTTGTTTTCTTTCTTTTTTCTACTGCTGGTGATAGTAAAATAGTAATCTTTGGTATGTTTGGTTTGGGATATGGTGTGAAACTCATTGATATTTCAGTTCAAAGTATTATCATTGTGTTGCTGAATCAGAAAAAAATCAGGGACTGCTTATCCATTGTATATATATATATATGTAATCAGTATGGTGAAATAGCGTTATTAATATCATTTTTATGACTCCATATTTGATGATTCAGACAGCTCTCATTTAGAATGGCCTTCTTCATATGATATTCCATATACCAACCATGAACAGAAAAAAAAATATTGAAAAATGAACTATCATACATTTATTTACTCATCATTAATTGATGAACTCAAATTATTGTATGAAATATTTCTTCAGCTGTAGTCTCGGTAGGTTTGCATGTATGTGGTAGTATTAGTCTGTTTAAAATACATATCCATATTCCCATTCCATTCCATAGAGGATTTGACAACGTCCAATTACCGGTCACATTCTGGTTCTCATGACCCTTATTCTCCATATACTTAAGTTAATATGGATTTCTTCCACCTGACTACATCTACTGAAAAGGACATTTCCTCCAAGCATGTGCTCTTTTGGCAAATATACATACATCAAAATGGCTATGACACCTCTTGAAACTATCACATCCCCTATAGATTTTGGGAGGACATGTAATTTGATTAGTCAATGAGAAAGGTCACCAGAAAGTGACCCCTTATGTGATGTTGTCAGATCCTTGATGAAATGGAGTGAGAATAAAGATCTGTATATTAATCAGATCTGATTGGGTGGTAGAATATGTGTTGCCTTTAAGAAGTATAGGAAACCAACATATACCCAGAGTGCATAATAGAAAAAAATCTTGGGAAATTGTGTAAGGGGGTTGGTTATTAGGAGCAAATTTAGACCTTTCTTAACTAATAATCACAAATCAGTTTGCTATAAAACTGTATGATATTCATTCATATTTACAATTTTTGACATGACATACAGCAGTGAAATAATTTGAGCATTTGATAAGTGTGTATGCTAGCTCTCAAAGAAAATTAATTCTGAAATGTTTGAAACACTTATTCCATTATTATGTCTAGCAGACTGAACAGTAATGAACATTTTCAGTATGCAAATTCACTCAAAGTCTGAGACACATGTTCATGTTTCACCAAAGTAGAAGAAGAAACATCTGGTAGAAGCTGTATAGTTATTAGAACTTGTGAAATGGATGTACAATGGACTAATTTATGTTTCAATATTGCATCAATGTGGAAAGTTTTAATTAGTGCCTAAAATTTTGATGTATATGATTGTCAGAATGTGATGAGGTTTATGTTCTGTCAGTTACTTCCCTTCATTTCATTCCGTCAGTTAAACGATGAAGTGAAATAGAGGATAGCAACTCCGATGGATCGGAATGCTAAAAGTTAGTCCCCTAAACCTGCCTTTATTAAAAGTAGGTAGGTTTAGCGAACTAGCTAAAAGTGTGAAAGAGTATTGTGAAGGAAGGTAATATAAGGTATATGTAATATTATTGCATATTTGGATGTATACTTCATTTATAATTTTCAAAATTAAAGGTCATGATGTGAATACATAAGCATTTTTGAGATGTTTGTTTCCATAATTTTTTTTCCTTTTTTTTTTTTAAGTTCCAATATTCTTTGTAATTTTTGGAACTTGACATAGATTTGTTTATTGAGCCATGTAATTGTTGATATGTTTCAGTATTTATTATTTTGTTGTATAGATTTTTTTATGTATATAATGAAAGCCAAAGGAAACAAAACATTTTTCAGTTATTTTAAAATTAATTTTGTCAATTAAATTTCATCCTAGTATTTATCTAACTGTTCACCTCTAGATCCATAAGCAAGTGTGTACCTTTGTTATCCTCATTTATTGTATGTAGATTATGGCATTGAAAATTAAAGCTCAAAACAACACATAGAAAATCTATATAGTATCCTCATTATTTCAGTGCTATGTTATTGATAATCTGTTACAAAAGTAGCGGCCACATCATGATAGTATGTCAGAAATTTAGTCTTTTATGTTTTCACTTTCCTTTCAATTTAACATGTTTGATCAAAGAAAATAAAGAATTCTTCGCGACTATTCGCAAATGTGTAGAGAGAACCAGAATTCTGATTGGTAAAAATGTGCTTATGCAAGTTTTTGCATTTTTATATGTAGATCTATATACGCCATAAAGCAATGTTTTGTACCAGATATTAAACTTCAACCAACAAAATATCAGAAACTACTTGTAGATAATTTCCAGGTCCCTATGCTCCGATCTATCAGAGTTACTTCCCTTCATTTTTGAGAAATGAAGGGAAGGTAACTCTGTTAAATCAGTGACGAAGGGAAGTAACTCTGATAGAATGCTGTGCCTCTGTGCCCTGGATTGTTGAGAATAACCGTACATATTGTCCACCTTCTTCAGTATCCATAGGCTGTCTGACTATAAAACATCTAATTTGTTTAAAATTATTGTAAAACAAAAGCACGAGAGGATTTGTTACAATATCTATGTATCGCTTAAATACTCTATTACATTCAAATATTCACCAACAAAAAATGAGGTCAAAAAGCATATGCTTTATTAGGCGCCTAATAGTTAAGTGTCATTTTCTGGTTATAACCGGAACAAGGACGTTAAGCCCCATCAATCAATCAAAAGTGTCATATTCTTTAGCTATTCAATTTTTTCATGAATAGTAATATTTTTTCTTCTTTCATTCTTCACAAAAAAAAAAGTATGACGGCTAGATTTTAAAGCTTTGTAAAGTTTCCTATGGAGACATTCCGTTTCACTCAGAAGGATTCTTGTCTTTGAAGATTCTGGTCTTGCCAGTAAACAAAAAACAAGGCAGCTTTTCACAATTGGGTATATATATTGTTTAAGTTAATGGATGATTAAGCATTAAGCATGGACCATTTTCAAAGACTGGATTTGTAAGATGTGTATGACTACATTGTGATGTAAAATAATCCTTTTCTACAATGATGTAATACCCCAGATTGTATTATGTCAATGAAATTGGATAGAATACGGGATCTTCAGTTTATACTGATACACATAGTATAACTCCGTGTTTCATGATGATGTGTGTTCGTCAGATTGGAATATAATAATAGTTTGAGATACATATGTAATGAAAACAAACTGTGATGTTGTAAATTTCTCTGCAAATAATTAAAATTTAACATTTATCGTCAGTGTCAACGCCAGATGAATCATTAAAGAATCATTAATGGTTTTAGATTCTTGACTTATTTCTTGTAAGGTTTTAAATGAATTCATATAGATATAATTTACGGGAGCTAGATGCATTTTAACATATTCAGAATATACAGATGAACTAAATGGACAATATCGTTACAATATAATTTACTGGAGCTAGATGCATTTTAACCAAGGAAGTGTATCAGATATACATATTCTTGATTTTAACTACCTGTAGGTACCAAAATGATTTTTGTCCGTTGAGTTTTAACGTCAAATTTAAAAGTCTTTTAAGATTTAAAGAAACTTTTTAAGCTCATACGTTCAAGAAGACAGTCCGAAAGCGATCTCAATCGCATCTACGTGATCTTTTAAGGTTTGAGAAACTTGGGCTAATACATTGAAGAAAACAATTGATTATGAAATAATAATATTACGTTACAAGTTATCGTATTTTTTTTCAAATGAAATTAGTTATACACAAGATAGATTTTTAATTTTGGAACCTTAACTTTGACCTTTTCCCTTTAGCATGAGTGTACTTTATATATACGTAATTTATTTACCATGACCCGTTTAGTTTCATTTATCATGGAATTATAAATTAAGGGGGAAAAATGAGAGATATTGCGACACGCTCCAGACGTCCTAACTAATATATACTGTCTCCGTCGGTGGCATTGAAATGCACAAATTACAGCGGTTCTCATGTCATGGGTTTTCTCACGGTCGTCGCGCGCTAAACATTCTATATTTACCTAGCTAGCTCTTGTTGCTGAATCATTGTAACATTAATACTCTCTAAATACATTAGAGAGGATAATTTCTCCAAAGAAAGATAATAAATATATATTCTTTTGGGACTTTAATTTAGTCCGCACATGGGATGTCTTAGCTTGCATTTTTATCGTACTTGTCTGATATCGCATATACAGTACCTATAGGCAATAAAACTGAACCACATAAAATATCATATTCTCATCGAGGCATTATTTTTTTATATAATACATACGAAGGTCTTTCTGAAGGGAATTTATACGACAAGTCGACAAGTTGTGAATTTGACGTCTTGTGAGCGGTACGGTAGATCTTAAGAATGGTTGTTATGTTTATTTTGGACAACAATAATATGTAAATGCATGTATAAGCATAAAATAATTGGAAACCTACAAAAAATATAGAAAACTGTGCCCGAGTGATTTTCGGAGGCAGTGCTCCACTACGACACATAGGGACCAATTCGTACCCGGCCGAAAGGTATAGAACGAATATATGTACCCGGCCTACTAGGGATGTGTTCTCTACTTACTTGGATTGGTCAAATACACACCGCTGCATGTACAGTAGATATCCTCTGGGAAGGATTCTGGTGGCGATGTTACCCTGACAGGATGCTCGCACATATGTGTTAACATTTTCAAACTTATTAGCACACGTAACGTACTTGCAACAACCATGTACGTGAGGTGGGTGTGTGTCATGAAAAAAAAACGTTGATTGGGTTAAAAATGTTTCGTGAACATTTTTTTTCACCGATAAACAATGATAACTGATAATTACCCACAATTAAATACTGCTGTTGGCTGTATAAGCTACAATATAATGCAATGTCGACCATATCTTGAACTAATATTAGCTGAATAATATCTGATAGCTAGCTAATTTTGTCTCCAGTTCAGAGGAAGTCTTCATTTTACTCAGAGATTTAAATCTCTGATTTTACTGAATATTGTTTCGATGCACATAATTTTTTTTTCTCAGTTGAAATAATTTCTGTGCGTGAAATTTCTGGATGACATAGACATAGATAATGATCTCAAAACGCCATTATAAGATGGTTTACTTTTTCTGGTAGGTAAAGATTCTACTATCATGTATAGGCCTATTGTATTTTGAACAGATACTTGAGCAAGTCTATCTAAAGACTAGACAGAGTTATCCCTCTTTGGTCCGCGAGATGTTAACGTGATTTCCTGGTAAATCATATGAGCAAAGATGGCAGACGTAGACTACCAGCCTTCGAAGCCTTCCTCGAAGTTTTCGGGGGTTTCCCTGTACCCCGTATATGCGATTGTTTATGTTTTAGCGTTCGCAGCAATCATTGTAATAGGTGAGTTCATTTTCGCGCGCGTCTTTTCGCAGGTGATCGGAAAAGAACGGCTGACATGGCAGTGCCCTTGGGTATATGTATATCGTGTTGTTGACAAATGTTCACGAGCCGGGTGACGAAGGAATGTAATAGGGCCTACATACGTCTCTTCTTCAAACCAGTCAATATGTAAATTGGGTCGTATATTATTTTTCATTTCGAAAATAAAACTGTTGTTGCAAGCGTTTATATGTACACCGTTGACACATACTGATCAATAAAAATATTGTTTACAAATCTGCCATATCTGTCAAGATTAATACTATTTTTTTTATGATTTAATTCCATGTAATATACTGTAAGACGTAAACACCTCGTCATACAACGAACTTAATAGTTTACTTTAGTGACTGATGATCATGAGCCGATTCACTATTAGGAATACTCGTACACATGTATGCAGGAGTCCTTATTCCAACTGATTACAATTTGTACATGGCTTTGATAATTTGTATTGTGCTCGACATGATTCCTTGGAGCTGCCTGCATGGTTATAAAAATTGTAAAATACAAATGTCAACATTTCTCTAAATTTTTAAAATTTTTACATCCTTTGAATTTCCTTTCAATCCAACAGCCTATGTGCCAAAGACACAATTTGTTAATCATTTACCGCACGTTATATGTATAGAAGTTGCCAACCTTTGATCCCTTAAATTTCTGACCAGAAATTAAAATGACCGCCTAATTGTTGGCATTGGACATCACAGCCCGGGCTAACTACTTGAATAAGAATGGATTTGATGAGTTTAATGCTGGTTGTTTGATCAATTCTGTTTTGAAAAAATGGACATGCAATCGTATTACTAGCATTATTATAAAATCCTATGATCATGCATCAATTGACTGCATTTTCATTGCATGTTCATGGACAAATTACACATGACTATTGTTTATTTACAAACTTTTTTTTTGTTTTGCAGCATTTTATTATATGCTGACAGGGAAAGGAACAAGATTTGATATCGGATGGTAAGCATTTTATAGATATTCATTTAAACTTTGTTTATTCAAAGTCCGTGAAGCTACGGTAAAACTTGCAGTTATCGAAATACCCAAGTTATCACTGGTTTGTAAAGATTGCACTGGTTAGGTTTAGATCTGGAAGCAGAAAAAATACTTCAGATTAATTGAACACTTAATGGCCGGGGTATATTATATCTTTGAGTTTTGTTTGACATTAGGATGTTTAAATACAGTTCAATATATTTTAAGTCTAGTGTACAAATGTATAACTTGTACCATTACTTTGTTTATTATAAATCAAAATTAAAATTGAATATGCATGTAAAATATATTATGATACAAGTAATGAAATTGCAAGTTGAAATATCAGAATGCACCTTTCACCAATTTCTTTTTATTATGGAGCTTATTTGCACTTTTGATTCAATATTTGTTTCTTTAGGTTTCTGGAAAGTACTTCCCCATTTATGTGGGCAAGTATAGGAATAGGCCTTTCTATTTCTCTGTCTGTTGTTGGAGCAGCCTGGTAAGTTATTTCAACACCAAAATCTTGTTATTTCTTGATATTTCTACTCAGGTGAGATATATTAGTAACTTAACTGACACAAGTTGCTAACATCAATCCATGTATTCTAGATAAAATATAAGGTAACAAAAGGGTCATCAGATTAAGTCTATGGAAAATTTTCTTTGCTGCTGTCGATATTTCAATACGATTATTGAACCTCTGAAAGTGATAAAAAATTGATTGTATGTTTTTGTTTAATTTCAATTTTGACACAATGGCAATATTTTACAGGGGAATTTTCACAACCGGAGTCAGCATCTTAGGTGGCGGAGTGAAGGCTCCTCGTATCAAAACAAAGAATCTGATCAGCATCATCTTCTGTGAGGCAGTGGCTATCTATGGAATTATCATGGCTATTGTTATTGCTAATCAACTGGGTGTAAGTTATATCTGTTGTTCTTAGGACTGAAACGATTAGTTGAATAATCAGAGGCGATTAGATTAATGAAACTAATCGCTGAAAAATTGAGTAAAGATTTTATTGAAGATAAGAGTTGTTGATTTATCTTATTTATTTTTTTTGGTCACGGAAATGAAAAAGTTCAGTGATGAAAATTTGGTAATGTCGCTCCTTGATAATCGAAATTTGGTTGATTAGGTGTACGTGTAAAGGTCACATCAAAACAGCGGGTTAGCAGACTGGGTCAAATTGATGTTCCACAACTTGATACAGAGACAGAATTCTAGAGTTTATTTGGAATGAAATGCGTTTTTTTGGTTAATAAATTTATTCTTATTTATTGGTAGGCTTATATAATGTAAGGTAGGTGCTATATCATATGGTAGGTGTTGTAAGGCTATTAGTTGATACCAAAACATGACAGACGTTTTCAGTGCTCAGTAGTGAGACAATAAAGTTGCCTTCAATTCAAGTGATTTATCGATTAGTAATAGATTACATGTGAGCGAATAATCGATTACAAAAACTACTTATCGTTTCAGCCCTAGTTATTCTCAGTCTTTATCTTAACTTTACTAATCCACATTCTGATTTATTAATGCCTCCTATTGGTGACTTAAAAATATAACATAACTGGATGTAACTAGGCTCTGGTGTCAACAATTTAAGTCTATTACACAAAGTATTGATTGTTTGCTGTAAAATTTAGTGTGCAGCATTAAGTTATTTTTGTGGCTTGCCTAGAAGAGTTTCAGATTCATGATTTTCCTGAGGGATCCACAAAAATTATGAGAACTCTCTTTATCTCTATATACTTGAATTATTTTTCTCATTAAATTAGTGTTCTGGTCTCGGCTTTAAATTTTACATATTTAATATTAAGAATTTGAGTGCTACTGATAAAAGTAGCACTTAATTGAATTTCTGTTATATTAATTAATACAAAATTATCATTTCCAATTAAAGATATTATTTTTTATCTTCAGTTCTTGTTACATTTAAAGATGTCATATATTTCAGTCTTATGACCCGCTAACAGCATCAGAAAGTGTTATCAGGGATTCCCATTATGCAGGTAAGTCCATCAGGTGTTAGATAAGCCTTGTTAGCTTTATTATGGCCAAAACAAAGGTTTAATTAGGCAAATAAGACAATGGAATTTGCAATACAAAATGTCCTCTATTTAGAAGTTATGTGTTCTTTAGCATTAAAATGTTTCTGACACTAGAAAATATTGATAAAATTACTATATTTTCCAAATATTCTTGTAAGTAGGGATACATTTTAAAAACAGAGCTAAGGCAGTATACTTGTATTTTATTCAAGAACCTGATAAAAAGGTTCCGTCTCTTTCCATTGCAAGACTTGTGAAATGGTTCTGTTGATTTATTTCAACAAATTCATTTTGATACCTGTGTATAAAACTGTATATTAAGTGTAATGAAAAATATAAATGAATGATGTTCCATCAGTTTGCATTATCAAAGTATTGTTATTCAATAATGTTTTCATTGTTTAGAATTTCCATTATACATCATATATTTGTTGTAGGTTTCCAGATGTTTGCCGCTGGCCTCACAGTTGGCTTGTCTAACATAGCCTGTGGAATTAGTGTGGGAATAGTAGGTTCTGGTGCTGCTTTAGCTGACGCCCAAAATTCCAGTCTGTTTGTGAAACTTCTCATTATAGAAATCTTTGCCACAGCCATCGGTCTCTTTGGAATCATTGTTGCTATCTTGCAAGTAAGTGTGTTCAATAATGGTGTTTTTGGTTCAATTTTACTTTTCAGCCCACCATCATCAGATGGTGGGCTATTCAAATCGCCTTTCGTCCGTGGTCCGTCGTCCGTCCGTCCTTCCGTCCGTCCGTCCGTCCTTCCGTCCGTCCGTCCGTCCGTTAACAATTCTTGTTACCGCTATTTCTCTAAAAGTACTGAAGGGATCTGTCTCAAATTTCATATGTAGGTTCCCCTAGGACCCTAGTTGTGCATATTGTATTTTGGGACTGATCGGTCAACAAGATGGCCGCCAGGCAGCCATCTTGGATTTTGATAGTTAAAGTTTGTTACCGCTATTTCTCATAAAGTACTGAAGGGATCTTTCTCAAATTTCATATGTAGGTTCCCCTAGAACCCTAGTTGTGCATATTGCATTTTGGGACTGATCGGTCAACAAGATGGCCGACCAGCCGCCATCTTGGATTTTGATAGTTAAAGTTTGTTACGGCTAATTCTCAGAAAGTACTGAAGGGATCTTTCTCAAATTTCATATGTAGGTTCCCCTAGGACCCTAGAAGTGCATATTGCATTTTGGGACTGATCGGTCAACAAGATGGCCGCAAGGTAGCCATCTTGGATTTTGATAGTTAAAGTTTGTTACCGCTATTTCTCAGAAAGCACTGAAGGGATCTTTCTCAAATTTCATATGTAGGTTCCCCTAGGACCCTAGTTGTGCATATTGCATTTTGGGACTGATCGGTCAACAAGATGGCCGACCAGCCGCCATCTTGGATTTTGATAGTTAAAGTTTGTTACCGCTAAATCTCAGAAAGTACTGAAGGGATCTTTCTCAAATTTCATATGTAGGTTCCCCTAGGACCCTAGTAGTGCATATTGCATTTTGGGACTGATCGGTCAACAAGATGGCCGCCAGGTAGCCATCTTGGATTTTGATAGTTAAAGTTTGTTACCGCTATTTCTCAGAAAGCACTGAAGGGATCTTTCTCAAATTTCATATGTAGGTTCCCCTAGGACCCTAGTTGTGCATATTGTATTTTGGGACTGATCGGTCAACAAGATGGCCACCAGGCAGCCATCTTGGATTTTGATAGTTAAAGTTTGTTACCGCTATTTCTCATAAAGTATTGAAGGGATCTTTCTCAAATTTCATATGTAGGTTCCCGTAGGACCTTAGTTGTGCATATTGCATTTTGGGACTGATCGGTCAACAAGATGGCCGACCAGCCGCCATCTTGGATTTTGATAGTTAAAGTTTGTTACCGCTATTTCTCAGAAAGTATTGAAGGGATTGTTCTCAAATTTCATATGTAGGTTCCTCTTGGACCCTAGTTCTGCATATTACATTTTGGGACTGATCGGTCAACAAGATGGCCGCCAGGTAGCCATCTTGGATTTTGATAGTTAAAGTTTGTTACGGCTATTTCTCAGAAAGTATTGAAGGGATTGTTCTCAAATTTCATATGTAGGTTCCCCTAGGACCCTAGTAGTGCATATTGCATTTTGGGACTGATCAGTCAACAAGATGGCCGCCAGGTAGCCATCTTGGATTTTGATATAGTTAAAGTTTGTTACCGCTATTTCTCAAAAAGTACTGAAGGGATCTTTCTCAAATTTCATATGTAGGTTCCCCTAGGACCCTAGTTGTGCATATTGCATTTTGGGACTGATCGGTCAACAAGATGGCCGCCAGGTAGCCATCTTGGATTTTGATAGTTAACGTTTGTTACCGCTATTTCTCAGAAAGCACTGAAGGGATCTTTCTCAAATTTCATATGTAGGTTCCCCTAGGACCCCAGTTGTGCATATTGCATTTTGGGACTGATCGGTCAACAAGATGGCCGACCGGTGGCCATCTTGGATTTTGATAGTTAAAGTTTGTTACCGCTATTTCTCAGAAAGTATTGAAGGGATTGTTCTCAAATATCATATGTATGTTCCTCTAGGACCCTAGTTCTGCCTATTGCATTTTGCGACCACCATCTTGGATTTTGATAGTTTAAAGTTTGAAAAGCAGAAAAAAGAATTGTAAGTTTGAAAAGCAGAGAAAAGATCCCTCTTTCATTTGTCAGACATAGATCAATCTTTGGTGGGCGCCAAGATCCCTCTGGGATCTCTTGTTAATTTCCTGAGTCTTATTAAAAAATGTTTATATCTGTATTATAGTTATTTAGTTATTATAGTATTACTAATAGTTATCTGTAGCTTACACATGAACAAAGTTTGTCCTATTAGCAGATTATTTGATTGTGACATGTCTATGTCACCACCTTGGACTATATATCTATAGGGGTGAAAATCGAAGGGACATTTAGTTTAGCAATTGTCTGTGACCTGTCCTGATTTCATATGAAGACCGGGCTGTTAAATAATCATTTCTTGTTATATTAAAGGCCCACTACCGTTCCGAAACGGCTTTAATTTTTTTTAAAAGGGAATGTAAAACAAGATCGATAATTTTGTAAAGCCGCAAAAATTATTAACTTACCGTTAATACTATATTTATCATCACCTTCTGAACGATTTTATTAAAATAGATAAAATGTTTATTTTTATAACGCGGGTCGTATTATGTTTCCCGCCGTCGTCCTAAATACCGGGGCGGGCGGGGTAGTTGACTATCACTGCGCCAGACGGCAAAACAGCGAATTGACTCTCCACTGTTTTCATATATTACGCAGGAAATCTTGCATATGTTTGGTGTCGTAACCTTATTTTAGGTCATCGGTACGCATTTTCTGATGTTATTAATGGTTTTTTAAGAAACCTTTATATTTTGCTCCGGAAAGGTAATGGGCCTTTAAAAGAGTTATCTGCCCACGTCTGTTGGTATTGAGTTTTCATTATGAATTGAAAGCGTAACATGATATTTTCTTGAGAATATTATGTAATTCACACTTACATGATAATAATGCACCATACTCTATACCTAACTGTAAGGACAGAAAACTCTGTAGTATGGGAAGCCAGAATACATGTAAATGTACATATTTAGTCGTTAAATGGATTGTCAACTATCTGACTCATAGGAGAATCATGATTTTTTATACCAGTGCTTTATAATGGGCCTCTATGTTCATAGCATTTCCACTGTTTTGATTAAAAAATGTTTTGACCTCATAGAATTTGTCTACTTTATTTTGTACTTGAAGTTTTGAACAGTGGTAAGAGATACAATGGGCTTTAACTCATTTACCCCTAAAGACACAGTTAAACGTTTTCTAAATCATAGACTGGACCATTCCATTATGAAATTTCAGGGGTGAATGAGTTTAATGTTGTTGTTGCTACTATATAGTATTATACTTATATATATATATTTATTTCCTTTACAGATCACAGGTGTGAAGATGGGATCAGAATAGACTTGACTTGGACCAGTTAAATTGTTATGTATTTGTATAAAAACAAAAATGCTTTCTCACCTCTAGGACTGTAACTACTGCTTCCAACCTGTCCCACTACGATGTGTCTAGAATTCAAAGTGAAAGAGTTTATTACATAAATATCCTTATAGATTCCACTACGGATGGTGTAAATGTCAGAGAATGCATATTTGTTTGTCATTCAGTATTTGTTCAAATGATGATTTTTGCACATTCTTTGTATACCAAATGAGTTATGTGAAGTCACTAACTCTGAATGTTGCAGCTTATGTTTAGAAGATAATCGCTTTTAATTTCTTTTAACAAAAACCTACACATACAAATTGTATATTGTTACTATTACTGGGGGTTTATTTGAGGATTTAATGACATATAGCATAGTTTTCTCAGTTTTAAGAGTGAGTAGCTCTCTAATGGTAAATAAGGAACAAAAGACAGTTAAAGGCTTTCGTACTGGACACAAGAAGTTATGGGGGTTTGTTGAGTAACGACTAATGAGCTTTTAAAATCATATAGCGGGTGTTTGGGTCTCGTGCAAATTGGACTGAACAATGATATATTTGTATTGTAATACACGAATTACATGTACCACCATCCATGTCAAAATAATGAAATCCTAGGGTGCAAGATTTTTTTCATCAGTTGTAGATTTATATTCAGATTAATATATGATCGATATGTATATTGTAAATATTTTACTTTCATTGTGTATTAATTACTATTATGTCTCATTATGGAATATTTATCAATGTGTCTGTGATGATGTTGTTTTTTTTAAATGATTTCTTGGTTAATCTATTATGTTATGTTTGAACTTCATCAATAGTTAATCCAGAATATAATGGTACATATTACAGTGTAAGTATTCCGTAATTGCATATTACAGAGTTGCCTCCCTTGTGAGTATGTATCCATTGTGATGTCATTATTTTGTGGGCGAAATTCACGTCATACTCTCTGAAAAGTATGATGTTACGCCCAGAGACACATGATGTCACAATCAATACCTACATGTACCCACAAGGGCAGATAATTCTGTAATATGCAAATACAGAATAGACAGAAATTCAAATCATCTCAAATTGCTATGCTGTAATTTGTAGGTCATGTACAGAAATAATTGACAGACATGTTATCTGAAAAATTTACATTTATCAACTACAACAATTCCTGGATTTAAAAAAAATAAATATTAGAAGTAATCTCTTGTTTAAAATTATGAAATTGAATGGATTATAAATTCCTTCCAGTTAACCAAGATATGTATATTTAATATTAGCTTAGAATGTGACAAATTATTGTATGCAATGCATATGTGTCATTGCTAATATTGGAAGTTATTCTGAATTCATCCAATGATTTTACTGACATTCCATTTTACTCCTCATTTTTTTTCAGAGTTAAATTGAATTTAAATGAATGCAAATTGATCATGAAATAATGAAGTGAGAATGATTGTATTGTTTTTATTGTTCTATTTACGAAAGAAAAATAAATATTGAGTTATGAAATCTATAACTTAGTCTACTGGGTCAAAAATCATTTTCTTTACATATGTTTTTGTTTGATCTACACCTTAATGCAGACAAATTCTGATAGTTGAGTGTGGTTGTTGGAGGGGGGGGGGGGGTGATAAAGGATTGAAAGGTTAGATGATGGTATTGTTATACATGCATGTTGTTATGTAGAGCATATTAGAAACTTGACTGGTTCAGCCGCTCTTGATCATGACCATGTCTTTGCCAAGAAGTTCTGTATCTAATCAAAAATTGATATTAAGCTTTTCAAACTTTCGATACTAAATGGAAGGTAAGGGAAGTTAATTTGCTAAATTTAAATGATTTGGTTACACTAATTAGAAAGTAACGAGAAAAACAGATGTTTGCCAATAAAAACTCTGCTATACTATGGAAATGCAGTGGACAGCAAGTAACTGATATCAAAATAAGAATAGGAACATTTTAATGTTGGCTAAAGTAACTGATATCAAAATAAGAATAGGAACATTTAATGTTGGCTAAACACCTGTGTTCACTGAAAGGTAGTATCGTTATGTTCAGGGTATTCAAAATATTTGTGGGATATTTAAAGTTCAAGATATGATTTTATGTTATTTTTTGTTGAATATTTTATAACATTTTGTACAATTTTCCACACTTTGTAAAACTCTGATTCTCTATAGGAATACCAACTGTTTTGTGAATGGTGTAATTGTGCATTTATTACGTTCCATACAGGTATACATACATAAACCCACCATATACTGCTGCCTATGATTACAAACCTTAGATGTGGTTTTGTTTAATCAGATTATTTTACTCATTCACCCCATAAATTACTTGGACTGTTCTAGACCTTGATTTAGGAGAGTCTAAATGTTGCTTCAGGGGTGAATGAGTTATTGTTTGGGTTGTAAGAGTTAATGCCCTTGAATTTCTAAACGACATCTGTTCATGTATTCCCATCACTATATTATTGTTCTAATAAGTGCTGTTTTTGTGTGACTGTCAAGTATTCCCTAAGATAAGAATGAGTAGAATAATAACTAAGATGATGATATGTGAAATAAAACAAAAAAGTTGATTTGAAATCTAGGTCAAAATCAGTAGTTTCCATGTAAATCAAGTAAGAGAGAAAAATGTTGTACAGTAAGTAAAAGTTTTCGGATGGTGCCACATTCACTGAACCTGTGAGAGTGAAAAGTTTATGAAATAGCTGATATAAACAGTATGTTATACATGTAGTTGTTAGTTATTTTAGTGCAAATATGATTATTAGTCATTGAATAAACCATGGTATGAAAAACTTAATTACTATGTTCTTGTATCAATTAACAAGATTACAGCCATTCTTATTACACTGGTTCTAAAGTCAGTGGGTGATAGAAAATGGTGGACCTGCTTCAAATTGAATGCAACATATTTTCTGCATGTTAAGTAAGTTTTTCTTGTTTTGATAATTAGGAAAGCGCTTCGTTGATATTATGAATTCTGAATAGAACATTGAACGGTATGACCACAGGGTTCGGGTGGGAAGTGTTGAAACACTTGGTCTCAATGGTCTGCTTTGAACCGTGGACGCTGTCATCTGATACAGTGAGGTACAGGGAAATAACCAAAGACCAAAGTTATATCATCTGATACAGTGAAGTAAAGGGAAATAACTGAGATACGAGGCAAAATTGCCCTCGATAATCCATGTGTCACTTCTCTCTATATGCAAGAAACAAACATAAGGAACTCGTTCCTAACGATGCCACCCAAACTAAACGTTAAACGAAGTGTTCATCAACCCACAGCACACACATATTCAACCGCCCCTAATGAACCAGAGACTCGAGGCAACACAAAGATTGAACGCAGAAATACAGACGAAATCTGGCCAGTAACACCGTTCATTTATGGAGAACATGACAAGGACTTTCACAAGAACTTAAAGCCCTTGTGGTCGTATGTGTAAATTCGCAGACAAAATAAATTACAGATGGTGACCCCGGGGTCGGGGGACCAAAAATGATTTCCACAATAACGACATAGGAAAGGTCATTATTTTTAGTTGATGATATTGTTGCTTTCTAGCAATCAGGAGACTCAGGCCGTGTACACTTCGGGATAATTTTCAATCAAACCACTCCATTTATGCTGAGAGTTAAGCTGGGTCAGAAACTATCATTTTTATAGACTATGGTTTGTCTCGGTCATTGGACAGAATTCAGAGCCATCTTCGCAGGGGCAAGCTCCCAACTGAAGGCAAAAAACTAAGGCAGTATCCAATGGAGACACTATGAAGAAAATGTCAGGAAGAAGAGCAAAGATAATATCCTAAATGAAGTCGTGTTTTACGATAATGTACATGTTTTATAACGCCCTACCGCATGGATTACGACCTTTCAACGCCACCGTACCGAATAAAATTCTAAAAAATCACTGTATCCTTAAACATCCAATGGCCTCTATGACATTCTAAGTTATTTTCTTAATTCCTCTGTCTGCAAACATTTGCAAGATACCAGAGGAAAGACAGGAGGCAACAATCGTTAATGTCAACAACAAAAGGGTTAAAACACCAACCTGCTTAATACCGACCACTCTACACAATCGTTAATGTTAACAATAAAGGGGTTAAAACACCAACCTGCTTAATACCGACCACTCCACAGAATCGTTAATGTCAACAATAAAGGGGTTTAAAACACCAACCTGCTTAATACCGACCACTCTCAACAATCGTTAATGTCAACAATAAAGGGGTTAAAACACCAACCTGCTTAATACCGACCACTCCACACAATCGTTAATGTCAACAATAAAGGGGTTAAAACACCAACCTGCTTAATACCGATCACTCTCAACAATCGTTAATGTCAACAACAACAAAGGGGTTAAAACACCAACCTGCTTAATACCGACCACTCTCAACAATCGTTAATGTTAACAATAAAGGGGTTAAAACACCAACCTGCTTAATACCGACCACTCTCAACAATCGTTAATGTTAACAATAAAGGGGGTTAAAACACCAACCTGCTTAATACCGACCACTCTCAACAATCGTTAATGTCAACAATAAAGGGTTAAAACACCAACCTGCTTAATACCGACCACTCTCAACAATCGTTAATGTCAACAATAAAGGGGTTTAAAACACCAACCTGCTTAATACCGACCACTCCACACAATCGTTAATGTCAACAATAAAGGGGTTAAAACACCAACCTATTTAATACCGATCACTCTCAACAATCGTTAATGTCAACAACAACAAAGGGGTTAAAACACCAACCTGCTTAATACCGACCACTCTCAACAATCGTTAATGTCAACTACAAAGGGGTTAAAACACCAACCTGCTTAATAACGACCACTCTCAACAATCGTTAATGTCAACAATAAAGGGGTTAAAACACCAACCTGCTTAATACCGACCACTCTCAACAATCGTTAATGTCAACAATAAAGGGGTTAAAACACCAACCTGCTTAATACCGACCACTCCACACAATCGTTAATGTCAACAATAAAGGGGTTAAAACACCAACCTGCTTAATACCGACCACTCTCAACAATCGTTAATGTCAACAACAACAAAGGGGTTAAAACACCAACCTGCTTAATACCGACCACTCTCAACAATCGTTAATGTCAACAACAAAGGGGTTAAAACACCAACCTGCTTAATACCGACCACTCTCAACAATCGTTAATGTCAACAATAAAGGGGTTAAAACACCAACCTGCTTAATACCGACCACTCTCAACAATCGTTAATGTCAACAATAAAGGGGTTAAAACACCAACCTGCTTAATACCGACCACTCTCAACAATCGTTAATGTCAACAATAAAGGGGTTAAAACACCAACCTGCTTAATACCGACCACTCTACACAATCGTTAATGTCAACAACAAAAGGGTTAAAACACCAAACTGCTTAATACCGACCACTCTACACAATCGTTAATGTTAACAATAAAGGGGTTAAAACACCAACCTGCTTAATACCGACCACTCTCAACAATCGTTAATGTCAACAACAACAAAGGGGTTAAAACACCAACCTGCTTAATACCGACCACTCTCAACAATCGTTAATGTCAACAACAAAGGGGTTAAAACACCAACCTGCTTAATACCGACCACTCTACACAATCGTTAATGTCAACAACAAAAGGGTTAAAACACCAAACTGCTTAATACCGACCAATCTCAACAATCGTTAATGTCAACAATAAAGCGGTTAAAACATCAACCTGCTTAATACCGAACACACTGACTATCCTCCATATTATGTAAACTCCCTCCTGGAACATGTAGTCCACTAATTAGTCTTCAATCAACATCCTCTGGTACCAGCAGCAGGGCTTCGTGTGATATACACCATATCACCTCACTAGAACAGATTGTCCGCTACATATTAGACCAGGTACATCAGACAGACACAAAAAACAGTATCATCCTTTTGAATTTCGCAAAGTCATTCGGTCGTCCCCACTTCAGCGCTCTTACCTAAAGATGACACGCCATGGAATAGCAGTGCCAACTTCAATTGGATAACACACTTCCTCAACACATAACTCAGTTAGTTGTATGTCAAGTCTTCACACACATCAGGAACGAACTCGATGTGCGCTGTCACACTCTAGAAAGACCTCAACGCCACAAAGGAAAAAGAGAACAGGAGTCGGATGAATTTTCATTCAAAGAAGTATGAAGTTATAAGGAGTACAAACAAGCGCCAGCATTTGTGACGTCTAAACCATGGTCACCAACGTGATATGGTATATACGTAGTGAGTGGGAAATACTGTTGTATGCATGTATGGCATTTCTAAAGTGAACTTGAACTTACATAAGCTGATCAAACGTGGGGATGCATCATGGCTAACCATAGGAATTACTGTTTGTAAACGTCTTGTCTCAGTGAGCCGCTTGTCGATGGTTTTTCACCTGGTACTCCGGCTTTCCCCCACCAATTATCCTGACAGTATTCGTCGGAAAGTCAATTAGAAATAATAGGGAAACGAAAATTGCTCCTATATACCGGTCAAAAATCAAAATAATCAGAATTATCGTCTCTAGATGAAGACATTTATTTTTCTGAAATACCGGTAGATTAAAAAACAAAAGAAATGAAGGTGTGTGTATATATCAGTGTTAACTGTATCATCTTGTTGAAGTTAAAGAAAACACTTATTTTTGTTTGCGATTAAGGCGAATTTCATTGTGAATGTGAAATCGCGGAAATTAATGGTCTATAAATGGTTTCACATCTAGGTACAGCAGAACCATATCAATATCGAATATGCTGTTTTTCTGTACTTCTTGTATGTAATCAAGATCAACATAGAAGAAAATTTGAAGACAATCTGCTGCTTCAATTGAAATAATTTAAGTTTGCTTGTAACATGCATTTTCAATGGCTTAAAATTTCTTTATCAGTCCATAAAGGAAAAATTGGCTTCGTCGTTTATAACGTCGCTGCTGATTGGCTGATATAACGGCGAAATGATTTAATAGAAAAAACAGTATAAAACAAATTCGGCATTTTGAATAGATTATCTTAAGTAAATTGAATTATAAGGATACATTTGAATATATTTTTATGTTATGGTGACAGGTAGATATAACACAAAACCTGAGTGTCCTTTCATCATAAACCGCTTCACGATTTATTTAATATTTATTTAGAGTACATTCAGATTTTTGTGTTATATCTCCATAAAATACATTCAAGTTAATCCTAAAATATAGATTGAAAAGCAGATTACCGGAAAGAAATATAAATATTTGTGATTATCTCCTTTTGATTACATTAATACGTTTTTATAATGGTTTGCCTAGCGTCCTTGTTAAATGACTTTAAAATATTGGCATTTTTTTCTTTCATAATTATCCATTAACAAATAAAGGCAATTAAGCGAATGACCTCCATTTTTGTCATGTTGATTGAGCAAATGTTACAAAACATAAAATAATGGGGCTTTGAATTGCTGTAACTTTATAACATGAAATTAAGTTTAATGTATGTACAGTATAAAGGGCTGGATATATATCGTTTGGAATTCACGAAAGTTTCTTTTGGTATATTTTGTCTGAAGTCCCCTCTGGCGTTTTATGGAAAAGGTTTATGATGATGTATCCCGATATAGGTTTACCTAGATTAGGTACTAATTAATCATATCACATTTGACCCTCTGCACAGTGCACCGACAACAGGACATGTCACCCCTAACACAACCGATGGGGACAGGTGGAGATATCGCCTAAGTGACGTTATATCAGGCTTAGCCAGCTCCCAAAGGAATCCTAAGATCCTTTGTTATTTCAATACGCCTTGTTCAATAGGGACTGATATAAACGGCCGAATAATTAAACCCGGTCATGCCAGGTACAATGCTGGAATTTGACATACCGTTATCCTATAGTGGCGTGTCCATGGAGCTATGTAAGCTCCGAACGACGCGCTTTTCATCTAGTCTCAACGCTCCTTATTAATCTTAATTGCTTCAGCCATAGTTATGTTGAAGGTTCCTTGTAGCTGACATTGATTAAATGTTTATGTAGATATATATAGATATTTACTAATGTGTTAAGATAGGATATACAAAAGAGAGTATGTGTGCTTATTTCATAACTTTAGCAGCAGTGGAACTGGAATATTGTGTTCTTCGACTGCAAACGAAATATTGAAGAAGAAACACACACACGTTAAACTTTATGTTGAAGAAATTTAATGTATTGGGTAAATAGTTTGTTTTTCGTCGTAAAAAGATGTCTACTATCACGGGAACTACCGTGGTGCTGATCCTGAGTCTTGTCTCACTGGGGACTTGTCAATGCCCTACAGGATGCGCGTGTCCAAAATCTGATGTGGTCAATTGTGGTCCGGGATTCTCATCGTTTCCGTCACCTCTAACCGATGATGTCAAAATTCTCAAAATATCTGGGAATTATAAAACGCACAACAAAATCCCGGCTATACAAGGGAGTGACTTTCAATCCATGCCTGGATTGATTACGCTGAAAATGACACATTGTGAAATTAGCACAATTGCTGATGACACATTTTCTGCACGGACATCGTTAATGTATTTAGACCTGTCGTACAACAACATTCTCAAAATTAATGACCAAACATTTTTGGGATTAACTCGTTTGACCTCTCTACGAATCAGCGGGAATCCACATTGTGAGATAAGTGAAAAGGCTTTTGATAGTCTTTCAAATCTACAGGAACTCTATATTGCAGACATGGATTTGGAACGTCTTCTTCCAGAAATGTTCGCAAGTATGAAAAATCTTCGAGTTTTGGATATCCATGGAAACAAAATATGGAAAATTGAATTCGATTTTCGGTCTATATTCCCAAGCCTGCAACACTTCGATGCTTCAAATAACCTTTTAGAGGGATTACCAAAAATCTATAAGGACTCATTTGCTACTATTGCAACGTTAAAACTGTCTGGCAATCCTTTGCAGTGTAACTGTGAATTACGATGGTTAAAAAACGATTCGAAAAAGGTCCTCGATCCTGAGCTTGCTAGCGAAGCATTAGTCTGCGCTGGTCCAGAGCGAGTCAAATATGCTCCCATTTTGCGACTTCCGGATTTAGAGTTTAAATGCGTTCCACCACAGATTGTAAATTGTGCAACTGAAACGTATTCTGTGATAGAAACACACTCCGTCAAGATGTCGTGTGAACTAGCCGGAGATCCGTATCCGGATGTTACCTGGACCAGATTTGATAGAAAACACGTGGAATTTACTTACGAAAATGTGTCAAATTACTATGTTTCCAGAAAAGGAATCTTGGATATTTTCAACGTTTCAAAGGCGGACGAAGGTACGTGGAGTTTAAGTGTTAGCAATACAGTTGGACAGAAAAGTCATCAGCTTAGAGTTGTTGTTATTCCTAAAACAACAACGACAACAACTACGACAACAACGACGACGACGACGACTACTACTACTACAACTACAACTACGCCTCCTCCAAAAATAACGTCTACAACGTCACCTACAAAAGCAATACCAATGTCTTCATCATCAGCAACGACAAAAGCTATAGCCTCTTACACCATTGGAGGACTTACTTCAATGACTACTCCAATAAACTCCAAAGACAACAGCAAGGGTCACCAACAACAAAGTGGCGGTACAGGCGGTGCAGCGACATCAAAACTTCCTAGTCAATCCAAACCCGATTCCACTGGGAACATATCAGACAATGGGGATGGAAGTACAGGCGATGGTAACGAAGAGAATAAAGGTTCTGATGGGAAGGCGGATGTGAAGAGCGACGAGGGCGGAGGGATGAATATGATGATGATTGCAGGGGCTGGTGGAGGAGGTCTGTTGCTCATCGTACTCATTGGCGTCGTCATCTACTGCGTGAAGAGAAAGAAGGGCAGTAACAGAGTAGAGGACATTAGCATCAGACAGGACGAAAAATTTGACTCGGTCAGAACACCACGGCGCCATCGTGTGGCTAACGACTTTTAAACAAGGCCACGTATTAGACACAAGTTAAGTTCAGGAATGGCGATGATTTGGTAATAATAAGAACACCAACACGCCAAAAGATGGATAAAAATGAATCTTTCGTGGAACATTACGTTATGGTACACACTTTATTTTCATTTCTGTAATTGTATATGTTTGTTTTAAAACAAGACAACGAATATTCCGGTAAGTTCTCAATCTTTACATTGTCGACAAACTGTGATACCATGCGATGACTGTGATACCCACCCTCCTCTTCAATTTGCAAAGTTTTGTTTTTATGTATCGGTCGATGCACCTTTTAATTCCTTGAAGCAAATATCTCGTTTATTAAAAATGTCATAACGACCAATAGTTGCATGCAATAGCGAATCTTTTAATTAACTAACATTTGATTTGGAAAATGGAAAATAAAATTATCCAAGTTATACGGCAAGATGTCCTGAAATATGACCAATGGTTCCAGGACAAAATACATGTGATCGTCAGATGATTGAAAGTTAAAACGTGTCTCTGGTATGATTCTGAAGTTTCTACTGTCTGATTCACACATTGCCATTTTTATTCTTATTTCAACACAATAGTGATAACTAGATAAAACAAAACAAAATTATTTCAACACAATAGTGATAACTAGATAAAACAAAACAAAAAAGCCACTGGCGTTGAAATCATTTGCTTTCAATTCTAAATAGGTCAAAATACTAGTCACATCGTTGTTGTTTACATATTATTGTTTATGTTTGCTTTCTTTTATCAATTAAATTACTTTTGCAGCATCAGGGGAATTTTAAATAATGTAAATCCTAACTCTATATGAATAAATAAGTTTAAGTTCAAAAATGATTTCTTTTCATCCGTGAAATAATTTGTACTTTTGGTATTTGAAAACATTGCAATCTGTTATATCCCATGTTTAGTACATGTCAAATGTTATGGATTTCAACTGCTTTTATTTTAAAGAAATACGTTACACTAACTGAAGGAATGTCGAATGTTAATTAGCAATAATGATATGTATTTATTACTTTAATTATTTGTAAACTTAGTATGTATGAGTAATTGTAAACTGGTAATAAGGTGATGTTGCATGTACATATTAATTTGTTATTTATTTATTCATTTAATTTTTTATTTGTTAATTAACTTTATTTGTGTTAGTGTCATGCATATAGCAATCTTTGTATACATCATGTTATGGGAATTACATTTACATATTGCTTAGTGAGTGAATCACAGAAGATTTGTCCCAAAAAAATGATGATGAATGGGTAGGTGGGAAGGTGTCTTGGCGGGGAGACGGTCTTTTGTTTTCAACTTTGTCAAAATCACTTAGATCATCAAGTATCCACCCATTCAAGTTACGCTGCTGTTAACCACTTTATGTTTGTGTAAACTATATTTCGTGTCTCAGTCAGGAATCAACATATATTTTATAAATTCACGATCAAGGACTGTTAAGTAGTTTTTACATTTTGCAATTATTACAGTTGAATTCGCGTTTGAGCTTTTCTCGTAAATTACGCGAAAACACGTTTACAGTATATTGATATAGGAAAAATTGGTCACTTTGTAACCACTTCTGATGCAATTCCAGTTCCAAAATTGTAACTTTTTGGGAGAGATTAATATGTTTTCTCGCAATTCTATTTTATTCGATGTACATAATGTTTTACACAAATTATGCATCTCCATAGTTTTGTTTTAAATTTGTGAAATTCTAATTGAATAATAAATAAAATGGAAAAAAAGATTTCTAGCATTGGTTTTCTTTTTCACCTATTTTAGTTAAGGACTAAAGTTATATTTTAATTGAACTTGATGGCTTTGATCATTATATGAATTTATTTTAGGTTCTATAGGGCGGTACAAAATCAGGACTATGAATGCTTTGGGACATTTGTGACCTCAAATCCATCTTCAGTTTTTTTGGGTTTTTTTGTTTGTTTGTTTTTTTTAACTATATTCTAATGAACAAAGGTTTTGTATTTGAAATATTTAGTACATTTCTGATTTAATTATAACGGTAATTTTCTAATTATGCGACTTAAGTTGTCATAATATTAAATCGAAATATGCAGTAATTATGAAAGTTTTGAAATTCTTACCTATTTCTGATAGGTTTTTTAAAGAAACAAAAGAGCACTATCTTGAACAAATTTCATACTTGGTTATATGATGGCACAGGTACGTCTTTAGGATAAATGTAAAGTTCAACTATATGATCTATGATTTCTATATGGAAAAAAACATTTGCATAATGTATGCATAATATAATAACTAAATAATAAATTTGAAATTTTAAGGATTGAGAGGTCAATTACAGGAAATATTACAAGTGCTATCCTGAAAAAAAACCACTTTTGGGCAGTGGAGTTCAAAAAGTTATACTTACACAATTGTCATGTCACAATGATAATATCAACTCGATGTTTCTTAACATTTAACATCTAGCCGATACGCTATATATTGACCTTCACGTCAAGTATTAAGCAATGAGAATAGTTGAAAATCATAACATATTTAATATACCTCATGGAAATAGACGGATGTAAAAACCGAAACTAACCACAAATTCATTATAGTGTTTCTATCTTTGATACTCCAGGGGTTACTATTGCTGATGTTATATCCATTCCTGAACTATTTCATAGTAAAACTTAAAGCTGACAATGCAAGTTAAAATTATTAACATGATTTTTTTTAAAAATAAGTATACTTGTTTTCCAAGAATCGTTTATGAGACATTCCCCGGTTGAGGACAGCCATTTTTGTTTTACATTCCGACGACTCACCGACCCCTATATAAAGCGCGTGAATCGACACACGTGCGCTCATTCATGTACCTATACACCTAGCAGTCCACAGGGTATATCACCTACAAATAGGTAAACAAAACCCTCACCTGTAAAACTATATGGGACTTTTTTTAGCAAGAAAACATGTCAACTCCTCTAAGTTGTCATTTAGATGTTTCCCAAAATAAAATTCCAACGCAAGTGAATAGAAATCCAAAAATAATCCGTCCACATATCTCCACGTATATCATCGTACCCGACGCACTCAACTGACCATATACACGTGACTACGTACCTGACCCGAACGAGCGACAACTATCAAGGACACACACGTGTCGTTGTACATGTACGTGTAAAAAGTACGATGTATATTGAAGTGTTTAATTAGTTCGTATTGGACATATGTTGGGATATAGCTGACAACACATTCATCTATTACTTCAATGAAATATTGTCAGGTGAGTGCAGTGTTTATTTTCAATTTGACATTGTTATTTGCAATATCGGGGCATGTGTATCTGAGACAAGATATGTTTAGAATGATACACGTGTGTCAAGTGTCCCGTGCTTTATATAGGGGTTTGGCCAGTGAAGGTTACTAAGCAGAGCAAAAGAAAAATGGCTGCCACTTCCTTAGATACCACACTGTCATAACTAGGGGATGTCTCAGAAACAATTTTTGAAAAAAAAATATTTCGTTATTATTTTTTTTTAAATTTCAACTGCATGTTTTTAACTTGCATTGTCAGCTTTAAGGCAGTTCAGAAGAAAATGTCTGTTCTGTTGCCTCCTGTTTTACTATGAGATAGACCAGGGTGGATATAACGACAGTAATAGTAACCCCTGGAGTATCGAAAATGTTGTGCTTCAAACTTTATTCAATCACCATTTTCAACTCTATATCTCATTACATATACCCATCAAGTTTGATTATAATACCATCCTGTACAAGACAACATTAGTAGGCAAATACCGCATGTATAGAAAATTATACCTGTAATGAACGATGCAATGAGAATGTCTTTTTTTAATTAAATTGGAAATAAAATTGCATTGAAACGTGGAAAACAAATTAAATATTTGTAAATGTAATCGGTCTTTTTATTTAATATAATTTATTTCAGGAACTGTGTTTCTTAGCATCTAACATGTGATTAAAGTCCGGCACATATCGACAAGTCTTCCTCGAAATGTTAACTTGTACCGAGTGGATAATAATATATCAGAACCAACACCATTTAGATTCCTTAAAAGATATTCCATTATATTTTCCTATTTATCATAAGATTTATTAAACTCACATCTCGTACATGAAGTTCCAGTCATGACGAGTTAAGTAGAAGAATTCGGAATTCCAGGAATTACTTTTATATTAATTTTAACAACAGGACAATACTACTCCCACCTATATGTAACCCAAATCTATAACATATTACTACACATCCTACACATCAAATACCAGTGTCACTGGCGACACCACACCCTTACTGGGCGTCATTAGTTTGAAGTTAACGTAACTTCGTATAGAGATCGATATATTAGACCAAGGTATTCTGTTGCATGTTCCAGATGTGTAACATAGTACTCATCTTGTCAATCAGGATATGATATTTAATGTTAATCTTTGGTAAATATATATATATCTACAATTTTTCTTTAGTACATATCCTGGTGTTTAAAAAATGTACATAATATATCATTAAGCCCTTCTTGTTACACGATTGATATATTTTCATATAGTTGATTGATCATAGCATCTTCCTATCCTTGAGAAAATGTATAGATGTAATGTATGATGACTTTAAAACATTTGATGTGTTAATGGGAAACGTGTTGTGTTTGCCTTTTGTGGTCTTTTTGTGATTTTTTTCTTGGCTACTGGTTGACTGATTTATTGTGAATTTCCAAAGATCTTTTCTAACAGGTAATTGTCCCTAGGAAACAACGATATACATTTCGAGAGTCTAATTGAAATTTAGGTTCAAAATATCAAATTTGAATAGCCAAAACATTTCAGGTTTTCAGTGCATAATGCATTCTCTTTGAAAATGGCTACCCTAGACTCCTGAAGGGAGCTTGAACTGAAAGACCTCATATTTTCCTATCTAGTGGTAAAAATGGAGAAGATGGATTATAATATACAACTTGTGTCTAATCCCATTTGCATATAAAGTGCAAATAAAATATGTTTAAAGAGACAATTCACTCAGGCAAATTCTTTTACATAACCAATAAGCAAATTATAGCATAAATGTATTGTTCTACATTTCTTATGAAACATATAACGTAAAACATTGACAAATTCCACGACATTGTTAAGTATTTTAATTAATATCGTTGAAATATCAAATCGTTGATCAATACGATTAAACAGGTACAATATTAACTCTGTACCCATACCCGAGCCAAAGTCACGCACGTTAAACAAATGAACTACATAACCACTGAGAAGGTGATAAAATGATTTTTTAGGCAAGACAATTCACCTAATGAGGTAAACACACTACTGTCAGAGCGATTTGAGCAGTTCTAGCCAAAAGTTGCATTACTTTACGAGCATGGGACAGGGTTCGGCATACAAGAAGTTCGACCACAGTGTGTAATGGCGGACAGCGAGCAAGTTTGAATATTTCACACACATGTCACCACCATAGGCGTTTCAGGCATATCACAGTAAAACTGACTGATCTAATTTCCATTAGAACTTGTTTTATCTGATATATATACAAATTTTAATGTTCTCTTAGACTGAATTGTCCCTTTAAATCATAAGAACATAGACTTTACCTATTAAACATGATAGCTGAATTTGATTCAGCAATTTTAATAGTACATTCTAAACCTATAGTCTATGGAAAATCGTTAAGTTGGAATAACTTGGTCTTTCTCTTATCGACTTAATTGATGATGTTTTTATTTTGTTGTGTTTTTTTTATGGTGTTCCTTTAGTATGATGCATTATCTTGTGTTGGAATCTTTTATATTTTCTGATAATGTCTTACCTTTCGTAGTAATCTGATACCCTTTGTGGTGATATTTAATCTTTTGTCGTTCTTTTGTGTTAATCTTGATGGTGTTTTTGTCTTTTGATGATTGTGTGATATTTTGCACTTTGAGTTGATATTTCTTTTTCGTTTGATGTAATGTCTTACCCTTCATTGCTGATATTTTGTAATCGTTCAAGAGATTTGGGGTTAAACTTTAGCATAGTTTATTTTGCAGCATTCTCTACAAATTCATAAATGATAACACTTTCAATTTTTTTACAAAGATTATAGATGATTCCTTACAAAGTAATTTTAGATCGCATGAATGCTGGTATTGTTTTACTACAACAAACTCGTAGACTGTTCTCAAAATTCCTAATGACAAAGATGAGGTATACTGGAAAGCACTGTTTGCTTACTTGTACGATTCTTACATGGAAACGCATCTATAGTCATACCGCTTAAATAACGTTAAAGTATACTGATATTCATTTCAGAAATTCCTCTTGCGTGGGCAAATACCTGGAGCAAAAACCCTCGAACATCCGTTAGAACTTGGCAACTGTCCCACATGAAATTCAACAGCGCGACCCAAAGTTGGAGGGCTTGTGGTAGTTTGTCGGACAAAACCCCTCTGCCATCACGATCTTCCCAAAACACATTTAGGTCAAGAGAAATGGACTATGCTCAACTCTCAACTAATTCTCCCCTGAAGACATTGCCCTGCAAGAGTTCTGTTACATATGTTAAAATTTGCTGACAATTTATTTCTAAGAAAACTCTCGAAAATGCAATAAATGAGATAGAGAAGGTGAATAAGTTGATAAATAATATATGCTGATGCCTGTATTAACAAGGTTTACGTATTTCTATACATTCTGTACTTTATGTGTTTTTGCAAAAATGCATGTGTAACAAAACTTTTGGAGGGCAGTGCATTTTGACAGTTCTAAATCAATGACTACGCTTCTCCATTATGAAATTTCAGGGGCGAAGGAATTACCTTTGAAATGAAGAACAACTCAATATTATAGGAACACCAATATTTATTTTACATATAAAATTCGCAAATTCAAAAAAGAGTAAACAATTATGTTACAAGTATACCTAAATAAACAAAACAACAATGCAAAAATGTCACGACAATAAATATTTCCATATATTCTTTATGATATTATGCATATTTGTATACAAAAGCGAAAAGGTCAATCTAACTGAAAAATATGTAAATCTTTACATATATTTGATCAATTGAACAATGTTTCAGATTGGACTTGATTAAAATTTTCGTACAAGTCATGATGACTTTGTGTACATAAAATAATAAATCGAGGAAAAAAACAAACAAAACAATTACTCAATGTTAATGTAGTCACAGAAAAGGGTTTAAAATTGATTCAAAATCCATCTGTATTATGCGTACACCTATTGTAGGTTGTTTTCGCGGGGATTGTATTTTGGAGATTTCGTTGGTCATTGTTATGATCGCGAAAATGTGATTAGCGCAATATTGATGAATGGTTAAAACATGTAAACATATTCAAAACATGCTTGTTAGAAAAAAAAGTTATTTGGATGCATGATTACGTAGCTCAGCGGTTTCAAAATAAATTATAAAACATACAAACAAAATAACGATACTTAATTAAACAAACTCCAGACGCATATTGGGCTGAGAGCTCGTATCTTTGGTGAAGGCTGGATCAACTTTTTTCTTGGCTGAGATACATTTAAACAGAAGTATAAGGAGTGTTGGTATGGCAATCAAACTACAGCCACCTATTACAGACGCCACTATTATACCTGTGTATCCCCAACCCTGTTCTGTTGATCCCTGGTTAGACTGGTTGTCAAGGTTGGCCAGTCTTTGGTGCTGAGGTGTTTGGGAATTTACTGGCTTTGATGTAGTCGGAATTTGTCCCGGATTTGTCCTCGCAAACACCATGGATGATTTCGAAGGCATTGGTAATGCAGATGTAGTTGTTGAACCCACTGTTGGTACACCTGCTTGAATATCAATTTTGAAATGTTTCTCTGACATGCCTTCGCTGTTCCAGACTGTCAATGTCCAATCGCCACTTTCTGCTGGTGATGCTGAAGAGATGTATAATGATCCGTTTTCATATACAGAAGATGAACCTACCGTAGAGTTGTGAGGAATGAACATGTTACCTTGCGGAGATTTCCATTTCACATATGGGAAAGGATCTCCAGATATATTGCATGATATTTCAAGTCCATTTCCGGTTCCGGTCGTCAGTCGTGGTAAAAAAGAACTGCAATCGATTATTTTTGGTGGCAGGCATTTTAAATCAGAGTCACGGACCTGTGATAACGGTATATATTCGAGCGGACTTGGACCAGCACAAATGATCGCATTCGTTATGTTACTGAGCGCCTGGGATTTCTTCAAATCTTTCATCTGGCAATTGCAATTCCATAAATTATGGCTGATGTAAATTGTTTGTAATTTTGAAATGAACTCCAAAACCTTTTCGTCCACCGTTGTCAGCGAATTTGAAGAAATATCCAATACATTCAACGCTGGAAATAGATCAATGTGCTGCTTTCCTATATTTTTGATTGAATTACTATGTATGTCTAGGACGTTTAAAGCACGTAAACCGTCGAAAACATCGATGTTTAATTCATGCAAGTTGATTTCTCCTAAATACAATTCTCGAAGTGCATGAAGGTTCCTGAATGTTCCGTCAAATATTTTCATATCTGAATTTCCAGATAAGTCTAAAACTTCCAACTTTGAAAGTCCGCTGAATATCTCCGGTCCGATTTGTTTTATTTTGTTATGGTTTAGTCTCAGTTGTCGAAGTTCCTTGAAGTTACTAAACGCCAAATTCTCTATGATCTCTATTTCATTAAAACTGAATGTAAAATGACGCAGGTCTGTCATGTTGGGTAGATCGGATGACTGAACATGTTTGAAACTGTTGTGTAATGTTACATTCCCTGCTAGATGTAGCGATTTGGTGAGCTCCGAAATGTCTATTGGAATGGTTTGCATGCCAGCGTCACATGAAACAGTGACGTTGAAATGACATCGGCACTTACTTGGACAAACGTATGCCCCAAGAGAAAAGAAATTGTTCCTCAGCATTAAGTACATTATAAACTGTAGAAGCGCTCTTAAAATTCTGGCACGCATTTCGTAGCTTGTTTAAAATCAGCTGACTACTTTAAAACTTTTTGTTTCCGTCAAATTATATTAAACTTCCCGACGTTTAAAAACCAAATGTTCACCAAAATGTATTTCAAGTATACAACCAATGAAGTGCTGTTAACCATTTACAAAAGAAGAAATGAATCTGTTCGTCTGAGAACTTATTTTATACTGGTGAAATTCGATACGTAATATTTAAATTAGATATAATTGTTTTACCAGTTTATATACATGTGCCTACACATTTGCATATATCGGCTAATAATAGCGAGCCTATCGATATATCAATGTCGTAAATCCGTCACAGGAAAGCCGTTATCATTTGACGGGTACCATACGTACCAAGATTTGTCATCTTGTAACTTTATTTCAAAAATTATTTGGCGATATTCTGCGATTAAGCAACAGGTATCAAGTATTTAAAATCAAATGAACCAAAGTTCAGTTACTGAAAATAAGACGGTAAACGGGGGTTTTATTGGTTTACTACGTTGTTTTTATTTTCAGATAGTCTGCATCAAGTTAACAAGACTTTTCGCGAGGTGTGTCAGTTCCGAGATTTGTGACGAATATTTTGTTTGTTTTATCCGTATGGGATGGAACTTATCCACGAACAAATACATAATATCTTACGTGATATTACGGAACAAACAGAGCAATCATGAGCGATCAACTTCCGTCAGGTATACTCATGCAGTGTGAACCGTTAGCGTAAATCTGTTGTTCACTACGTACGTACACATATTTACAAGAAACTTACAGATAAATGTTATCGTTGATTGTTTAGCAAATGGAAATTGTTCAATGGTCAAGTTTACGTTGTCTGGTGGATTGGTACGAAAGGTCGGGGGTGTTGTGTACAGTCCGATTGACAGTATAATGGGTAGTCTTATTAGAATACGCGATTGTTTATTTAGTACATAACGACAGTGACATTCCATAGTATTACTATAACCCGCGTTGGTCTGGTCGCGGACTTGTTAATTCTTTCAGTCATAAAATAACGTTTTTTAACCACTTTCAGGGATAAATGCAGTAGATGATGACGTAAAAGCATCGTTTTATTTACATTGGCAATGTTGCATTTAAAAGTCGATATAGTCAATTCACTTTTGGTTGTATATAGAGTACGTTCATGAGGAGTACTGTTATAATCCCCTACCCATCAAATCATTAAGAGATTACACTAACCAAAAGACTTTTATAAATATAAAATAAACCAATCTAATTGATTTCTTAAATCATAATATAGCATAATGAAAATAAATGCCCTTTTTCGGTCATTTTGATTTTATTCGTTTATCTTGTGTAATCACGCTGAAATGAAAGATAATATCTTTCGAAAATTATAAAAATGAAATCGATGTCTCAACTTTGGCTCTGCAAGGGTAAAATCAGTGCAGTGCCCTAGGTAATAAACTAAAAGCAGTATTCAATGCCAAATTGTTGTTCTCTTAGCATCATAAAAGATAGGTAAAGGTGGTCATCAGCGGAGATTACATTGCCAGTTTTATAGAAATAAATGCGGTATCATATAACAAGAAAATCAACCACTGTTATGAAAATATTTTAGGAATATTAAACCTCAAATCAAGACGAAGGAAAATATAATCAGACTATTTTCCATTTTCAAACTATTTAATTGTTTTTTCAGACCCGCAAATTATTTACCAGGATAGCTAAAAGGCGACCTAAGAACTAGAAATATAAAAGAAACAGGTGTCAATATTTTGTAAAGCGAATAAAACCATCACGTAAACGTGTGTAAGAACCAAACATCTGAAACGTCAAAGCCAATTATAAATCTTATTTCTAGGTCAGGGAAAAATATGATTGTCATAATTTATTAAAATGGTCTAGTCGTGTTAGTTGGTTTATAAAAAGTAACTCAGTTTATTAGGAATATCATGCACACTTGTACATGTATGTGATATATGATATTTCATGAGAGTTTTGTGTGTTGGTTTAAGCATTTCTGTATTATTGATGTTTCTTATCTATCTTTGTAATATACATGCCTTTGTGTCATTATTTACATTCATGCGAAGTAATTAATTCCGTCTCTCTCGTCTTATTTCTGTTACTGTTGATATTTAGACTCTACTCTAAATCAAGGACCAAAACAGCTCATTAAGAAGTTTCAGGGGTGAATGTAGACTGGCCACCAGTCTCTAGAATAATGAAGGGGAAAAATCACTAAAATTTGGCTTGATAATTTTGACTCTACTACATGTCTGATTCGAAGTTTCAAACTTGGGGGAGATAATCTAGTAAAAAAAATCTGCTGAGAAAGTCTTATCAACAACTTGGGGTCTTGTGGCCAGTCTAGGGGGAGACAATCTAGTAAAGAATTCTGCTGAGAAAGTTTTATCAACAATTTGGGGTCCTGTGGCCAGTCTATGGTGAATGTGTTTACCTGGATTTTAAGACTCTCCACACTGCTCCTACCTGGCATCCATATACTGTTTATAGAATTTCTGTACAAATCTGTGTATTTGTTAGTTCTTAATTAAAGAAATTACAATATTGGAAATACTGAAATTGTTTTCCATACATTTCGGATTTTCTCCTCGAATTAATGTATTATCTTTTCCATCCATTTTATATGTGAATGATATTTCAGGCTTCAGTTTAAGCTTCCGCGATCTCCATTGGTTACGGTCAGGGTTATGATCGTAACCCCTGGAGATCGAGGATGTAGTTAACGTTGTCTTCAGTATCACAGACGGGACACCTGTTTATATGTCACTGCCCTCCAAACGTTCTGTAACTCGTGCAGTTTTACAAATATACACGAAGTACAGAATTATGTAAACCTTTTAAAACAGGCATCATTATATATTATTTATCCACTTATCTATCTTTTCTAATAAATTGGTTTTCAATGAAAAATTGCCAGCAAATTTCAACATAGAACTTTTGGAGGGCAGTCTGTATGGGGACGGATTCGTGCAAGTAGGTTGTGCTTATTTCCAATTCTAACATGTTTTATGTTACGTATTTTTGCACTGTATGTTTATTATATTATATAAACTACATGTATTGTTTAAACTAACAACTGTGTGACGTGTTTACTTTTTAAAAGGTGGTTTGATATATCCTATTGTCTTTGATTTAAATAGTAATTACACTATTTCCGATTGTATACCTGTAAATAGTGAATACCAATACGATCCCTAAGTCGTTATTCAAACTCAAACTTGTTTAACCAATATCTAATACAAACACAATTGCAACCTGTATAGTAAGGACTTTCGGGGAGAAATATCAGCTAGAGTAGACCCGGATGGTTCAGAAGGGGCAGCGTTCTACGTTGCAACGGCGACACCCACTGGTTCAAATTTTGTGTCTGATCAAAATAAAAAAAATAATGTGGATATAATCAATTTCAACAAAATGTTATTGACATTAAATATATATGAATATATAATCGAATCTGTACAGATAACAGAACTACAAGGTATATTACAAAGATTGCTCTCAAAACGTAATGGGAAAATCGGGTGCTTCCCCCCAAGACATTACGACGAAGACGTAAAACCGATAGCCAATCAAAGTTTAGATTTATTTCTATATCCGCAAGTTTTAGAACTTATTTTAATTATGTAATACACTGTATACATGAACACATATCAGCAACATGAAAATAAAAAAAAAATACATTATATGTACATTACGTAAATGGACAATGAGATTGCTAAGCATAACTTTACAAATATACATGTATATTGTTAGCAAACGTTATTCTCATATTTTTCTCTTTTGTGCCCAAACAATGTACAGTGTATTTACCTAATACATTGTAAATAGATTTGTAAAATCATGTGTACTATGTAAAAGTAGTAGTTCTATTAATTACAAAAGTAGCTCCGGTAGTATTGTTATCCTACAATACAATAAAACAATACATTAGAGTTAGACTGCTATGATAAGGTAATGTGATAGATTTATGAAATTATTTTATTATATTCTCATACAGCTCATCATGGTGCTTTTACTTTTCGTTAGGAGTAGAGGAGAAAAAACGGCATGTTTTAAAAAAATGAATAAAAAATAAAATTAAAAATATCATGACGCATTTCTTTTCTCCGTGCAATACTTAAATGTCTATCTACTCGTCAAACCCTGGTCGTCGTTTTTTGTGACATCTTATTAGGCACGTCCGACTATCCCTTACATACTGGGCCTGCAATGATAGATAATGTTCGAAACCACAAATTTCCTAATGCACACCAAATAATAGTCAGTGAATCTTGGACTATTATTATGTTGAATGATGTGTCTTTTTGGTTCTGATTTTTTCAATGGTAACGTTCCTTAAGTTCGTAAATTAATATTTTTGTCTAGGATTACCTGCACTTTGCTATATTGCTCTAAGTGTCCCGATCGATAAGTTGAATTGATAGAATTTAATTATAACTGAAGTGTTCAATAACATTTTAAGATGTTAGAATTACGAAGCATTTGGTACAAACATTATATTTCGAACTAATGTATATTTCTGGGGAGGGTATTACGTTAGTGCAATGTAAGTATGGATTACAGGTAGTCCGCATATTGTGTTATTGCCGTTACCAATCATTCCCTCTCCTCTTCAAAAATCTAATAAGTTTAAGCTATTTACATGGACACGTTCATTTACCTGTTTCGAGTGTGCTGATATCCCTAGTAGATAATCTATTTCACAACTACAGACATTTCAACAAAAATGCATTTGCGTGATATTTTTCATCATACCCCTCCCCTTTAAGGGAAATCTTATACATATATAAGAATTTGTTATCTGATGAAATATTTCTCTAAAAATGTCTACGAAAATGGCGACATAATAATCACTTAAATTAATACATCACTTCAAGAGCATATAGACATTTCCACTATGCCATTTCATCCTGTAGAATATAATCTAACACTAACTCGTTGGATGGGATATCTGTGTCATCATGCCCTCGAAAACCCCTGAAACCTAGTTATTCATTTATACGAGGATAGAATTTCTGCATCATACACTTTGTAAAGCATTCGATTGAACACATAAATATTTTTCATTGTATCACTTTTCTGAATGTATTCATAAAATTCAACTAGATCAAATTATTTTATTTTAAATTGAAGCTATGTAGTCCAGTCTCCTTTATCACCAGTTGTGTATTTTCTTCTGCAGATAAGTCTGTTTCAAGATACCTCATCATTGTGTTTAAAAACTGTATAATTGTTATTATTCGCGGCGTGTTTGATTTCGCTAAATTTGCGGATCCATCAGAATTCGCGAAATTAAGTTCTTTGCGAAATTTATCAAATTCATGCTTTCACGTACATTTTGTAATAAAGTAATAAGAATGACGCTTTAAAAGGCTTGAAAGATAATTCGGGAAAATAACCCCCCAATAATCAGTTCAAAACAGTAAGTCGCGAAATTTTACATCCGCGAAATATAACAACAACACAGTATCATGTCTGTATTTGGTAATCGTTTGAGTGTGTAAAGTATACTGCTGAAATGAAATACTGGGGTATGAAGTTATCCCCAAAACAGGTTTATGATAAAAAAAACATCAGCTTATAAATATGCGTTCATCTGGATCACAGGGACCTAACACGATTTTTTAAACCAACAGCATACATATATATATTATAGTGTCAAGGGTATGAATTCGGCGGCCGAAATAAACGGACTTATTTTCTTAAACCGTGATTTTATTAATAAACGAACTGTATTCACCATTGACGCATATCTTACCTTAAAGAATAATAATTTATCTTTCCAATGAGTGCTTAATGAACAAAGTTGGCAAAATATTGACCAAGTTATGGCCTGATGAATCGGGAAATTTACGAAAAATATGCTATGTAGACAATTCCCCGTGCCAGATCCCTGTGGCTAATATGAGCAAATCATGCTGGTGTATGTCCACAGAGTGAGTATTTGAAACCTCTTGTTCAAACATTGCCGTAAAATATTGTGTGTATCAAATATCGTAATTTGCGAGCGTTATTTTCTTTCCAGACTGCTTACATTTTCAAGAACGATTCTGGTTGATAGAATTACATTTGAAAATAATCACATTTTGAAAAAAAAAAGTCGGAGAGGAAGCAATGGTCTTTATCTTACTTTATTAATCATGTTAAAATGTGTGTCCACGTACATAGAACGCTAATAAAAAAAAAGATAACAAAAAATGAGAAAAATATTCGGAGCTGGGCGGATTTTGCAACCCCACCTTCAGGCCATAGTCAAATTATGTCGTAAATCACCACAGAAAACTTCCAAACCACTTGAGGTGGACTTTTTTCGTGCAAAATCTGCCTCTAGTTCAGTTTGTTTAAACTGGTTAGAGGTCAAAGGCGTGTATAAATCACGGTTTATATCTATCCGGACCCTCACCTTTCTGAAGTCTCAAATGATGATTGCATTTTAGAGTTTTATCGTGTTGAAAGTAAATAAAATATAACATATCCCCATTTTCCTACCACCTGACATGTACATGTTTATGGTTGACCTTCTGGGGCTTAAGTCCTCTGTGTCTGAGAAAATAAGATTAATTACCAAAAACTTCTTATATTGAAACTCTGCATAATAGAATATGGCAGCGAATTGAAACCACGTCATGATAATGCCATTTATTTTTCTATGTGTCAAATGTCCTTAAATACTACGTTTGACAACTGATCTTTGAACAAATATCATCTATTTCCGCAAGTAAGTAAGAATATGTACTTTAATTGTCGACATGGATCCATTAATACTCCACAGAATAAGAAAGCTTCGTGATGTATTACATCATATCACAGCATGTGGTAAGAAAACCATTTACGCCATTCCATTGGCGACCAAGGCAGGATTATGGTTTCATTTTAGAGGCTGGAGAGCTATTGTGGATTATGCAAGACGCAAATAATGAAAATGAAATACTCTTTTCTGTAATCAAAGTTTTTTCTTTCATATAAAGAGTTTTGAAAATTGGATCAGATGGTATAATTTATACCTATATCAGGCAGATAAGGGTTATCTAAGTTCCTTCTGGACGTCATTGGTATACTGGAGTATGGCGAGAAATGTATTTAGAATAGTGAGATATTAGAAGGGGTGATGTATATATGTACAACTGTCAAGAAATCCTTAAAATACTCATATTTTGCAACCCTTATATTCAGTATGAACCTTAAATATACGTTTCGAATATGCTAAAGTGCGCTTAAAATACAACTTTTAAATAAGTTTCGTAATTGAGATTGCAAGTCCCAACGCACACAGATACGGATTCCAGTTATGTCATTTAAAGATGCTCCACCGCCGACAGAGCATAAATGGCATTTGTCATTAGAACAATAATTGGTGTTTAATCTTGTATATATATGTCTAATTAACTCAAAAATAATATAAGATTATTTATTTTGCCTTTGGTGCATGCACAATCAGTACTTCAATCCATAAAGAATACAAAAATGTATAGCGCCACGGGTTTTTTCGGCATGCAATTAATTATCTTTTATGTTTTTAACTTGAAGTAAAATTAGAAGCTCAAACTTTTCAATGCTGATAGTGTTGTAAAGTAATAACTTTTGTAACTGAAGAAAAATACTAAATTGTCTGCTCCTGTTTTTGATAGTGAAAAAATACCAATTGTCAGCGGTGGAGCATCTTTAAAATTTGTATTGAATTTAAGATTTAACCAGACTGAAACTCATAGAGAATGGAAACACTCCTCGAGGGAACTCCGCTGTCTCTGTTTTCGTGGCATTTTACTTTTACTAGTTTAAACATATTATTTTGTATCATGATTATACAGTTAAAACATAATATTTTGGTACAGTCGAACTTGGTTGATACGAACTCGGATAATACGACGACCCGGCTTAATACGAAGTACTTTGCCGGTCCCGGCCGAATTCCCTCTTTATTTTTGTTAAAAAAAATCGGAAAATTCGTATTCGTAAAACTCGAAAACCTCGTTTAATACGAAGTAAATGTTTAGTCTGAATGACAAAAATCCTACATAAAATGTTCGTATAATACGAAGTGAGTGTATATAATATCGAACTTTAATTAGATTACAATGTCTACCAGTATGAACTAAATGCCATAAAATCGACATCTAGCAAGTATCTGTATTAGTCATCAGATTTATATTTGAGTTCAAAGTTGACCTAGCAAGTCATTAGTATTGTTTTCCTCATTTGTCCAGTGTTGAAAATAAACTTTTCCCTAATTTCATTTTTTACGGTGGCTGACAAATGTTGTCTATAAAATCAAAAACAAGTCTATATCTAAAAAAATAAGGGAATAATAAATAAATGAAAAATAAAATAACAATAATTATAAAATAAGAATTTGTCGCAAACTTAAATTTTACTGATTAAGAACTATAGAAGTCGAAGAAGAGTGAAGGAATGTAGTTTTTTTTATCGTGCTTTTTGGATATTAAATGAGAAAATTGATATTATTACAATATTTGTATTATTTCATGGTATATCTTACATGTGCATGTAGTTTTGTTTGGATTTGATCCAATTTATGAATTTACATACATGTACTTTCAATAATCAATAGAAATGCAAAATAATAATAACAAATCATCTCTTTTTTCAAGTAGCATTTGTCTCCAACTCCTTATTCTTTCATGCCATGTAGGTGGTAATGCATTTTCTTAGGTTTAATGTTCAAAAAATGATACTTTTACATACAGGATTCTGGAGATTTTTTTCTTTTTTCTTCAATGCCTGTTCATTGTCAAATCAAACAAAAAAAAACGTAAAAATTAGCATCATACACAGTGTTCCAGCTAGGATTTGAAAAGGGCAGGGCGCTGGGCAAAAAAAAGGGCATTTTTTTTCGCGACATAAAAATTTTAGGGCATTTTATATACAATATACAGCTAATATCAGAAACAACTGTACATCATTGCATCATAATCATCAATGATTCTAATATCATTACCTATATTATGGCATCAAGTAGACTTTGGGAGTGTTTTGTGAATTCTCCAAAATGTCTGAGACATAGAAAGAAAATGTTGACTGTTTTGATAATGATTTGTTTAATTTTTATTTGGATTAACATGTACAGGATGCCACAATATCTGCTTTGTCTCTGTACTCTCTGCTGATTCCTTAAGTCTTACTTCAAGAAACATCTTCCATATATTTGCCTTTGCAATGTGTGTTGTCATTTACAAAGTCCATTCAGTCTCGCATCAAGTAACATTTACCAAATAAGTATTATAAATTGTCACAATTTGTCTTTAAGTGATCGTGTGTTTACCTTTGTTTCAGAATTTAGTTCTATCCATGAGCTTGAATGGATTTACAGAATGAAAAGAGAAGAAAACAAAATTCTTTCAATTAAATTAAATTTATTTAACAACAAGTAAATGTTGAAAACAATGTATCCACATATACAGCTCCCTGTAATCTCACCATGCACTCAGTAGACATACCTACACATCTCTCAGACATTACAAGTTATCAATATTAAAAAAATTTCATCCATGAAATCAAGAAGTTAATAAATTGAAATTAAAAATATATATATATAAATTGTAATAAAGTTGCATGTCCAAATTAAGTAGTTGACAACAATTGTAATTGACTTCAAAAAGAGTTCTTTGATAAAAGTATGTGTATATATAACCTAGGAAATTTGTCACACATATACTAAATCAATGACACAATAAAATAAGGCTGGTTGTGAGGTGTTCATAGGCTAAGTGAAGCTAGCGCTGGACATCAGGAGTACTAGTCCGCAGCATCAGCTTTGTCATCTATGAAGTAGAAGGAAACTCTACAAATTAAAAAGAAAACAAAAATATTTAACAATTGGACCATTATTCAAGTTTTATTCTCAATGTTAATTATTTGAAATTGCATGTCTCTTGATTAACGTTTAAGATACATGTAGGCCTACTGGTCATGAAATAAATAAGTATTTTATACGCAGTGAACGAAAAAAACGGCTTATAGTAATACTTTTTGTTCAAAGTAAGTTTGAATAAATGTATAGGATTAAATGAAGAATTCGATGACTGAAATAACTCCGTTTATTTTGATGATTTGTGCCTGGACTTAACGAAGCCATGCCTCACGGCTCGCACTACCAGAAAATGTATAATTAAACAACAAATTACGCAAGATATCAATTCCAAAGTGTTATCGGTGGCATAGAATAATAATGTGCCAATTCACAATCTCGCTTCTTGATCGATAAAGCTTCTTATTTTGTGAATTTATTTACTTTTTGCACATCAAAGAAAAGCCGACACGCGAAAATGCTACGCCGATTTTGAAGCAATCGAGGCAAAAATGCATCAAAATACATTACGAAAATTGCATATAACTACATACCTGAACATCCACAAAAGATCGTGACATTTCTTTTCCGATTTGTTGAGTTCTTGGCAAGATAAAAACATTGTAAATTTGTTTATTTTGAGTCGGAAGTTGAAGACATCAATGATGTGCGCGAGCAAACAGGAAGCAGGAAGTTGTGTTAGCTAGACTTGCTAAGTCCCGAATTTGAGCCGACGATATCGGGACAGTATGGGGAAATCGAAAAAGGGACAGGGCGATGGGGAAAGGGGCAGGGCGTTAGGAAAAAGGGCAGGGCGCTGGGAATTAAGGGCAGGGCGCCGCGCCCTGCTAACCCGACCTAGCTGGAACACTGATACATATTTTTTTAAAGAAAATTGCCCCCCCCCCCCAAAAAAAAAAAAAAAAAATAAAAATAAAATGAATAACAAAAAACAAGCATTTTAATTGATTGACTCTTCTCGTTCTTTTATAAATAAAAATCTGTTTGCTATTAAATAAAACTTCACTTCCTAAATGAATAATATGAATGGTTACTCTTAGTCGGATAATACGAAAGATCCGACTGATTTTTAGATCGTCAAAGCACCTGTTGTTTTATCGACCAATCAAAACGCTCTGTTATCGAAATCCCGTTATTAACATCCGGGCATTTGCAAGGCGGTCGGTTCGTCTCGAAGATCAACAAAAACAGACATGGTAAGATTTCACGTGTTTAATTCTGGCAAAATTATCCAGGAACTGGCGATATATTGGTGTATTATCTCTACATAATATAAAGCTGATAACTATTGCAGTGTTTTAAAACTCCCGTTTTTGACGTAGATACCGATTGTTTAGCCAATCTGGTGGAAATAATTATTTTCGTTTCTGCAAGATTCTGCATGTTTCGCGACCGTACACACGAAATGTTTACATTTCAGTCAACAACTTTCACATTAAAAATATCTACTTTATATTATTATAAGGAATTCATCAAAATGATAAATATGTTTTGTCTTGAATCAATTCACTATCAACGCAGATTCGTTGTTGTTTTGTGTAAAATCAATGTTTTTTCTCCCCTTCATCAGTTAGCATGGTGTCTTCGTACTGTTTTCTTCAGTCTTTACGATAGCATTTACTCCACCAATGTTAGAGGTTAACACGGCGAGATACTTTTTAACATTGTGTCGTGTGCATATCCACCCAATGTAATCGGGTGGAATAAGACCTCATTCGTATGTAGGAGTAGATATCATTATGCTACATTTGTATTACATCTGTCCTTTAAGTAATATTTTGACTTATCAGAATATCTTGGTTTTCACATGATTAAAAATAATATGGTAAAATAATTTAGAAACTTTAAACAGTTCATCATTTATGGAATCCTTTCCTTGGTAGTTGTGTAATTCATTCAGTTCTAAAAGGATATTATGTAGTAATATTTCCCCACTAAATCCTCTTCACTTTCCAAAGTTCTTATTTGTATACCAGCAGGGCCCAGGGTCACGAATATTCCTTAACTTACATTTTCCCATAGAAAAGCTTTACCAAAGGTTAAGGAAAAAATAAGTTAAGGAGCCTTCCTTAAATTCTGTAATGCTATTAAGAACATGCCTTATACAATCACGACTCATCCTCCTATATAAAATCACACACCACCTCGTTGCCATCAACCCAGAACAAACCTAACACCTATAGACACCTGCACTAGACACACATCCCTATGCATACAGACACATCACAAAAACAAAGTATACATTTAAGTATTCCTTCTTCCCAATCCCTGTGGCAACAGTACAAAAAACTACACTGGAGGGCTTCAAGGCAAACATTTACAATGTAACCATTGAAGCCCCCACCCACAAATAAACATCTCATTTTTATCATGTTTTAACCTATCTACTTTTATCTATTCCAGCACCATAGAAAATAAAAACAAACAAACAAAAAACACTGTCTATAACCCCTTCTCCCACGCCACTGAGCCGTATCACCTCACCTATAATCCTCACTATTGACGGATGGTGACAAACTAAAACAAGAAGAAGAAGAAGAAGAATATTAAGTTAAGGGATTCCTAAATTTACAATACATGCCCCACTGAATATCAGAGAGTCTTCCACTGGTGATACTAGGATTGGAATTAACACTGCCTGAACCTGCATTTCTCCACAGTACATATGACCTATATCTAGTAGCTATAGCAGTCTGTTTAAATTTTATCGCTAAATTTCTCCAGGGTTCATTTAGACTTAATGGCTTTAGATTGAAGTGTGTCACACACTGAAATGTATCACTTCAGTACTATAAGTTTTTAATTTTGTACTGGTTACAATTTTAGTGTCTAAAAGTGACTGTACATTTGCCATAGACAATCAGTCTACAGAGAAAGAAAATTCTATGGCCCTAGTCATTTTTTCATAGACCATTTTTGTTTAATTAGGTTCTGTTTGGATGAATATTTTATCTCTTCATGTTGAATCTGTTTTTTATTTTATAGGCAAGTTATGGGGGGAAGAAGAATGCTCTTGCAGGGAGGGGAATGAAGAAAGGTGGTCCTAAACCAGAGCTCACAGAAGAGCAGAAACAAGAAATACGAGAAGCCTTTGATCTGTTTGACACAGATGGTTCTGGTACAATTGATGCAAAAGAACTAAAGGTATGTTTCACTAAAAAAGTTTGAAAAAATATACCAGTATCATTTGACTGTGAAAGCGTAAAAGTTAGAATATTGTCCTGTGTAAGTGATCATAATCAGTAGACAATGTGTTCAGCACTGATGAATTGAAATAATGAAATTTATTGATGGAACTCTGAAGCAAGCAGTTTATAATTACTGTATAGCCAGATACATTGGTTGTGTTGTTTTGCAGGTTGCAATGAGGGCGTTAGGTTTTGAGCCAAAAAAAGAAGAAATTAAAAAGATGATTTCAGATATAGACAGAGAAGGCACAGGTATGTAAAGTAAACTAAGAGAGATGGCTTAATTGATGATCATATTCTAATTAATAACTTTGAGGTGTCATTGATAAATCAATATCAATTTGATTTAGCATCAATATCAATTCCTTTGGTATCAATATCTTTGACTTCATTCCCCGCAATTTTCATCATCTTGTTTATTTACTTGAAAAATGGCAACAAAAGATCTTTTATCTCTCTTTAATCACAAAATAGTTGATCAATGAAACATTCATTTGATCAATGTGTTTGAAATGTTATGATGCAATTTTTCAATATATAAATCAATACAATTTCTATAAATGTATGGGTATATTTTTTCCATCAATGACTTGTTCTTATTTGAACATCAATTATTATCTTTCATTTATCCTAAATAGGCACCATTGATTTCAATGAGTTTCTGATGTTGATGACACAGAAGATGAGTGAAAAAGATGTAAAAGAAGAAATCCTAAAAGCTTTCAGACTGTTTGATGATGATGATACTGGTAAAATCTCATTCAAAAATCTCAAGCGTGTTGCCAAAGAACTAGGAGAGAGCCTAACAGATGAAGAATTACAAGTAAGTTGACTGACCATTTTGTATAATTGTGAAAGAGTAGGTTAGAATGAAGTAAGTGTATTAATAACACAAAGAAAGATTTATTTCCTATTACAAATAAATAGGTAGGTATAATATGTTGTCAGTATACCCCCTCATCACCTAGAATTTAAATACAACACCAGTCCACTGAGAGGCTTTGTAAACTAATACATGTCACAATGCCATAATGTTCATGATTCCCCATGTTTTAAGAAGATGGGGATGTCAAGTCAGATCTCCCAAAATGACAAAGATTTGTATGCTGAGGTTGGGTGTGTCTTGCGGAGATTATTATCTGACATATAATATTTTTAAAGCTATTCTGGGAGATTTCAATTATTTCTTAATGTAAGATGATATGATTGATTTCAAACTGTTGTTGCAATTATTCTAAATCTCAAATTTATTTTTTTTACAGGAAATGATAGATGAAGCAGATCGTGATGGCGATGGTGAAATCAATGAAACAGAATTCCTTAAAATCATGAAGAAAACAAGTTTGTACTAGGAAAATTAAATCCATGCTATTTATAGACATTCCATGATTCCATTGTATTCATTCTAAGAAAGAGAGAGTAAGACTGGAACCAAGAGAAAGTTAATACAAGCAAGATCTGATACCCAAACTTGCATGTCTGTTTACATATAGAATGTGTTAAGGAACCAAAAGATCTGAACATCTGACTTAAATGTCTGTTAAAGTGTTTTATGTGAAGCTATTTGTTACAGTCTGTTACTTGGTTCAGTGTCTCTTAATGTCAAACAAAGTCTCCTGGAGTTATTAAGTGCTGCCAGTGTCACAAAAAGGGAGATGATATCTGTTCAACTTGTACATCATTCTGTTTGTGTTTTGGTCAAAGGGAGACAATTCAGAATTAAAGTTACTTAAACAGGTAGAAAATTTTATTTACACACTACATCTAGTTTTCTTTAAAAACAAGCGATAAAAAGTATTTACTCTACTCCAATTTGAAGATGCTATTTATTTATTTCTCTTTGCAGTTTCAAGATTTTAACAATGATATTTGTTTCAAAGAATATAGGTATCTGTTAAAGTACAGGTTTTTTCATTTATAAATGCTCTAAAAAATCTCTTGTCTTGTCTTTATATTGTTATGAACAAAACTTAAGCCATTATTTTGTAAATAAATAAAATTAATTATATACAACAAAATTAATTTCTTTCTCATCATTTCCTTCTCTTTCCAAATTTGTATGTCATGATCTACAACATTCAGTCATGCTAACAAGTTTATAAGGCGTTTTTTCCTGAAAGAATATAGGTGTTCCAAAGGATAAATTCTATGTGTTCTAGGTTGGCAAATGCATCAGGTTTCTTCATTAACATATACATGTATTCTGATACCATAAATCATTGATATAAAGAACCTCTGTGGACCAACATGTACAAAATTACTTTGATATAAACATTCTAAACATCTGCGATTTTCATTTCAAACAGGAAAATTGATGAACGAGTTGGAAATTTTGTCCTTTGAAGCCAAAAAGTGTACATTTGTATGCTTTCTTGGATCAAATTTGTTTAGCAATCAAGAACAAATGTCATTCAAAACAGCCATCCCTGTGGAAATTGCAGTATTATACGTGTATAAGGTTTTACTCATTCCAAAATGTTGTAAATTGGTATAATTAGCTTATCCAAGCCCAGTACTCAAACTTGTGTTTTGGGTTACTTAACTGTTATCTCATCGTCGGTTACCCACGTTATCAGTCTATGGTGTGATAAAAGGAGCATAGTGGAGTTTGACACTGGGTTTCTGAGGGTGGTGTGATCTATCTACTCCATATCGTGTTGATGCTTCTAATCAAGCCTTCTCATTAGGCATCTTTACTGTAGAAAGATTTATCTTGTTTTCTCGTATTTAAATGTGACGAGATTAAGTCACCAATCTCCATTAGTGTTATTCTGATTTATCAGAGTTACTTCCCTTGGTCACTCCCATCATTACTTGTAGTTTGTCAGACTAGTAGCATGAGGACTGATCATGAGAATGGTCATTCTATCATCATGTCCCAGTTTTCATGAACATTCCTAAAATTTAAGGAATTCCTTAACTTGAAATTCTCCATAGGAAAGCATTACAGATTTTAAGGAACGCTCCTTAACTTAAGATTTTTTCCTTAACTTTTCTAATGCTTTTCTATGAGAAAATTGAAGTTAAGGGATTCCTAAAGTTAAGGAATGTTCATGAAACTGGGCTAATGTCAGATAGATTGATAAGACTAAAACAAATAGGGTTTATTTAATGCAATGTTTAATTAGACACACCAAATATAATCAACGTTCTATAATATAAAACAAAATTACCAGTAAGAATATAAAATATTTGAAATAAATTAAGTTAATCATCATGAATATATAAATGAACTTGGCTAAACATCATTAACATAATTGGATCAAACAATTATAGAAGCATTATTCTCAATATCTTTTTGGGTTTATTAAGTCATGGACAAAAAACCCCAAGGATATTTATAGATATGAAACAATACATACTAAAATTAGGAGTCTTATTAAAATGACGTTCATCAACTTTTTGAATCACTTCATACAGAATTCGAAAAGGATATTGTGAACTTCCAGTTGGTCAACATTAAAAATTAAAAATGTAAAATTAAAAATGTCAAATCAGAGATTAATTAAAAACGAGATACTTGTATAAAAGATCACAGATTTTATCACAATAAAGAAGATGATTGTAAACAATAGTCTCTCTGAACTTGACACCACATGTACAGTGTCTTAGTGTTATACATATTTGTTTATTCTTTCATTTTAACTTAAAGATGCTCCACCGCTGACAAATGGTGTTTTTTCACTATCAAAACAGGAGCAGACGATTTAGCAATTTTCTTCGGTTACAAAAAATACTTACTTTACACCATTATCACCATTGAAAAGGTCGAGCTTCTAATTTTACTTCAAGTTAAACATATGAAAAATAATTATTTGCATCCCGAAAAAAACCTGTGGCACTATATCCTATATGGAACGAAGTACTGATTGCGCATGCACCAAAGGCAAAATAAATTATTTTATATTATTTTCTGTGTTAATTAGACATATATACACAAGATTAAACACCAATTATTGTTCAAATGATGAATATCATTTATGCTCTGTCGGCGGTGGAGCATCTTTAAACAAATCACATTTTAAATTGATATCACATTAATTGGATTTGGAATTTTTCAAAAACTTACAGGTAATTAAAATCAAAATTGTATTTAGAACTGTAAATTTAACCAATACAACCACCTAATTCTAAATACAAATAAGATAACTTTGACCATTTTAGTGTACTAGAAAAGTGGTTCCACTTTATTAAAACCATTTAAAAAAATAAACATAGAATCTGGCAATATTTAGTACCATATTACTAATCGCCAAGTGGTTACTGGAACACAATTTACTTACCATGGTAACAGGAATCATATTAGTAGTACATTTGTAAATACATGTATATTGGTCTGTTTTACAGAAATGGTTGATCCTATGAAAAAATCAACATAGAAAGAGTCAAGTTAACTGGAACTATATACATTACATTGTATACCAAATGTACTATGGTAAATATCTGTTCTATTTTCTAATTAAAAATAATCAACAAAGAACCAACAACATCTAGCACCACATAACATGTAGTTAACATTATAGTCATGGTAACGAAAAAGTTAAGTGCATGATATTAACGGGTACATTATAACTATTTATTGTAATTGAGCATTAAAATGGCTGAAGGAACAGTGCAGTAAAATATAAGGACATGAAAAAACTATAAATTATGATTTATTAGTGTGAATATGAATTATAATGAAATTCTGTGTTTCAACACCAGAAATACCATTTACAACTTTAGGACTACATGTACAGCTAAAATAAGCAATTTTACAGTATTTATCACATGGTTACATGCATACAATATTGAACAAGCAAATAACTCAACCATTCCGATTGGATTAGGAATCACTTACTACTATTCAAAACATATAGCCAATAATCTGGAAGTTCTCTTAGATCATGTAGGTACTAGTATTATATCCTTTTACTAAGTAACTAAAAACAACTGTACCTATATGTTACCATAAAAAACGGCTTAACATTTAATATCTACAACCTAGAACATTGGATTTATATGATCTCGCCTTTAAATGTCATTTACATTAATGACCAAAGTCCAGAATCCTCAACATTATACGGTAATAACGATTTGTATTATTGTGTAAAATTGGTATCAACAATTACAGCTAATCTTAATCAACAGGATCCTATTGGGATGATTAATATGAATATATAAACTATGAATTCTGCAATGGAATGGTGCACAGAATTCCGTTACTTCCTCTGGAGAATTAAAACACAGAACTTAATTTCTGGCTATATATAAATGCAAATTAGAGAAATTCTTTTAATATGTAAATAAGAACCACCTAAAAAAATGAAGCCCTGTTTACATGAAGCATTTCAGAAAATAAACATTAAGCTCAAAAGTTGCCAAACTTGGTTCTCCAGTATGCTTCTTCCTGCTGCCAAATCGTCTGAGGTTTCAGATAAGCACCACTTCCTGGGACTGGTACCTCGTTGTAGGTCAGCCCCACATATGGCTTCTTCATGTGCAGAAGCCAATAGGCGTTGTTGTAGTACAGGTAGAATTCATCTTTACCTACGACGTATAACAGCATGTCTATTATATTCAACACCAGCTTGGTATCCGAAACATGGGCCTGGAAATTCTTATAGAAATTAAGCATGTCCTTTGCTAGTGACACATTGCCCTTTTTGCCAAAGATTTCAGTTTCGTTTCCAAGGTATATGGGTTGGTCGGAGTAGAGGTGTATCCGTGTGTAATTCAGGTGGACGCTTTGATCAAACTTCGCTCCTAACACTCCAAGTTGGTTAAATGCACGTAGGACCCAACTCGCACAGTCAAAGGCATCAAACCACATCTTTCCACCTGAAATGAGGTAAATCTTGAATTGGTCAAGAAATTCTAGATATCTTTTTTTTCAAATAAATGAGAAATAAGAAATAATGGAATCAAATAACTATAGATGATAATTGATTGATTAAGAATTTTTTGAACGCTTAATATATGTATCTGAGCAAATTGAATTAAAGACTTACCTTTCCGCAGGTTTGTTCAATATTTCATGCAACTCTTAATTTTTTTTTTCTAAATCTTATAATCTAAATGTAGCACATTGCAATAATTATAATGTTTTTGTCTTGTGTTTCTTTCAGATACCCAATACCTATCTCAGATTTTTAGTTGTGACCAGAAGTCTTACTCTTGTGTCTTACCAGGTCCACTTTCCACAGTCCAGGTCTCGTAGAATAGGCCAGTCCGATTGTCCATCAACACCCAGTCTGCAAAGCTGTTAAATTGGGCTCCTGTGGTATCAAAAAACAAAAGGGGATTCAATCTGGTAACATATTACAAGAACACTTGCTCCCCCCTTCCCCACTCTCAACTAAGAAACATTACAAGTATGGAGTTATTTATAATATGTCATACACCATTTGCTCATCTTCTTACATTGGGGAGTGTAAGAAGGTCAAAGGGCACTTGTATCGAAAATATTGCAAGGATCTGAGAAACATACAACAACATGTGTTTAAGTAGTTTCTGAGTATGCCCTATAGAGACTGGTCCTAACATTGATCGGCTAAGGTCACCATTCTGGACAGAGAACAAGGCACACAGGAATTCATCTACATCAGACTTCAACCCCATAATCCCAGAGGTAAAGATCGACACCAGCCCCTGTCCACCCGACCAACACCTCCCATATACGAATGACTTCTGCATAATTTTTTGTCAACCTGTGAGTGACATAAGTTGGAGTGATGTCGCCTCACTACCTAGCGTCAACATTTAGATTGAGTAGCTAAGATAGACATTACCTTTATAGTTATCGAAAGATCTTGGTAAGCTTGAAAAGAGATTAAATTAACAAGTGCAGAGTAAGGTTAAGTTTATATACATCTCATTCAAATAAATTATGTTATAATGGTCCCAATACAGGAATAATTATGTTATAATGGCCCCAATTCAGGAATAGTTATATTATAATGGCCCCAATACAGGAATAATTATATTATAATGGCCCCAATACAGGAATAATTATGTTATAATAGCCCCAATCCAGGAATAATTATGTCATAATGGCCCCAATTCAGGAATAATTATGTTTTATTGTCCTAATACAAGAATAAGTATGTTATAATGGCCCAAATACAGGAATAATTATGTTATAATGGCCCCAATACAGGAATAATTATGTTAAAATGGCCCCAATACAGGAATAATTATGTCATAATGGCCCCCAATTCAGGAATAATTATGTTATAATGGTCCCAATACCGGAATAATTATGTCATAATGGCCCCAATACAGGAATAATTATGTTATAATGGCCCCTATACAGGAATAATTATGTTATAATGGCCCAAATACAGGAATAATTATGTTATAATGGCCCAATAAAGAATAATGTTATAATGGCCCCAATACAGGAATAATTATGTTATAATGGCCCCAATACAGGAATAATTATGTTATAATGGCCCCAATACAGGAATAATTATGTTATAATGGCCCCAATACAGAAAGAATATTATGTTATAATGGCCCCAATACAGGAATAATTATTTATAATGCCCAATACAGGAATAATTATGTTATAATGGCCCCAATACAGGAATAATTATGTTATAATGGCCCCAATACAGGAATAATTATGTTATAATGGCCCCAATACAGGAATAATTATGTTATAATGGCCCCAATACAGGAATAATATTATTAATGGCCCCAATACAGGAATAATTATGTTATAATGGCCCCAATACAGGAATAATTATGTTATAATGGCCCCAATACAGGAATAATTATGTTTATAATGGCCCCAATACAGGAATAATTATGTTATAATGGCCCCAATACAGGAATAATTATGTTATAATGGCCCCAATACAGGAATAATTATGTTATAATGGCCCAATACAGGAATAATTATGTTATAATGGCCCCAATACAGGAATAATTATGTTATAATGGCCCCAATACAGGAATAATTATGTTATAATGGCCCAAATACAGGAATAATTATGTTATAATGGCCCCAATACAGGAATAATTATGTTATAATGGCCCCAATACAGGAATAATTATGTTATAATGGCCCCAATACAGGAATAATTATGTTATAATGGCCCCAATACAGGAATAATTATGTTATAATGGCCCCAATACAGGAATAATTATGTTATAATGGCCCCAATACAGGAATAATTATGTTATAATGGCCCCAATACAGGAATAATTATGTTATAATGGCCCCAATACAGTAATAATTAATGTTATAATGGCCCCAATACTGGAATAATTATGTTATAATAGCCCCAATACAGGAATAAGTATGTTAAATTGGCCCCAATACAGGAATAATTATGTTATAATGGCCCCAATACAGGAATAATTATGTTATAATGGCCCCAATACAGGAATAATTATGTTATATATGGCCCCAATACAGGAATAATTATGTTATAATGGCCCCAATACAGGAATAATATTTGTTATGTATAATGGCCCCAATACAGGAATAATTATGTTATAATGGCCCCAATACAGGAATAATTATGTTATAATGGCCCCAATACAGAATAATTATGTTATAATGGCCCCAATACAGGAATAATTATGTTATAATGGCCCCAATACAGGAATAATTATGTTATAATGGCCCCAATACAGGAATAATTATGTTATAATGGCCCCAATACAGGAATAATTATGTTATAATGGCCCCAATACAGGAATAATTATGTTATAATGGCCCCAATACAGGAATAATTATGTTATAATGGCCCCAATACAGGAATAATTATGTTATAATGGCCCCAATACAGGAATAATTATGTTTATAATGGCCCCAATACAGGAATAATTATGTTATAATGGCCCCAATACAGGAATAATTATGTTATAATGGCCCCAATACAGGAATAATTATGTTATAATGGCCCCAATACAGGAATAATTATGTTATAATGGCCCAATACAGGAATAATTATGTTATAATGGCCCCAATACAGGAATAATTATGTTATAATGGCCCCAATACAGGAATAATTATGTTATAATGGCCCCAATACAGGAATAATTATGTTATAATGGCCCCAATACAGGAATAATTATGTTATAATGGCCCCAATACAGGAATAATTATGTTATAATGGCCCCAATACAGGAATAATTATGTTATAATGGCCCCAATACAGGAATAATTATGTTATAATGGCCCCAATACAGGAATAATTATGTTATAATGGCCCCAATACAGGAATAATTATGTTATAATGGCCCCAATACAGGAATAATTATGTTATAATGGCCCCAATACAGGAATAATTATGTTATAATGGCCCCAATACAGGAATAATTATGTTATAATGGCCCCAATACAGGAATAATTATGTTATAATGGCCCCAATACAGGAATAATTATGTTATAATGGCCCCAATACAGGAATAATTATGTTATAATGGCCCCAATACAGGAATAATTATGTTATAATGGCCCAAATACAGGAATAATTATGTTATAATGGCCCCAATACAGGAATAATTATGTTATAATGGCCCCAATACAGGAATAATTATGTTATAATGGCCCCAATACAGGAATAATTATGTTATAATGGCCCCAATACAGGAATAATTATGTTATAATGGCCCCAATACAGGAATAATTATGTTATAATGGCCCCAATACAGGAATAATTATGTTATAATGGCCCCAATACAGGAATAATTATGTTATAATGGCCCCAATACAGGAATAATTATGTTATAATGGCCCCAATACAGGAATAATTATGTTATAATGGCCCCAATACAGGAATAATTATGTTATAATGGCCCCAATACAGGAATAATTATGTTATAATGGCCCCAATACAGGAATAATTATGTTATAATGGCCCCAATACAGGAATAATTATGTTATAATGGCCCCAATACAGGAATAATTATGTTATAATGGCCCCAATACAGGAATAATTATGTTATAATGGCCCCAATACAGGAATAATTATGTTATAATGGCCCCAATACAGGAATAATTATGTTATAATGGCCCCAATACAGGAATAATTATGTTATAATGGCCCCAATACAGGAATAATTATGTTATAATGGCCCCAATACAGGAATAATTATGTTATAATGGCCCCAATACAGGAATAATTATGTTATAATGGCCCCAATACAGGAATAATTATGTTATAATGGCCCCAATACAGGAATAATTATGTTATAATGGCCCCAATACAGGAATAATTATGTTATAATGGCCCCAATACAGGAATAATTATGTTATAATGGCCCCAATACAGGAATAATTATGTTATAATGGCCCCAATACAGGAATAATTATGTTATAATGGCCCCAATACAGGAATAATAGTTATAATGGCCCCAATACAGGAATAATTATGTTATAATGGCCCCAATACAGGAATAATTATGTTATAATGGCCCCCATACAGGAATAATTATGTTATAATGGCCCCAATACAGGAATAATTATGTTATAATGGCCCCAATACAGGAATAATTATGTTATAATGGCCCCAATACAGGAATAATTATGTTATAATGGCCCCAATACAGGAATAATTATGTTATAATGGCCCCAATACAGGAATAATTATGTTATAATGGCCCCAATACAGGAATAATGTTATAATGGCCCCAATACAGGAATAATATGTTATAATGGCCCCAATACAGGAATAATTATGTTATAATGGCCCCAATACAGGAATAATTATGTTATAATGGCCCCAATACAGGAATAATTATGTTATAATGGCCCCAATACAGGAATAATTATGTTATAATGGCCCCAATACAGGAATAATTATGTTATAATGGCCCCAATACAGGAATAATTATGTTATAATGGCCCCAATACAGGAATAATTATGTTATAATGGCCCCAATACAGGAATAATTATGTTATAATGGCCCCAATACAGGAATAATTATGTTATAATGGCCCCAATACAGGAATAATTATGTTATAATGGCCCCAATACAGGAATAATTATGTTATAATGGCCCCAATACAGGAATAATTATTTATAATGGCCCCAATACAGGAATAATTATGTTATAATGGCCCCAATACAGGAATAATTATGTTATAATGGCCCCAATACAGGAATAATTATGTTATAATGGCCCCAATACAGGAATAATTATGTTATAATGGCCCCAATACAGGAATATTATGTTATAATGGCCCCAATACAGGAATAATTATGTTATAATGGCCCCAAATACAGGAATAATTATGTTATAATGGCCCCAATACAGGAATACTTATGTTATAATGGCCCCAATACAGGAATACTTATGTTATAATGGCCCCAATACAGATATATTATAATGGCCCCAATACAGGAATAATTATGTTATAATGGCCCCAATACAGGAATAATTATGTTATAATGGCCCCAATACAGGAATAATTATGTTATAATGGCCCCAATACAGGAATAATTATGTTATAATGGCCCCAATACAGGAATACTATATGTTATAATGGCCCAATACAGGAATACTAATGTTATAATAGCCCAATACAGAAACTAATGTTATCATGGCCCCAATGCAGGAATAATTATATTATAATGGTCCCAATACAGGAATAATTATGTTATAATGGCCCCAATACAGGAATAATTATGTTATAATGGCCCCAATACAGGAATACTAATGTTATCATGGCCCCAATGCAGGAATAATTATGTTATAATGGCCCCAATACAGGAATAATTATGTTATCATGGCCCCAATGCAGGAATAATTATGTTATAATGGCCCCAATACATGAATAATTATGTTATAATGGCCCCAATACAGGAATAATTATGTTATAATGGTCCCAATACAGGAATAATTATGTTATAATGGCCCCAATACAGAAATAATTATGTTATAATGGCCCCAATACAAGAATAAGTATGTTATAATGGCCCCAATCCAGGAATAAGTATGTTATAATGGCCCCAATCCAGGAATAATTATGTTATAATGGCCCCAATACAGGGATAAGTATGTTATAATGGCCCCAATACAGGAATAATTATGTTATAATGGCCCCAATACATGAATAATTATGTCATAATGGCCCCAATACAGGAATAATTATGTTATAATGGCCCCAATACAGGAATAATTATGTTATAATAGCCCCAATCCAGGAATAATTATGTAATAATAGCCCCAATCCAGGAATAATTATGTTATAATGGCCCCAATACAAGAATAAGTATGTTAAATTGGCCCCAATACAGGAATAATTATGTTATAATGGCCCCATTACAGGAATAATTTATGTTATAATGGCCCCAATACAGGAATAATTATGTTATAATGGCCCCAATACAGGAATAATTATGTTATAATGGCCCCAATACAGGAATAATTATGTTATAATGGCCCCAATACAGGAATATTTATGTTATAATGGCCCCAATACAGGAATAATTATATTATAATGGCCCCAATACAGGAATAATTATGTTATAATGGCCGCAATACAGGGATAATTATGTTATAATGGTCCCAATACAGGGATAATTATGGTATAATGGCCCCAATACAGGAATAATTATGTTATAATGGTCCCAATACAGGAATAATTATATTATAATGGCCCCAATACAGGGATAATTATATTATAATCTATCAGAATTTGTTTGTGTTCGCTTCACCCACGTTTTTGACCCACTATTTTGTTAACATTTAATTAATTTGTGCAGTGCATTGTGGGAGTTCACTAGAGTTCAACACTACTATACTATACAATAACTTATATATATTACTTAGTAAGGTATCTGACACGTCTTAAATATGTATTTTACTCAAATTTACATGTTTTTTTTAGGTTCATGTCCCTTTAAAGCAATGTTGATAATTAATGCATCAGAGTAATTTAAAAACATTTTTTTCCCTATGACTCTGTGACTGTTTTGTACCATTTACAGAGGCGATTTATCAGAAATACCTAAAAAATGAAACTCAACCAATCAGAATGCTGCCCTGATGTACAATGTATTAAGATACAAGCCTACCTGTCAAGGTGGCAACCTTGGCCAGGGTCCCGTTCTGACGCCACAGTTTATCCTGGATACCATCGTAGATACAGGTAGCGCCCTGGTTACACCACATTAGGGTATCATTCTTTAGGAGATGAGGAAAGGTACAGTTAAACAGCTGGAACAGTTCGTACCATTCCATGGTGTAATTCAGACCAGTCTTCACATTCTTGATACCAAGAGCATCGTGAATGATATGCTGTTAACACAAAGAGAATATTGTTATATTTTATTTGGGGAACATATCCATAAATCCTGGCTTTGTAGATGTATATTTTGATAAAATAGCCCATTTCATCTAGATCAGACACTTAAGCCTATTTTATGTCATGATAATTTTCCCCCGCTTTCTCTGAAACGGGGGATATTAATTTGGGTTTGTCCGTCTGTCTGTAAAACTTCGTTTCCGTGCAATAACTGTAACAAATGTAAACCGATTTTCTTCAAACTTGGTGACAAGGTTAAATGCCTTAAGGGCTTGGCCAATTTTGATCGCGACTGTTGATTGACCTTATTTAGCGGAGTTATGGCCATTTGCTTAAAAAAAGTCAGTTTCTACTACTTCCGTACAATAACTGTAATAAATATTAACCGATTTTGTTCAAACTTGGTAACAGGGTTGAATGCCTTAAGTGCCTGGCCAGGTTCGATAAACTCTTTCAGCGGATGTTATTTATCAGAGTTATGGCCCTTTAATTTACTATAAATGCATTTTTCTGTAGTTTCTGTGTAATAAATAACAAATGTTAAATTATATTGCTTAAACTTGGTAACAAAGTTAAATGCCTTAAGGACATAAGTACATGAGAAGAGAGAACAAGTGGTTATAGCTAAAGGACAAGAACACTGAAGATTTTCTTTATTGTATTTTTTCAGTCGTGAATAAATTAAAAATATTAACAAAATTAAAAAACAACCTAAATAGTATGTCAAATTTATGTGTCGTGACATGATATCTAGGCCAGTGTTTTATTATACATGTACATTAGTACACCAAGTCTGGTGTTCACAATCAGCAATACAGTGTACTTAACTTTTTATTAGCTATCTGATTCAAATCAACACTTACAAATTTTCCTAATAAATCCCCAAATTCGAACTGCCATACTGGTTTCTTCAGAGCATAAATTTCAACGGGATCTGTAGGGTTGAAGTAGGGCATGGAATTGTCATTTTCACCAGTAGGACAGAACGGGATGACGCCTGCCTGACAGTAGGAACTGGATACTGGGCGGTGATCATACCTCCTGGTTACCAGACAAACAAAATCATAATATAATTATATGATACTAATGATAATCACCTGAACGTTTCAGCTGATGGGTGATCTTGTTTGGTAGTTAAAACCGGACAACTTATTGTGTTGCTAAAAAGATAATGAATGAAATTTGTTTATAATCATATCTTTTATTCTGATATCTGTTGCTTCTTCAAAATGATGTCCTTTATACATGTGTATATGCATCAAACCATTACCATACACTGTATGATTTGGTTTGGTTTGATAAGCTTACTGTCCTAATAAAAGTCGGGGTCATTTAAAGTATTGATCAGGTTTAAATGGTGGAGGAAAGCCAGAGAAACAGCACCGGGAAAAGTCAGTACCTGGCGACTACCCTACATATACGGTACAGGAGGTTCAAACTTACGACCCATGCAGAGGTGTAGAGCTTTTGGTATTAAGTCGGGACATCTCAATCATGGCTCCTAATCATATGGGTTACACCAAAAGTGCTAATAACATATGATATACAGCTGTATGTTCATATACAGTACATGTATATGTAAGTAAGTATAAAACTGAAAGCTGTTTTTCCCAAATTGTAACTTGCTTATTTAGTTATCAGCCCTGTCTGCACTCCCAATTTTTATTTAAAGCACAACAAATACTTAATTAATATTAAAACATTATTGTTTTGTTGTAAAAAAATATTTTCATTTTTGGCATCACACCATTTTTAACTATATATATTATATATAACCAGAAACTAATATATGTGCATGTTTCTGCTATAAATTTTAGTCAAGTCATTAACATCAAAATGGATTACCAGCCAATGAAAAGCGCTTCAAGTTATACATATAATTACATGTGCACTTGTGACATTTGTGCACAGATATTACATTGGCCAAGTCACTGCATTGATAACAGGCGGATTATGTGATAAATGTACATGTATTTGTCCATGTATTTTCATTTGTCCATGTATTTTCTTACTGTTACTGTCAAGGATACATGCATGAAAGTCATTAATCTATATTCTGAGAAGAGTAAAAAATTATGTGCTCTAATTTTACACCAATTTCTTCTCCATTATCATAAATGGTACGAATTTAGGGCTTCATATATAGGCCTAACCAATCCTATTATAAAAGGTCTCGAGGAGGAATAAAAAATACGTCTAACATGTCATATTTATGTGGATTTCAACGATTTTACTTGAGTTCAAATGTGCCATTTATTTAGAATTTACAAACCTGTATGGAACTGGCCATGTTGCAGTAGATGTATAAGCAAAATCGCAAGAAAATAATAAAATCAACGAAGTAAAAATCAAACCGAAACCAGTGTCCGCCATGATGTTTGTCATGTGATCACCATGAAAGAAATCACGTGACTATAGCCTGTAGTGAAAATGGCGGCCTCCATAAGTCTGAAGTGGTGAGACGATAACGGATACGCGGTACATTGCAGATAACAAAGTTATCTTTGCTACTGTACTACAACATTCGGCGTAGTATCTTTGATAGCATGGGATTGATAACAGTGTCTTAAGCTTGCATTTGGTAGGCCTAACGGTGATTTAGGCCTAGCCGTCTCTCATTTACATGATATTGATGACGAGTTTCATCAACTGATCATTGCACACAAGTTTGACCATCTCATCAGTCAATAATAATATTGCATAAACATATTTAAATATACTCAATATAAAAAATATACTCAATATACGGTTTTTTTTTAGTGTAAAGAGATATTTTATATGTTCATGCTATATTGTTATTGACAGAAATTTAAACTTCCCTGATTTACATTTTACTTTTTTTCAACATGAATTTCAATAAATGATAATCATCTTAAAATAACCCCTAACAGTTGCATACATTTTGCTTACGTAATTAAAAATGTAAAAATAACAGACTTTAATTTGCACCACAGTGGTCAAAATTGGCAAGGATTTGATATAAGTGAGATGGATTTCGTCACTGTCTCTTTACACTACTAAACACCACGTGAGGCGCCAATGAACCGGGAATAAAAACTATTTTTCTCAACAAATACTCGTATTATCAAAGGGAAATCAGTCATCGCCCAACGACACGGACAGTGCACAAACAAAAAATATCTTAAATTGCGACCTATTTGTCCAAAACCCCAAGTGACAAATCCTTCTCACTTATAAATCCTTGGTCAATGGCGACTGTACACAACAGTCACTGTAATCTGGTAACATTGTACAGTTATAACACTTAAAAAGTCACCAAAAGTGTGGCAGTGTTTTATGTGTCATAATTTACATGAATCCTCTTGATGTTAAGGTTTAAGACCCTGTTTATGTTTAAACTTGTGATTTTTTGCATGCCTATATATCACTTTTTAATTAGGTGTACTTGAACATAGTTGATATACATGTTAAGTGTCTATGCATCCATCCTAACCTATTATTACTGTTGACTCGTAGATTGTTGTGTTGTTTGTAAATTATCTAAGATTAAGAAGGATGCATTGACACTTTACTAGTATATCAACTATAATTCTAAGTTATGTTCAAGTACACCTAAGAAGTGTTATACATACATACAAAAAATCACTAGTTTAAAAAGGGTCTTAAATCTAAATACATACTGTAATGCAGTATGTATTAAGATTTACCAGTACTGTACTGGTGATACCTGCTATACTTTATTCATCGCAATTAGTGCCCCTCTCCTTTTCTGAATAAGGAGTTACAGTTGTATAAACACCCCAATCCCATGGATTTAACAATGTTTTACAGCATGTGATGCCTCTAACATCTGCAGAATTGTATTTGTATCCCATATTACATAAGAACTAGCGAGTATTTTACATGCGTCTCAAACGTTAAATGGTATAAGCATGCATGTTTATTGTAACAGATTAATATTAATTAATGTTTGTTACATGTTTTTAAGCACTCTGGGTGCTAATTACGGCAAATACGGTATTGAATCTATTGCAAAAGATGGTGAGATTTCTGTGTAAAGGTGTTTCAGTCGGTGTCACTGGTTCATGGTCAGCATTGATATATGACTCATTCTGGCATTCTGATATTATTACCTGCAGCTTTATGTATATGATTTAAACATATAATTTTGATAATAGTGTTTAGTCTATGAAAGGCTGGGCATTTTGATGTTTGTAATGCTATATATGAGTATGTTGTTTTTAAATGCATGACAAGTAGGTACAGTCAAAACTCGTTGTCTCGAAATTCAACGGACCAACGAAAATAATTTGACTCATCCGGAATTTGACTCAAACGTATTGTCACTAAGTTTGATCAGAATGTTGTCCTTATCTTATGACTTACAGCCGGGTACATGCCTATTACCTTGATCAGCATGTTTTCAGATGTTTTGGGATTTTTTTAAATAAATAAAAAATTGAATTACGATTATATGATCGTCACAATAATAGGCATACATCAAACTTATATGGAATATATTGCCTGAACAAATAAAAACAAACATATTTCTTATTTCAGAATTTAATGGTATTTCAAAATAATAACATAGCAAAATAAACAATAGTTTTCACCTACCATCAGAAGATCTAGACTAAACTCTCCGTTTCTGGCTCTCACACTCATACTGGTTAATATAATTTACGGTAAATGAAATGAAAGTAGATTTCTATACCAACGAAGAAATACATTGTTTGACTAAGATACTAGTACATATGCAACGACTAGTTAAACATTTAACATTGTGGGTTTGTTAACTTATTTTGCACTATCAACATTCCATACAAGCCTTTCGTTTCTAACACGCTTCCGGTCATGATCAGCCACGCTTATCGAGCCATGCTGAGTGCGATTATGTAATCACGCGTCTTGTCTATGTACAGGTAAGTCACAATTGAAAAGTGGCACTAATTAGGAAGCCAGACTTGAGAGGATTATTAAACAATTCATGATTAGCAGTCATTGTTATAGTATGTTCCCATAGGCCTGCGTATACCGATCGGGACATGTGCAGGTAATCAAACCAATCACTTGTTACGACAAACCATCTCTGAATTTCAATTGTTTGTATCCATGTTTTATTTCCTTAATTGATTTTTTTTTTTAATTTAAAATTTTGACTGAAACTTAATTCGAGATAGCAACTATTTTTTCACTGCATATCCGTTCTAGGGACTCAGGAATTGACTTTGACTCAACCAGAGTTTCGAGTCATCGAAATTCGAGTCATCCGATCTTAAAATACATACACAAAGAAGGAAAAAAAACGGGACTTCAAAATTAATTCGACTCAACCGGAATTTCGACTCAAGCGATTTTGAGATAACGAGTTTCGACTGTATATATACTTTCATATCATACCATTTATGTACCAGTTTACATTGAAGTTCTATCATTATGTATGTATTATATAGAGTTATTCAGCTGTATATATATACAATGCATGCTACATATGTTGGTCACACATACACAAGGCTATTATTTTTTAGGTTAAAACTAAGAAAACTGATTTGAGTGTTTAAGATGGACAAAGATCAAATCCTTGGAGTTGGACAGGTAATCAATGCAATATTATTACAGTTTAAACTTTGTAATTATAATATTTAATTCTGAGAATAAAAAATATATTGAAATGTATTGGATAGACATTTTAAATTGCCACAGTTACATGTAGAAAGATATACTTTTATTGCTGTTACTCAAGTGAACAAGTATGACTTAACATTGTTACCAGTCCAGGTATTTAACATATATAATGTCTCAAAAAACTGTCAGAGGCATTTATCACATTATTCAAAGTTATATATATATATTCTTTACTATAATAATTAAAAGTTCACTTAAAAGATGAACATAAAATTTGATGTGATGTATTTCCTGACATATTTTAGTTGGTCGATCTGAAATGGAAAGTTGGCATGGCGATGAGCTCGGATACTTGCCGTAATTTGAACAGTTCCTATGTTGCTATGGCAATCAAAGTGGCCGACCCGTCGGGAAAGATCACCAATCATAACTTTGAGATGACTGTTCAGCAATTCCAGGTAACAATTTACACTTTGTAGTTAAGATTTCAAAGATATTACTTATAATTAAATCCTGTTATTTTATTGTTTACTGACCCCTGACAACTAGTCTCCTAAGTTCTGGCTAACTCAATGATAAGACTAGCTGATTTCAGGGGTGGATGTGTTTAAATAATAATAAACAAAAACAACAAGATAAAAAAAGTAAACCACACATCCCCTTTTGAAGGTTATACTATACATATTCATTATAAAGACACAATTTCATAATACATCTGTGATTGTTTTGCAACAAAAGGTGTTACAAGTAATCTTTACTTTTACTAAAACCACTTTATAGCAATATTAATCAATACTTTGACATTTTGTAATTGGAGATAAGAGGTTGTCTCCCTTGTTCAAAGGAGGAAGTAAAAAAAAAGTTATACTGTATATAACATGAAATTTTCATTGTGTAGAAATTTTTATTGATTTTATATTTGTTCTGGAACCACAAATATAAAAATAACTAGTCATGTATTATTGTTGCTTAATGGAGTATTTCAATCCATAACCTTGAAAGAAAATACCCACAAATATTTCTTTACACTAAAATTCCCACAAATATTTCTTTACTCTAAAATACCCACAAATATTTCTTAACACTAAAATACCCACAAATATTTCTTTACACTAAAATACCCACAAATATTTCTTTACTCTAAAATACCCACAAATATTTCTTAACACTAAAATACCCACAAATATTTCTTTACACTAAAATACCCACAAATATTTCTTTACACTAAAATATCCACCAATATTTCTTTACACTAAAATACAGTGGAACTCGGTTAATACGAACTCGAAGGAACCGACATAAAACTTCGAGTTATCCGAGTGTTCGAATTAAGCGAGTTCTCATGTCTACTGACTATCTCTTTACTTGGGATATATAGACTAGTTTCATGTCGTAAAATGATGCGAAAAAGAGAAATGTCAAAATTACCGATAGTAGTTGCAAAATTATAAAAAAATCTAGATATATATTTTGAAAAGCCATTCTACGGCAGATGTATGAAAAAGAAATCGGCATTTTCGGTGATCTCGTTGTTCAAAAAATCTCATTTCGAGTTATATGAACGTTTTATGTATGATTTTTGTCATTCGGACCCAAAATTTACTTCGTATTATCCGAGTTCTTCGAGTTTTCCGAATTCGAATTATCCGAGTTCTTTAAACAAATATAAAGAGGAAATTCGGCCGGGACCGTCAAAGTACTTCGTATTAAGCCGGGTTGTCGAATTATCTGAGTTCGTATCAACCAAGTTCCACTGTACCCACAAATATTTCTTATTAAACACAAAAATACCCACATATATTTTTGTTAAACAGTATTTTGTTGGAGGTTAGGCTTTCATAAATAAAAAAATATTAAAGACTAAGTTTTCTTCATTTCTTCAACAGAATTTTTCCAAACAGTTGAAGGATATAGCGCATGCATTGGAAACAGTATGAAAAGATTCCTGGAGGACTTGGATAAATCTCTCTGCAGTCACTGGGGAGTGCTCCTTAGTTTTTACCTACATACACGAAACTGTGATGGATGATGACATTGTATCAGTGATGAATCTCAAAAAGAAGGAGTTGCAGAACTTAAAAAGATTGAACTGAAAGATCTGATTTGATTATTGAACTTACGAATAATTTAAATCCTGATGAATGAGCAGGTGACAATGTGTGATCATGCAGACTGAGCTGGAAGTTTATATAGATCTGTCGTACATGGAAATAGGACAAAGGATGGACAAATGGAATTTTGGTGTGATACTGAAAAACAAAAGTAAATGAGATCTGTTAATATGTTTTATTTTCTATGGCAGACATTTTCATTTGCATGGTATGTGGTATATTACAACAATTTGAATGATAAAATATTTTTTTCAAAGCTGATTTATTGAAAATGAGAATATATGGTATTTAACAAACATAGTTTGTCCTGACACAATTTCTTTCATTAGTTGGTATTTAGCTTAATAAAAGTTATGTAGAAACTTCATTTAAACTTTTTTTAACATAAATATGATATTTTACATACCGTATGGTCAATAATGAAAATGTTCTGCCATTTGCATGAGTTCAGTTGTTATTATTGAAAATATTGCACTTTGTGACCTTTGCAGAAGTTTTGGACCAACCTCCAAGGAAGGTTACTCTGTTGTATGCAAATACGGAATCGTGAACCATCCATGGATTTTGTTTAGAAAGACCAGAAATATCAATATTAGTAATTCCTTATTAATTTTAAGAGTAAGTATCACAAAGTACAATGTTTGTTAATTTATTTGTTACAGTTCGTTTAGTTAGAATTTGTCTACAATACAATGCATATCTTGGGGACAATTGCTATTTATCCAAATCAATTATTTATATTACTTTTATCTATTGGTATCCAGGGATTTTACCTTTTTTTTAGTGCTTTCTACATAATTATATTTATCAAGTTTACCAGAATTTCCAACAAAGTCTGAAGGATATGAAACAGTACGTACTTTGTGCTATTTAATGCACTTGTATATCAGGTAGCATGGATTTTCCACTGAGTAGAAACTGTGGTCTTTTGCATGATTCTACCCATCTATCTACCCATCGAATTGTATGAAAACCATTAATCCTTGACAGAAAATACCCCAAAACATCACTGTTAATTGCATAATCCTATCTACATTGATGTTAAAAATAATCTCATTTTAAAAATGCTTTAAAAATAAAGTTATTTCTAGTATATTTTTTTCCTTTCCTTGTGTGTTGCATTTTACCATTAAAAGGAATCAGAAGCTGTCTATATAAGGGAGATAACTCTGGAATGCTTGGGAGCCAAATTTACATATTAAGATTGAGAAACTTATGAATAGAACAACTAGTAGAATAGTTGGATTCGATTATTATTATTTTGCCATTAATGATATTTCTGAGTTCATAAAAAATGTTAAAAAACTGAGAAGACATGTATGTACATTTTTTCCCTTTTATGTTTTAGTAAAATTTAAGATTTTCAAAAATTTCATTTCAATGAGTTATCTCCCTTTATATATATATATATAAAAGAGGAAAAAATGAATCAGAACACCACAGTAATTGAAATAGAAAATATCCTATATGTTCGTATTAAAAACCATCAGTATAAATAGAAATAGAACGAAAGCTATTTCGTAGAAGGGTGAAAGACAACTAACTTTTCATCAAAATGTTAAAAAAAATCACAATTTAATAAAATGGATGATGTGTAGTTGCTGTATTGAGGTTTTGATGATGTTTTGGTGAGGCCTACATAATATATTGTTGTACATGTTCCTACACAGGATAATGTTCTTATGGGAAACCTTTACATGTAGGTATTTACCAAGCTAGTATGTGATAGTGTTAGTACTTAATTGACTTTGAATGATAATTACACAAACACACACTCCGAAATCATGCTACTTACTGTTTAATAAATAGACACCAGAATTTAATGCACACAAAAATGAAGTTGAACATGACGCTGATAACAAATGTCATGTTTACAAACTACACCCATCTCAGACAACCACTATTACAATGTAAGCAGCATCAAATTATTCTTCTATCTGACATTGATTTAATGACTCTCGTACATTAACCTAAAGAGTGTGTCGTATTTACATAATACGACTTATAAAGGGTCAGGGAAATTGTCATAAGGATAGTTTCAGTTCCTCAACAGCAGGGTAATTTATTACATACATGTCAAAATGCCACTACAATTTGAAAGTTATATTAGGGAATTTTAAAGTGTTTATATATATGTGCAGTGACGCAGTGAAAACACCATCCATTTAATTAATGGGCTAATTAATTAACAGCGAGGTTATAGTGATATATGTGTTGTGGTGTTGACAGCATTTCCATTTAAATTATACATAAGCACTACATTAATTTATATATACAAACTTGGCTGTATGTAATTATCAGCAGAAGTCTTCAAGTGCTTCATGGCGACACACTAATAAACTTTTGGTTTATGCTTTATGTGTCCGGCTGGACTCTTAATTTGTATATGTAATTATAAAGATTTTCTTTTTAAAGTTGTTGTAAATTATCACCCATTAAAGTGAACAGTCGGGCAAGGATGGCTAAAGTCGGTAAAAATGGTGTGAATGTATCCAGTATAATTTCTTATGAAATAGAAAAATAAAATCTCTCGCCAAAATCTGTCTGCGTACGAACAAATTAATTTAAAGTATAGGAATCCTAAAACGTCCTCCCGGCTGACTATGTCCGTGGTTACATTTACACGCAGCCTCACTTTCAATGCTTTCAACTTTCCTTTCTTTAATGGTCAGAACTGGGAAACGTAAGCAGAACTTGGCCGTCGTATTAATATGTGAGAACTTTTGGAAGGCCGATGAAGCATTTAGACTGATTTTTTTTGCCCGATTATTCACTTTAAAGTCTCCCTGTCTGAAATAATAATCACTTGAAATTTGTCCTGTGTTTTTAGTGCAGCCTAGACAGCTGCTAGAGCAACTGATCTGGTCTGTACTGTTGTGGCTAACTGTCCTGCTATATATAATAGCCATCAGCTGATATTGATACAGCAACTTAATCTAGGTCAAAATGGCCGGTGTTGCTCTAGGTCAAAATGGCCGGTGTTGCTCTCTATAGATCCTTACAGAACACATTAATTTCCAAAAATGAAGACAACCTTTTTAAGGTAGAACCAGTGATTGAATGAAAGGAGCAAAATTGAGAATAATGTTCTTGAAAATTGCATTTATGAAAATAATTTCTGTTAAGCTCTTGATATGGTGGTGCGGCAATGTTATTTATTAAAATGTTTTAAATTTATACATGACAATAAGAATTACTGATAATAATTTGTTGTGAAGGACATTTCAGATATAAAAAACTTAAAACCCAGTCATAGTTAAATCCTAACCTTGATATGAAGATAGGATAGAGGCTCCTCAGGTACTTTAAGGATTCAACTGTTTACATTTTAATTTTCTTAAAATATTGAATTGAATTATGTTGAGTGATAGATAATACTGTAGAATAATTACCTAGAGTGAATTTTGGAATAATAAATGTGAGAAAATATAGATCTCTGTCTTTTTCACATGAAGATTGTGTTACATGTTTAGTTCATGATGCAGATGAAACATGTAGAGACAACCTTCTGTAACGCCCTACAATTAAAACAATGTGTCTGAAGTAAGACATGGCACTGTGGGGGTATTTCCATACATGTACAGATATACTTGTTTATAACCAACAAAAGGAGGCTTTATTTAACTTTGCTACCTTGTTGCGTTTTTGTAACAAATCTAGGTACACTTCATGGTCTCCAAAGGGACGTACCCCTTTGTATTGAAAAGATACTTTAAATCTAAACAATAGCATTATCAAACCTGTGAATCTTCTCACCTTCAGAAGGAAATATTTTTGCAGTTAAGGATAAAAATCTTTAAAGAGGTATCAATGTACCTGTACTTGGTTAGAGTTTGACGATTCTGAAGATATCTCTAGATCTCTGGGGTTTTTGTGTCACACAATGCTGGCTGTATGCTTTGTCTAGCGTTGACCCAGCAGTGCCTTTTGTTTATTGTCGAGATTGAAGGCTATTGTTTTAGAGACAAACTTGAGCTGTTGACAAACATGATGCTAATCAGCTGTGCTATACACAATCAGTCTCAAGTGTCGGGGTTATACCTTGGGTTTCAAAGTTTTGACAGAAAATTGTGCAGTTTCATGATTTTTTTGTGCCAAGGTCCTGTTTGTTTGTTTCATTGTGACCACATCTGCGACGTTTCTTTTTTCAGCTCCAGTTTTCAGAGATGCTACCAGATAATTTTTTGCATTTTTGTTGTTGACAAAAAATGAGTTTTTGGCAGTATTCCACTGTTGTTCTTCCCTGGCATATTCTATGTGTACAATAAAGATTTAGGACAAGTCATGATTTTTTTCATACAATGTACGTATGATATTTGTCATCCTTGATGAGGTCACATGCTGACCACATTTAGTATACAAATAACAATGTATTTGATATGAGCATCCGGGTACTAATTCAGCTAAATTATACAAACACTTTTAAGAGTAGATTAGATGAAATATGGAACAAGCAAGACATTTTATACAATTATAAGGCAATCATAACTGGAAATGAACTCTATGTACAATATGGATTTCTTATGCGAGTCCGGTGTAGAGGAACTGGACTGTATCTGTTCTGGAAAATAACTATAACTAGAACTATAACTAAATGTTCGGTGCTAAAACCATCCGCCCCATGTTGGATCAGACTCACAATAAATTGTTTGAAGTCACTATATATAAACTTTAGAATATTGGATAGAGTCAATATGGCGCCCCTTTTTTGAAACAACGAATTATAAAAAAATAGCGGAGCTTCTTTCATTTATTTTAAATCTCAAAACTTGATGAATTTATATCACAATGATAAAGAGAAGATAACTGATTTATCAATAACTGTGAATGAAGACATTTTGTTTCACAAATCATCATTCAAAAAGAACGAGTGGTGTTAATGTCAAAATTTGAGTTACGAAATCACAATTTTTATCGCGTTATTGATGATGATGGGTACCCGTTTTACCGTGGTACTGATGACGTCGGGTACCCATCTGTCTATGCAAATTGGTTGATCGTACAGTGTGGAACAATTAGCGTGAAATTGGACCATCATGGCCTATGGGTAGATGTTAATTTGTGTTAGACAAGTTCAATAGTGTCTCTCCTTCATCTTACCCCAGACTCCTTCTACAAGGCAGGTGACCGAAACCTTCATTTACATATTACATAGGCCAACAAAATGTTAAAATGTGTTTGTATCCCCCAAACTCCAATGTATCATTTAGTTGGTCTGAAATATTTCTTGGTGTTGATACTTGCCACCTAGGGACTTCCTCTAAATAAAAAAAACCCTGGTCAATAAAACCACTTTCTTAGGGGTCCCAAATGACATATTTTCAACACAGTTTGCCCTGTATATAAGGTCTCTTGACTATAAAGATTACGTTTTCTTTGTTTTTGTTGTGTTGTAATAGACAGGCTTTAATTATCCCTTGATTGGTTTTTATAGAGATATTGTCTGTACATGTAATTGAACTTAAACTTTAATTGGAGAGGTGACAAATTAGGATAAATTAACTGTTTTTTTTACTCAGTATATAGAGTAAAATGTTTGGATATGGATGATATTGAGATCCTTCCCTGACAAACTAAATTGATTTTGGCCTTGCCTTTCAAGAAATATGACAATGTTTATAGATTTTACTACAACTGAGAAACACCATTTAAAACTCTGCAGGTTTTAATTGTAACTCCATGATATATATCAAATATCAGAATTATTATTAAAATTGGATTATTATAATCTAGTCAGTCAATTACTGCTAGTATAGAGGCAGCAATTAAATCTCCGCATCCCTGCAGACAGGCTGTTCAGAGTAAGAGACAATGTATATCATTTTATGTAAAAAGAAAAAGGGGGAGGGGTGTATATGTGGGGAGGGGAAGGGTAGAGAGAAACTGCTGATCATTATTACCGGTAGGTTCTAAAAAGTTGAAAATTGTTTTTGATCCTCTCGGCATTGAGATATCTCAAAGAAGCGGTATGTAAGAAAACTAGAATAACCTATACTATGACTGTATATAAAGACAGACACTTTTGAAAATATAAAAAGGCTGATACTTTTGCTTTTAAGATATATACTTGCTAAAAGATATAACAAATTTTCTACATCTTCTGACAACAAGAAAACAAAGCTCCACCTTATGCCCCTGGCTGAGAACCCTTAGACTCTGATCATGTTAAGTGGGGATTTTGTTTCGTTCTCGGCACACCTGCAGCCCTGCAGCACGTCAAAAGAAATTGGACCCCCATCATCCTCCTTGTACCTGTCCTAGTGCCTTTGTTGCCTGGCAACCTGATCCATCTAGCTCAACCTGGCGATACTTCTATCATCTGTCAGGGATGTTACAGTTAATCCTCCGCTACAACGTTTTCCAATTCCATCAATGTCCGCCAGATATCTTTCTCTTGTTCTCTGTGAAAATGCATGACATTCCTTGTACCGCATCTATTAGATGAAATGCACACCTTTACTGAGGGTTGACAAAGTGAATTTGTATTCGTAGGGGAAAGTATTGTCTTGTCGGTCAGAAAAATGCTTCTATACTATATCACTGTACATTTATATGCATGGGTGTTTGCTTCAGTTTTAAGTTTCTCAGAGTGTATCTTTACTTCCTTTTTCAAGCTTCTTTAGTGGTACAAGTTTAAATTGGTACATCTTTTTATTTGAAAGCAAATTATATGATAAAAACCAAATTTCTACTGCCATTAAAATCAAAAACAGAACCTATGAAAGGTATTATAAATCCTAGCTGATATGACACCTAATTTTAATTTGTATCCCATTTTGTCCTGTCCCATTTAATAACAGTGTGGAGGCAGGTGAATTTTTTCTTCGTTATAAGCAATACGTACAGGTTGAAAGAAATTGATAAATATTTATGTAACAAATTTGTGAACTGATTTTGAAATTCAATTTTCAAAATTTGGATGTTTTCTTTAGTGAAAAGTTATGTAAGATAGATTGGGGTTGATGTGCGTAGAGATACAAAAGATTATCTACACTTAGTGTAATTTATCATTTATGTTAAAAACTCCTTTTGAAAGTTTATACATGATAAAATGTTGTCAAATTTCATGTCCATGAGAAAAGTAAATTGCTGAATCATGGTGTTTCATCATCCTAACAACCGAAAAGATGAAAATGTTTTGAATTTAAATTTCCTCATTCATGCCTGGGTCTTGGTGAGAACACTTGTGTGGTTTATGTAGCTAAAGAGTTGTGGATACAGAGTAGATGTTACGTGAATGATCTCTCTTAGTGACTTGCATTTTTACAAAGAGTTGAATTATCTATCTATTGTAGTTTACACTTGATTTACAATCTGATTTGGTTTACTTTTGTGTACCAACACAGTATGTTGATATCTTGTTGGATTTTAACCCTTAATAAGTAAAGGTTTACTTATATATCTGAAATGCTAATACTGTACATACTCACTAATAATGATTTTGGTCTTATTGACAGTTGTGGTTTTAAAATGACATTCATACATGTGGCTGAGAAAAATAAGACCAGAGTTCCACGAGGAAAACTACCAATCAATTTCTAGTAACGGTACATGAAAACTAATGAATGTAGTCCTCAAAGTGCTAGTGGCCACAGTGGCCAAGTGGGAAAAAATGTCCAGAAATATTAATGTATTACCACAAGCCCTCCACCTCTGGGTCTCAAGTTTGTATCCCATCTGGAACATTTGCCAGGTACTGACTGTTGATTGTGTTTTTTCCTCCAGGTACCCAGATTTCCAGGTGTTTTGTGTCTTTTGATGATTTCTGTTCATTGAATGGATAAATGATGACAGTTTTTGGACAGTAAGAGAAAAGACTAACAAATGAATTTGAATTTGAAAAAAAACCCCAATGAATTAAGTTGAATTTCAGAGAAGGGATTGATTAGGTGACTTGTGAATTGTGATTTTAATTCATCTTGAAATCTTTGATATTTTTAATGTAAGCAGAAGGTTGTTTATTTATGCATGTTGATAAAAGTTACCTTTCAGTTTTCCTTCCAGCAAAATTTCGACTGACAGTACATGAAAATGTTGCTTTATAAACAAGTTCATATGAACTTCAATTTATTCACAAGATTGTAAGAAAGATTTTTCATCCTTCCACCTGTTCAACATATGTGGTTTAGATATTGAATTTTTGGGTCTAAGTGAAATAAGATAAAGAAATCTTTCCGTATTAGAATTGATAAAACATGTTATTTTATGCATTATTTATTAAACCGAGCAAATCCTCAATGATTTATTTCATTTTAAATTGCTAAACAGGAAATTGTCCAACAGGAAAATGGGGAACAAAAATTTACACCCAGTTTGTGCAACAAGTGAATCTAATTTGAATTTCATAACTTCAATAACTTTTAATCTCTTCACCATAAAAATTGGTCTGTGATATGTCAAAATAATCTTGACATGTAACATTTAAAAAAAATTCTTGACCTTGACATACATCTATTGAACATAAGGTCAGGAAGCAAGCTTAATATTTGATATCAATGCAGCCATATTGGACTGATATAAGTGGCGTTTTTAGCGAGAGATGACAGATGACAAATGTGGTGTGTATTGAATCGTAAAAGATGTTTATTTTTAAATCAATCAATATCAGTATACGTAACATTTGAAATATTAAATTTCAATCAATAAACATGAATGAAGATGAGGACTACAGATTTAAATATTTTTTTTCCAATTTAATATAAAAAGTGGTCTTATCCTCATATCATTGTGTCGGTTTATAATGTGTAGATCTGGCTAAAAACGGAATAGCAGACGTTGTTTGTAATGATATGGTAATGTTTTTAGTCGTATCAGCTGTGTGCAGGAGGCGTGTCACGAATCATAGCTCGATAATGTTTTTATCTTTCTCGCTTTGTAACACACAATAAAATAACAAAGAAAAATTTCAAATAACCTTCTGCCTTTTTTACAATCTCGCTAAACTTAATGGAGTATGAATCGGTTTCACTTTCCACGCATACTGAAGTTTATTATCAATATTTTAACCGTAAAATTGTGATGAGTTTTTATAAGGTCACTGATCAACAAACACATCATCATATAATGAGGGTAGGAAGAAAAAATCTCCAACGACGACCATAAAGAGAGGATATCCTTTTGGATGATATGATATCTAATTTCTACTGGCATCAAAGATTTTGGACGAAAGGATCCATTTTGATATTTTATAGATAATGAGTCTTAATGGGATCTTAATTTGTTTCCACACAATGTAATAGAATCCAATTACATATAAAAGCCATATTTAAAGTAGATATAATTGCTATAAATCCAAAAAGATAAGAGATATGTATTCATATATCATGCATTATAATTGAATGTCATTCTTTCTTTGTGATTGATATAATTTTATGAATATTAAAGGATGATTTTAGATGCTTACTAAATGGAGTGTAACAAGTATTTTTATCTGAATTTTGTATAATTTTTTGCAGCATTTCCATAATTTTAAACAATTTTCTATATGATTAGAATTATCTGCACATTTATCCTCCTTGTATTGAATTTTCCTATCAAAATATTAATGTTTTCAGGCTAATTAATTCGAATGAGTTTGCAGGATGTTGTACAAACTGTGTTTAATTTTCCATGGCTGATAATGTCACCTGAGTGTTTAAGGAATATTTACAGTGATAAAAATATTACTAAATGCTTTTCATATCCTGTTCATTATAGAAAATTATTTGATTGGGTTACCAGGTAATTGCAAAGATAAAATGTCCCAACTGAGATCATAGTGAAACAAGGCCATAACCTCTGGGACTATTGGAATTACTTTGTTGTAAACACAGTTACACATATAACAAACAACTTTTAGGAACATTGACGGGGGATGAAACATGTGATAACCATAAATTTTGGTTGTAGTTTTACTGTATACTTTTTCATCACATTGAGCATAAGCCTGTGAAATAATAGTACTTACAACCTTTTCATGACGATTTAATTTTGCAATTCATAGTAAAATGCTTTATTGTACTTGTTGTTGAACCTTTTTATGTTACAATTTATTTTGTCAAATTTTAATCGGCTGCGAAATATGCAAAATCTAATAGCATATGAAAATAAGTTTGTAAGTTGTTAAGCTGATAAGGTTTAACATTCAGACTGGTTAGCTTTATCTGTTTTGCTTTGCAAATCTAAACTTATAAGACAGGCATTAACTTTGTTTTTCTCCTTATAAAAAGCAACACACAGGAAAATATTTCATTAGGTTCTGTCTTTCCTTTCTGAAGTTTCTGTTTTAAGCTTATTAGTCATGAAGGAACGTTTCTCGTCTAATAAAGATGAAGTCGAGATGAAGTTGCTCAATGATTTTGTACTAAGCTGAGGTACTTGAACTAAGATTGAGGCCCAATTCTGTTTGTTTTGATTGTCAGTAGAAGTGTGGGGGGTAACGATTATCAATATCATCTCACGATCTGATCTAATTAAGTGTTTCACATACTAACTGATGTCGACTTTATCAAACACTGAAAGATAACAATGTCAGCAGTATATAATGATGCAAGCATTATCAATATGTATGAAATATCATCAGTTTGAAATAAAACATCATTAATTTATATGTAAATGCTGTGTATTATATTGTAGGTAATGATTGGCTTCTGTGTATCGCTGAAAATAATCAAAGGATGCAGATTCTATATTATATTACTGACAACATACCAGTTTCTATTCACCTTTTACTGTGATTTTTTTTTCTTTTTCAAAATTATCCACCAAGTCAGAATATTTTATAGGTGTAATTTAATTAAAACATGGAAATTATTAGAAAACAATAATGCCTGTAGAAGTTCAAAATATACTGTCAAAATTGGTGATTTAGATAAAATCATTATGATTAATATTTAATAAGCTTTTAATAAAATTTGTCATCTAAGTCAAAGTATTGTCTTACTAGATTAAATATTGAATATTAATATTGTATAAATATCAACAATAATGTAGATGCTTCAGGATGCAATATCTCAATTTGATTAATAATTTCCAGTTGGATAGCTGGAGTTATGTCCCCTTGGGCTTCATATTTCAGGTAAAATATTATGATTTTAAAATTTAGTCAGCTTTACTATGCAATTTTATTCTAAAACTAATTGTTAAGAATTTATTCAACTCTTGTATTTTCATTAAGATCTATAAAAGATTGATGTGCTATCAGGTTTTCATTTTCAACTTTAGAGCTTTTGGAGAGAAAAATGTATGAAATACATTTTCAAACTAACAAGGCTTTATAAATCTTGATTCTGACACTTTATGTATATTCCTCATCATTTCATCTACTGTGTACCATGTCACAGAGAAGAATTTAACAGATAAGGTTTAAATTAGGATGGAATAGTAAATCACAAACTGGATAGGTTAAATAACTTTTACAGATTCACTTTTAGTAAATAAAATACCACCAACAAATAAACAAACATATGTACTTTGTAATACGGTACGAAATCTATAACTTTTAGATAGTGATGATATCACTCTATCATTGGCGGTAAACAGGGCTGTTTAGAGGTGGCTGAACTTTTTATGATAGCAGTTAATTGCTATTTTTCATTTTCAATAAAAGGATGTGCTCTAGGGAGATTAAATTTGGGAAATGGACAGGTAATAAACAGTCAATTATTAAGTCAAATATATTCATAAGTGATGAGATTGGGACATTGAGCTGCCGTCCAGTGAGCTCTGATTGGGACGGATACGTCTACGGAAGGTCATTTGGGGTCGACATAGAGAAGCATTACAGACAGCTACAATTCCTAAAGAGATTACTATCAAAATTACTTGTGTGTTTTAGATATTGAAAATGGGATGACTTTTACAAACCACAAAATTATATCCGTTACTGTTATGATAATTGAGCATCAATTCTCAATAAGGGTTGGTGTGTATCATACAAGAGGATTTTTCTTGCATTTAGACCAATTCATTGTAATGTGATAAGTGTTCAATGATACCAACTAGAGTACATCAAGGGTAGCTACATTTTCATCCACACCCCACCTCAACCATGAAACAGGGTCATAGGTCAAGGGGATAATGTTACCTATGTCTCACCTGTCTAGTATCCCATTTACTGATCACTACCTTTTCCAGTTTCATATGGAGGTGGAGACATTGATCACTACCTTTTCCAGTTTCATATTGAGGTGGAGACATTGATCACTACCTTTTCCAGTTTTATATGGAGGTGGAGACATTGATCACTACCTTTTCCAGTTTCAAATTGAGGTGGAGACATTGATCACTACCTTTTCCAACCTTTTCCGGTTTTATATTGAGGTGGAGACATTGATCACTACCTTTTCCAGTTTCATATGGAGGTGGAGACATTGATCACTACCTTTTCCAGTTTCAAATTGAGGTGGAGACATTGATCACTACCTTTTCCGGTTTTATATTGAGGTGGAGACATTGATCACTACCTTTTCCAGTTTCATATGGAGGTGGAGACATTGATCACTACCTTTTCCAGTTTCATATTGAGGTGGAGACATTGATCACTACCTTTTCCAGTTTCATATTGAGGTGGAGACATTGATCACTACCTTTTCCAGTTTCATATGAGGTGGAGACATTGATCATACCTTTCCAGTTCTATGAGGTGGAGACATTGTCACTACTTTTCCTTTCATATGAGGTGGAGACATTGATCACTACTTTTCCAGTTTCATATGAGGTGGAGACATTGATCACTACCTTTTCCAGTTTCATATGAGGTGGAGACATTGATCACTACCTTTTCCAGTTTCATATTGGGTGGAGACATTGATCTACTACCTTTTCCAGTTTCATATGAGGTGGAGACATTGATCACTACCTTTCAGTTTCATATTGAGGTGGAGACATTGATCTACCCTTTTCCAGTTTATATTGAGGTGGAGACATTGATCACTACCTTTTCCAGTTTCATATGAGGTGGAGACATTGATCACTACCTTTCAGTTTCAATGAGTGGAGACATTGATCACTACCTACCAGTTTCATTGAGGTGGAGACATTGATCACTACCTTTTCCAGTGGAGACATTGATCACTACCTTTTCCAGTTTCATATGAGGTGGAGACATTGATCACTACCTTTTCCAGTTTCATATTGAGGTGAGACATTGATCACTACCTTTTCAGTTTCATATGAGGTGGAGACATTGATCACTCTTTTCCAGTTTCATATTGAGGTGGAGACATTGATCACTACCTTTTCCAGTTTCATATTGAGGTGGAGACATTGATCACTACTTTCACTACTTTCCAGTTTCATATGGAGGTGGAGACATTGATCACTACCTTTTCCAGTTTCATATTGAGGTGGAGACATTGATCACTACCTTTTCCAGTTTCATATTGAGGTGGAGACATTGATCACTACCTTTTCCAGTTTCATATTGAGGTGGAGACATTGATCACTACCTTTTCCAGTTTCATATTGAGGTGGAGACATTGATCACTGCCTTTTCCAGTTTCATATTGAGGTGGAGACATTGATCACTACCTTTTTCAGTCTCATATTGAGGTGGAGACATTGATGTCTTAGAGGCATAGCATGTTTTCTTTCACATTTTGATGACTCTATTCTTCTTTTGGTTAATTTAGATGTTTCATGCTACATGTATCGAGGAATATTTCTATAGGATTTGATTATTGAGGAAAGGGTATGGGGGGTATCACCACTACAGTGTAGCTGAACGAATATTTTCAAATAAGGGAGCGAAAGTAATTTGTACTTCATTAATGGAAAAGCTATTAACCATGCAATTAACAGTTTTAATTCCAGATTATAGCTAGCAGACATGTTCAATTTTGCGGACGTTTCCCCAATCTAGGGAATGATCAAAATGTTGGACCTTCCCTCCACAATTTATTAGCCTACACCTGTCGACATACCTGATATATAACTTTCCTAAAATTTTATTCCCTGAGGTAGAATTTCGGTATTGTTTTGTCTAAAACTTCATGAAAAGTAAACATCTTTATCAGAAAATTAAGTGAAGTCTTTGTTTTAAAAGGAAAATATTCATAAAAGTTGCCGAAAGGATGATTTAATGTATATTTTGTAGATTCCATGAATATTTATGAGAAAGATGGTTGAGATACACTGCTTTTAACATCATGTACCCATAGGGTTGCTTCATCTTATGTCCTTGGTTTGAGGGGGAACCAAGCAAACATCCAGGATATAAATAGTTTATCTATGTAGCTGGAAGGGCTGAGACAAGGATCAGTTGTTTGGCTGTAACTGTTGGCATTTTGTGATGATCTGTAAGGAAAGATGGCTGAACAATAGAAAGATGATAGTATCAAATTCATTCCATTTTGTATAGAAACATTTTCTGTAACCATGAATAAAACATTAGGTGTTCATATAAGAAAGGTTACATACTTCGGTAGTGTACCATATGTAGGGGAGTAGTATTTCGTTTGATGTCTAAGTGTCGTTACAAGGAAATCTTATCGCTTTGAATAGGTGAAAAGTAACGCATCATGTCTTGCTAATGGGTGGCGGTTCTCTATATATACTTACATAAATATCACTTTAACGTTAAAAATCCTCTAGCAGTCTTTATTGTAGAAGGAAAAATCTACTTGAATGTGTTTATCAGGGATCTTATAGGATGGTTGATGATAATGCTATTGTGCATCCTAAATTATGTGTTTAATAGTGGAGTAATGATTAATTGATGATGATTGTGTAATTAATGGGGTACTAAATGCTAATTAATGGTGTTTTATGGTTTAACTATGGATAATGGGATGAAGGTCAAACAGAGGTGACCATTTTTCATTCTTTATGTTATATCCATTCTTTATTTTCCCATGAGAACATACATCTCTATAGTTTATATCTAATGGTATATACTTTATTATTTTTCAAAACAAATACTTTTTCTTTAACAAGATATAAAAATTTTAAGTGCTGTTTTTAGCAATTTTTAGGGAACACATGCCACCGTACATATTCTTCAAATTTGACAGGTGGAAGTGATGAAAGGTTGCAGTAGGTATTAATTTAAAATTCTAAAGAAAACAACAGTCGCATCTTTAACTTTGTGGACATGTGTAGATGATGAAAAAGAAACATTTTGTTAAGACCTCTCACCTGATTGGACACCTGTCGTTAAAATGATGAGATATAATTTACATCCTGTTTAACCGTCTAAAGTAGAGGTAAATGACTGTTATTCCGTTACCCTTGGCGACATAAATTTGATGCTTTATGTGACATTTTATTTCGACTACACATTCATTAGAATTAATTTAAATCTCTAATCACTCCCTCGCCCTGAACTCGACAGAATTCCCCGTCAGAAACAGGGGAGATAATTACACACTGACCATCAGAGCCTGAGGGGAGGTGTCGCTGGCTCTCTTTACAAACCTGACTCCATAGATGATTTAAACAAGATGTTGGAGAATTGTGACTGGATTGTCATTGTGGGCCTACTAGAGATGCCGACAAACCCCCTCCCTTGTACTTCTAGCATTGTATTAAACTATGGATGTCGACTCACCCCCTCCCCAGTACTTCTAACATTGTAGTAAACTATGGATGTCGACTCACCCCCTCCCCAGTACTTCTAACATTGTAGTAAACTATGGATGTTGACTCGCCCCCTCCCCTGTACTAGCATTGTAGTAAACTATGGATGTTGACTCACCCCCTCCCCAGTACTTCTAACATTGTAGTAAACTATGGATGTTGACTCGCCCCCTCCCCTGTACTAGCATTGTAGTAAACTATGGATGTCGACTCACCCCCTCCCCTGTACTTCTAACATTGTAGTAAACTATGGATGTCGACTCCCCCCTCCCCTTCTAACATTGTAGTAAACTATGGATGTTGACTCGCCCCCTCCCCAGTACTTCTAACATTGTAGTAAACTATGGATGTCGACTCCCCCCTCCCCAGTACTTCTAACATTGTAGTAAACTATGGATGTCGACTCACCCCCTCCCCAGTACTTCTAACATTGTAGTAAACTATGGGATGTCGACTCACCCCCTCCCCAGTACTTCTAACATTGTAGTAAACTATGGATGTCGACTCGCCCCCTCCCCAGTACTTCTAACATTGTAGTAAACTATGGATGTTGACTCACCCCCTCCCCAATACTTCTAACATTGTAGTAAACTATGGATGTCGACTCACCCCCTCCCCAGTACTTCTAACATTGTAGTAAACTATGGATGTTGACTCGCCCCCTCCCCAGTACTTCTAGCATTGTATTAAACTATGGATGTCGACTCACCCCCTCCCCAGTACTTCTAACATTGTAGTAAACTATGGATGTCGACTCGCCCCCTCCCCAGTACTTCTAACATTGTAGTAAACTATGGATGTCGACTCACCCCCTCCCCAGTACTTCTAACATTGTAGTAAACTATGGATGTCGACTCACCCCCTCCCCAGTACTTCTAGCATTGTAGTAAACTATGGATGTCGACTCACCCCCTCCCCAGTACTAGCATTGTAGTAAACTATGGATGTTGACTCACCCCCTCCCCAGTACTTCTAACATTGTAGTAAACTATGGATGTTGACTCGCCCCCTCCCCTGTACTAGCATTGTAGTAAACTATGGATGTCGATCACTACTATTGTAGTACAGAAGGACAATGTCACATTGTACCCCCTAAACTCATTATCATAGTAATACTTCATCTATTGCATAATACATATTGGGATCTAGTTGTAAATGTTCATATTTTAAAGATTTAAATATTTCAGTAATTTCAATAAAAAGTAAATGATGAGAGTATATTAGGCTCGGTGAAATTTGATTCAATCTAATCAGATATTGGACAGATGAGACAGGACTTCCTTCTAGGTATTACACAACCATAAATGTAATCACAAATTTGATACAGAAGCTCGTATTCTGTGTTTGTATGATTCTATAAAGTCATGTAAACCTGGTGTAATTTCCTTGTTCTTAATCGGTTCTCTTATTGTGTTTAAAAGAAACCAAATACTTCGGCTGATTGTTTGAAAAACAGTTTGAATAAAAGATCTTCTATCAATTGCTGCGTTTGTGTAAATAAACACCTCATTCATTTCAATGGATAAGAAAATAGATATGATGTCTTTTTTTATATTGTAGTGTTCTCTGAACATTTGGGAACCTATTTAAATTTGATCAAATTTCAATAACAAGTTTTAAGTTTAATTTTGAAAAAAAATGTTGAAAATTGATATAGGAATGAAATTTAACATTAAAAAAAGTTTGTCAAGGCAATTTTTTTTAAAAGTCAAACCTTTCCATCGGTGAAAGAAATAAATCTTCCCAAAGCAGCCATAATAACTAGTGAATTTGAGGGAGGGGAGAGTTCAACACCCAGATTTTATTTTACGACCCAAGGTTGATTGTGTAGATCTGTCTTGCAGTTATAAATGCATTGAAACCCAATGTGACATACAGGATGCAGATTTACTTTTAATGTTTAGATAAATGCAGAGTTTCCCCTCGGACATGCTTGTTAAGTTGGATAATCACAGTATTCCAGTGTCGGATGTGGAAAGTCGAGAAATGCTTGACTGAAGAATAAATGAACAGTTTAATTTGTTTTTTGTTATTTGATCGATGAACAAATTGTGAAACGTTTGTCTCCTATAGATAGTAAGTTGTAGGGTAACGTCGTTAAACACGTTCAGGTTTTCCTAATTATGGGGTGTCAAATGGACGTCTCCCCTCCTGATACGTTCTGATACGGCTGTGTGAAACGAAGCGTAACACCCAAGGTTCTATCACATGCTATTAAAGAATCGAGTTAGAAGAGGGCTAGGTCACGGTGCTCGGGTTTGACAGAGCCATGGAAATCGTGATTGGGATTTGAATTATCTCTAGGATCTCATTAGTGTTTTCTAAATATCATTAAAACCTTGGATATATTTAAATAATTAAATTTGTTAAACATAATGATTGTAAATCATGAAAACTGTCTTACTGAAAAAATACATCTTTGATGATGTTTATATTTTATTATATCACTTTTGGTAGGTAAACATATGACAAACAAGGTTTTATTTCAAAATTAATGTATAATATATTTGATCAGGTTTTTATCGACAAAAGTATAAAACTTTAAAATTTGCCTGACTTTTTAAGATATATTTTCTAGTCTTACAAAAAATAAGGCTTGAAGAACATGTCACATATAGATATTAACATCAAATTAAATTGCAAGCTCAGCTGAAATTTCCAGATTTGCAGATTTTGACAAAATCTATGGTGACGCTGTTAAATGTATGTGGTAAAGCTGAACCTTGACCTTGTTTCTCTTCTGTTTTGAGACTTAATTATAGCGGAAACAATGATCAGAAAAAAACTGATGGCAGAAAAGGAGCGTAGCTATTCTTCTGGTTTGTAACTTTCTATTGTGCGCAGATTACTGTGAGCAAGTTCGGTCATATGTGTCAAAAACACATTATAGAAACTGTTGTAATTCTTCAGACATAACAGATGAGAAAAGGAAAAAACATGCACACACCTCGTCATAAACATTAGGTGCCACACTCCAGAACGAGTTTCAGGCACGGAAAATGATATCTGTCATAGTACAGCCTAGTGCACGTTAATCGTAGGTTAAATACCTTCCACCATTTAACTTCCCATTCACCTGGCTCCAGAGTAGAATAAAGCAATACTCCCCAGGAGAATCAAATTATTGTATATCATGCGAAAAGTAAATATTTGGACGGATACAATGATATAGTTAACAGAACAGTGGTGACAGCTTGTAAAATATTTAAAAACTTTTAAAATTTGTCATAGTGCTTGATATTTTTTTGTCGATAAAGAAGTGAGAATTATCTTTGTTGATAAGAGATCTGTATCTGTGTTTAATGAGTTTCTACGACACACGTTTCTTCATTGTTAGAAGTCGACAGCACTAAATTACAGATCTGAGTCACATGTGTACATTAGGTCAAACACATTCGTTATACCTGATTGACATGCAGCTGTAGATTGGATGTAATGTTGTACAGTTTTATTTCTTTACTTTAGAGTTCAATGGTATTGAACGTCAAAGGTTTTCAAGAGGATTTGATTAAATTGGATTTGAAATTTAACCAAATGTGAAATATTGATTAAAGCGCATTTAATATAATGCATTATTGAACATTTCTGTACACTGTAGCTGTACTGATTCTTTCTATGATCTTATGATGAATCTTTAGCAGACATTTATCACCAATATAAAGTTTAACAACTTTGTTTCACTAGGTTGTTGATGTGTTCCATACTTTTAAAAAGGTGTCATGGTGGCTAAATGGTTAAGATGTTGTGACATATTACCACAAGCCTCCACCTAGGTTCATGAGCTCTATTCCCATGTGGTGCAGTTTCTCCCTTAGGTTAGGTATTGACTACTGCTCATGGAAGGTACTCTGATGTTCCTCCACCTATAAACCTGGCATGTCCTTAAATGACCCTGGCTGTTAATTATGATAGGACATAAACAAATCCAACCAAACTTTTAAAAAGTATCAGAAACCATCAGACAGCCATTACTTCTAAGATGGCCACCATTCTGTTATATAATATCTGTTGATCCCACCATTGACACCATTGCTACTACTAATGGACATGGCCCCAATTAAAAGCACCATTTCTGCTGCATCTACCAGTATTGCTACTGCCTGAAAAAGTACGACCATCACAACTAACATCTCTGCTACTACTACTATAAGCCAAGCTTTGATACCTTTGCTATTGTCTCTCACATTTCCACCATCACAACCACAACCAATTATATTTGCTGCTGAACCACCATGATCCTACTACTGACACCTTTGTCACATTCTCTTCTCTTGCCACCACCTCTTTGCTTCTAACCATCGCTTCTTGATGTACCACCATGCACCCACTGTTGGTATCATTACTTTTAAAACTGGCTCTAAACATTGCCACTATCACCACCACTGAACTGCTGTATACCACCATAAACAATTAACTACTGGGACATTGCCAATGTATCTAACATTTCCAGTGTTACAACCATCATCTGTTTTTACCAACAATAACAAACACTAAGAACTATTGCCACTGTCTCTAACCTTACCACCATCATTGACACCACCTCTTGTACCAAGACCTTGAACCAAGCTCTCTTGTTCCAAGACCATGAACCAAACTCTCTTGTGCCAAGACCATGAACCAAACTCTCTTGTGCCAAGACCATGAACCAAACTCTCTTGTGCCAAGACCATGAACCAAGCTCTCTTGTTCCAAGACCATGAACCAAGCTCTCTTGTGCCAAGACCATGAACCAAGCTCTCTTGTGCCAAGACCATGAACCAAGCTCTCCTGTTCCAAGACCATGAACCAAGCTCTCTTGTTCCAAGACCATGAACCAAACTCTCTTGTGCCAAGACCATGAACCAAGCTCTCTTGTGCCAAGACCATGAACCAAGCTCTCTTGTGCCAAGACCATGAACCAATCTCTCTTGTGCCAAGACCATGAACCAAACTCTCTTGTGCCAAGACCATGAACCAAGCTCTCTTGTGCCAAGACCATGAACCAAGCTCTCTTGTGCCAAGACCATGAACCAAGCTCTCTTGTGCCAAGACCATGAACCAAACTCTATTGTGCCAAGACCATGAACCAAACTCTCTTGTGCCAAGACCATGAACAAAGCTCTCTTGTGCCAAGACCATGAACCAAGCTCTTGAACCATTGCTACAGTCTCTTGCACAGCCACCACCTCTTTGCTTCTAACCATGATCCTACCATTGACACCATTAACACTTCAATTAAAATGGTACCCATCACAGCTACCACATTAGCTTACAACATGTACCACCATGAGCCTTATACTGTTGTTATCTTTGCTACTTCCTCTTACATTTTTGTCATCACCACCATTACATCTGCTGCTACCACTATTATCCCACTGCTAACACCATTATCATTACCAACACAACCCAGCCATATTATCAATATTGTACTGCCTGTTACATCACCATCATCACAACCACCACCTCCCCTACTGTATGACCACCAGGATCCCAAAGGCGCCATCATGCATCTCATACCACTTGGGAAGTATTACCAGAATTCATGCAGGAACTTTATCTTCAACTTTGCCATGCATCATAACTGGGAGATTATTTTGGGAGATCCTCTGCAGTATCAATTGGACTGACCTTTGATCTGGAATTTATAGGAGACAAACCATCATAAAAACTGTATCAATTATTGTACAACATTTCCATAAAGAGCTCTCTCATAATGAAAAAAGTTGATCAGATGGTTTTGGTACATGGGTTAGAGTCTGGCGAGTCTGATTTAATCTGATAGTCTGTTTAATAGCATCAGGAGGGGATGATAATTCTATAAAGACATGAACTTCTATTGGAAGAATTTGTAATAAAGCTTTTATGAATGACTTCTGATTTTGAAGATGGTCAACATTTCAACATATCCCTTTATCGATTCTTTCAACTGCCCTCTCAATGGCCCTCTCAACACACCCCCACCTCTCCCTGCCTTTATCATGAAAACAGGAGATTGTATATTTGCCTCCTTCATCTTTATATAATTTATGTAGATCATGTATCAAGTTAAACAACTCCATGAATTATATGAATAAAAGGGCACATAACTCCATCTTTATTAATTATTAATTAAAAAACCCCATGAAAACAGAGGATACAAGGCTGTGGAAGATATTCTAAACAATATAGGCATGTATTGTCTAATTGATTTAATTATCTTAATGATAAACAATGTGTCCAGTGTTTTTTCCAAATACTCTTTACTCTCTAGTTAATCTTAATATTATCTGATACTTTTGTTAAAACTACTGTATGTTTATATTATTTAAATATTTTTGGATGAATCATCTAACCCGGAAATCCTGATTTAAATAGCTGGTCACACTTTTTAACTGACAGGTTTAATTTGGAGTAATTTATTTTTAGATTGGCAGATAATGCTGATTGCTGTTGATTTCTGATAATCCCATTTGATTTTTAACTCTGTGGAAAGGAAACGTTGACATATGGAATACTTTTCTTTCAACAAATACTTACTTACAATAAATGTCAAATCTACAAGGTCAGACTTGAAGTTTAAATACTTTAAGTTTGATTTGAGAGATAAAAAACGCTGTTGGAGGTATCAAACTTTGTTAACATAAGTGAGTGATCATTTGAAACTTAAAATCCAGTCCAATCATTTTGGAGAGTAATTTGTGGTTATAAAACGGAATAAATTGTGATGGATTAAAAATGATGTTGGTAAATTGAAGATGGACCTGATTCAGTAAGCAGGGTAAGCAAAACACTGGAATATATCTTTTGATAATGTTACATATAAGGTGTTTGTATTGATTTCATGCATATAATGACACTGTCTGTATCTGTTTTATATGATGTCCATTATTAATAATAAATTGTTTCTAATCGAAATAAAGAGGAGACAGAACAAAACTAATGATCTATACTTACATCATCTAAAGCTGATCGAAGCAAATGCAAAAGATCAAAGAATGGAAATTAACTTCTGCAATAGTGTTGAAGTAATTCACAATATACCCAAATCAAATTCTCCTGATGTGCAGTGCAATATAATGTTATTTAATTGTTATGGCCTTAACCAAAAGTTTAAATGTCAACAATATTTGTTGCAAACACATGTAACCTAGGTGATTTCTCTAGGTTCTCAATCATAACAAACATTTTGTTAAAAAAAAAACACAATAAAAAACAAGAACAAAATATACAACATATTTCCTCTATTGGATATAAACAAGGAATATGAAATATTAAACCTTGATTTATCATTAGTACATGTATTTATTACAACATATTTTTCAAGACCTTGTTGTAAATTCAACTATGATATCTGGGTCTGCTGCTCATAAATATTTTCAATTGTCATGAATATTCATTTAATGGTTATTAAGTATGGCTCATTAACCTTTTAAAAGTGTACAGTTTCATATAAAAGACAGGTTGATGAAAAATGTATGAAATATTCATATTGGTGTTGTTCAACTGTAACTCTCATCAAGTGGGTTGAATATTTTATGTGAGGAACAGCGGGCAAATTTATACTGTCGGAGGACAATGGGAAGGCTAACACAGAAGTAATCTGATTGGATGATCAGAAACAATAATAATGTTTGAATTTTAATGACGTTATTATACCATATTGTTATGACTACAGTATTGATGGGTATTTATTTTGACTTGTTGTCACCTTTTGTTTGAGAAACACATAATTGATATGCAATTAATGTTGTGAGTGATAATAATTCCATGTATTACTCAGTTGGAAGTGATAAAAAACTTGCCTGAATTAATTCGATTTATGTTTATATTAACTCTATCTGTGGGCCGCTACATTATAGATATTGCTTGTTTCAGATGCCTTGTCTATCCTGCATAGTTTATCTTTTCTTAATGTATCCTTTTCATTCCTATTGTTGTTTTTTCATCATGTTTGTAGCTTAAATTTCCATAGCTGTCTTTCCTATTTTCTTGGTGACTTAACTGTTCCTTTTTCTTGTGGCTTGATATATCTTAAACTTTCCTGTTCTTTTGGTGACATTCAACTCCTCTCTGCTTGATCTCTCAAATTTTTCTTGTTGTCTTTCCTTTCTTTTTCTTGGCTCAAATTGTTCTTGTTTCTCATTGGTGTCCTTTTTTTTTTTTTTCGGTCTAAAATGTAGATAATGCAAAAACAAAATATATTAAACTACAGTCTTATTTTCCTCTTTGATATGAAATACTTTATAAAACAATTCACATCTACAATCTCCTTGTGTAAACAGGCAATGAAATATAGAATCATTAACCTCATGCTAAGTTCTGTGATATCTACTAGTACAATGAGGGTACCTTGTCTGTATAATGTTACTTGTGATATCGGTATATGATGTATTTCTATGCTTTGTTAGTTGCATAATTCACCATGAATATTAAAATTACTCAAGTAAGGAAATATTGTTCGTGTAATCATTCTGGTTTCAAATTCAAGATGACAAGTTAAAAAATTTTGAATAATGTTCAGAATGATTAATGTAGCTAGTTAAAATCCCATCTTTGTAGACGTTTTGTAATATATAGTTACTATCTTGTCATACTTTACCAAACATCATTACCTAAAATTCAAAAGATATATCTCTCGAGTACACAAAGTATCATATTAAATGTTAGCATTTTTATTCATAGTAGTTTTAAAAAAATCTTTAAATTTTGATTCATATCTATGTTTTGATTTCAATAATGAAAAGAAATATGAAACATCTTCTTAATGACTTTTAGGGGATTTACTGCAAACTTGATTTCAAATTTCATTTCATCTGAAATATCAAATTCAAAGGAAAGTTTTCATGTATAAACATACATTTATTTAAAGGTAAATTGAAAATAAGGAAATTTTACATTAATATTCATATATGAGTTTTGATTATATACTCATCAAATTAAGATTTCTTTTAATAATTATCTATTTAATCAGGATTTTCATCAATGCATTGTATACAAAATGAAACATTATAGTTGATAGACTCAAAGTAATAGTTCAGTAATAGAGTTTTGTTGACTTGACCATGCATGTGTCAGACTTGTTTCAACAACTTGGGGCTACCATGGTGATTCCAATATTCCAGGTCACAAGGGGTCAAATGTGTTTAAGAATATAATCATTGGTAATGTGACAGCTTATAAAAGCATAAAAAATATAACTTAATAAATTAATAGATAGTAAAAATCTAAAGTGAATATATGATAACAATGTTACTGTACTTGAACCCATTTACCCCTGAATACACATTTAGATTCTTCAAGTTTAAAGTATGGAATTGTCTATTTAGGAATTACAGGGGGAAATGAGTTAAATTTCAATCAGAAGTAAACCATTACTCAGCAGTTCTCCTATTCATTTCCTTATGAGTTATCTCCCCCTTCCCCTTTTCCTATCTTCAGATAGTGGGCTAGCTAACTGGCTATTCAAATCCTCTTTCATTTATGTAGTTCTCCTCACCACAAATAATTTTGAGACATTTTCCAAGAAAGTGGATCTTCATTCCCTTAATTAGTTCATAGTTTATTCTATTTTTGAACGACTTGAAAAACAAGGTGGTGTACTTGAAAGTTTTCAATAGATATTGGCTACCAATATCTATAGTTTTCCCATGGAATGAGATGTTTTGAATCAAATACCTAAAATGTTGAAATAAGTAACTTTAATAGGGCTGCATGATTAAGCGCCACTGGGCAGACTGAATCTAGAAAGGACGGATATAATTGCTGATTCTGTCAACAGGCGCTTTAAAAGTTAGGCATAAATAGCATTAACTTTATTGTATACCAGATCAAATGAAGTAACATTCTACGAAAATGTAAATGTTTGAATATTAATGAAAGGTAATCTCTTAGGAAGTGAAAGTAAATAGATGTTGACAAATAGAAACCAATTAAACCTATAGTTCTCTGTCCATCCTGTCAGTATTGACCACCAATATGTCGGACACTTTGACAGATAAAACTGTCGTAGTGATGGGTAGCAACGCTTGTTTTTCTAATCTAGTCGTCAATAACCGACTTTTTAGGTCACAAACAAATAATTATAATACGTATGTCATGTTTGATGTATCAATTCACCTGACTTTTACCTGTAATTCTGTGTGTCGACCCAGTTCAGTGTTTCAAGGTCATACATCACAGCTTGTGTCCCAAATGACATAACCTCTGGCCCTGTTAGGGAGTTCCTTCTGACAGGGATCATCCAAGTCCTAGCCCTTTAATATAATCCTGATCAAAAGTGACAGTCAGCGGGATCTTCCGAATGAAATCACATTGAATTTATCTTTATTTACCGGAAAAGAGACTTTTAAATGGGAGAAAACAACTTTTGAATTGATCGATAAGAAAGCTAGGGTCCTTAATATCCCGTCTATTGATGAGAGTGTCAAAGTGTGTGTGTGTGTCCAAAATTTGGACAAATCATTGGATTTCAATAGAGACAGGTTCATCATAGTACTGGTGTCATCGTATTTGTCACCAAATGTTTTGGTAACTTTAAAAACCCTGAGGCATCAACTGAATTATTGTGTTAAAGTCTCTGTATGGACTTGGAACTACAAACACGCTTCTTGTATTCAGCTAAAAATGTTAATTGTTGTTCAGAAATTTCATCATTGCGCAGGTATTTGATAATACTAGAATCCTGCTGTTTGCTGGAACTCTCTGTCATGTTGGTAAGACTGCCTAGTGTTATGTCACCTTACATCATAGTGGTCATCTAATTATCTGGACAGCGAGGTCTCAAGCCAAACTGTCCTGATTGAGAATTTACAGCCTGCTGAATTCTGTTTACTTACTTAATAATCAAATCTGTTAATATGACAGGAGTTTTCCTGACTATCCTGTGCAGATTATCACAGGCAAAGTGCTGTATATATAATGTCTTTAGCAATTATTGGCTCTCCATCTGTGGGTAACAATTTCAAAACTCATGTGAATTGAAGTTACCTGATAATGACTTTAAATATGAGACAATTTCTTCATGTATACTAGTATGCATCTCTTTATAACCCTGCACATTCATAAATGACCTTGACTGTTAAAAGGGCTTAAAACATCAGCAAACATTGCCATCATCAGAGTAACATCTTCTGTTACAGAGATCCAATCAGAATAGAGGAACTGTATTTAATTTATATACCTATGTCATAACAGTTATACACTTTTCCTGTCTGTGTTGGTGTCTTGTTTTCATTTTGCCATTACATATTGCTTTTCGTCTGTCTTTTTGTATGATACTAATTGTGAAGTCATTACTCTGCGAGCAAAACCTAATTGTTATAGATCTGAAAACTTATATGATGTTTGGGCTGAGAAATGCCTCATGTGACAATCTTCAAGGGCAGATAACTCTATAAAATTTGAAGTTTATTGCAAGAAATGTTGAGTTGAATAAGGTTACAAAATGATATTCTTGTCAATGTTAGATCACATGATTTACAGTAAAACCTTTTTTCTACAAAGCTTTGTTGGAGATAAACATCTAGAAACTTCACCATACCAGAGTACTGTACTTTTATACCACCTACAACAAATGGTTGAGTGTTAAATACATTTAATTACTTGTGTTGAGTGCTCTAGGTATTTACTAGGAGAAGGTGGGGTACAGCCCTAATAGGGGACCCTGTCATAATTATACCACCTGTGATCACGAGACATTGTCAGGAAATACGTTTGTACTGAAACACCCCAACACTATGAATGTCAACTTTTGATCCAACATTTCATATCTGATGGCTAAACAGTTACATTGCTACTTGAAGTATTCAGTAATTTTTTACAGTGCTGACACCATCATTTCTTTTATTAGTGAAACTCCTTTTTACTTGATATTATTATAACTTGCAGCTTGAATTTGTGGTCAACCTTTCTAAGAACTTCTTAAAAGAATCAATTTGCCTGAAAAGTGAGTTAAAATATATGTCCTTTTCAAGCATTAAAACACGGTCTTTCTTACATTCTTTATTTCTGTTAATCATTCTGTGTCAATCATATCTCAATTTAAGGCTCAACACAACCAGGACCTCTAGAATCTTGGATAAAAACTAAGGCTATAATCAAGAAAATCTTGAATCCTTGGATGAAAACTAGACTAAAAAAACCAGGAAATTCTAGATTAAAAGATTCTTGGATGAAAACTAGACTAAAAATCCAGCTGAGGACCTCAAGAATCCTGGATGAAAACTAGTGGTGTTCCATTTAATCAAGTTCATCGAGTATCGTTGGTTTGAGGTGTTTGATAATTAAATTAATTGAGTAAGAAATCTGTAATCGAGTTTGTCGGAATTTTCTGACACCATAATAAACGAAAGTATAAAGTTAGCTGATCACTAAATCATGCAAAAATATCATAGCCAACATTCCCTTGTGTGTAGTTGTCACTCATATCATTTTAAATTTTAAGCGTCTAGAAAAATTGAAGAGCGCATTAAGCACTAAGTAGTAATGTAAATGTTCAGATGAGCATGATATGTGAAGAAAATAAGCGACATGAAAACATGACAGCACAGAGAAGCCTCGCGAACGTAAGGCTTTGAAGGAAATTTTTATATGAGACTTGTTTATACATCAAGGAAAAAAATAATCGATTTTAATCGATCATTAATTGGTTAAATAAAACTGATGATCGACCATGAAAATTCAACCGATTCCCAACACTAATTAAAAACTTGACTAAAAAACCAGGACCTCAAGAGTCCTTGGATGAAATCAGGCTCAACAACAAGGAACTCTAAAATCCTTGAATGACAACAAGGCTCAAATTCCAGGACGTCTAGAATATTTGGGTGAAAACTTGATTCTGACGTCTAGAATATTTGGGTGAAAACTTGATTCTGATGTCTAGAATATTTGGGTGAAAACTTGATTCAACAGCCTGGGTACCAGAATTTGACAAGTGTATGAATGACCTTGACTTGGCAATCAAAAGCTCTGTTATCATCTTCCAAGTTAGTACCATATTGATGACATGAATCAAATTTTATTTTTGATCAGAAGCAGGATTTTTTTGCCACTTCTTTGGCAGCAGTGAAATACCATGGAAACAAATTATATATTTCATGATTTAGGGAAAATGTTGATACTCATGGAAGTAAAAATACTAGCAGTGATAGAGGCCTATTTTACCAATTGGTCGCATATATTTCGTTAAGATTGAGATCACATTTGATAATTTCTTCGAGGTAAAAGTGATTTGTATCGTACAGAAGTAACCAACTGTTAAAAGAAAATCATTTTGGTTAAAGATTTACAGGAAAGTACCCAGTGTAAGCTCTAAGTGCAGTTAGTTTAATGACTGACATTTAAATGTCAAAGTCACCTTGAGCTTGTAGTGTAATAATTAACACTAATCTCTTACATATAAAATAGATTACTGTTATACCATGTACAACATTTATCTTGTCTCAAGGACACTACAATACCCAGAGGACACCTGAACACAGAATGACCATTCATTATATAAACATCTGGATGCCCTAATTTCAAGACTTCATTCTTCAACTCCCTTCAAATGCATCTTTGTGAAAATTAATTCAGAAAGTTAATATATTTTAGTACCCATAAGTTTCATGTTAGTACTAACAAAAGACCTGGCTCAGGTATATTAATCTTTTAAATATTTATTTGCATATTTGATCAAAAACCTGTTTTTGTTCAATTATTGTATATCATCAAAATATGAAAATTGCATTAAATGGATTAATAAGTAAGTATAAGCAAATATCTAATTATATTATAGTAATGCAGGTTCAAGCACAAATGAACTTTGGTTTGTCAGTGGATTAAAACCTCAGTAGACAACATGTTCTATAATTGAGTCCTGGTGACATATCAAATATTGAACTACTTTTTGTCAGTATACATTTGTATAAAGTGGTCCTGCTTAGTTATATAACACCTTCTCAGATCTCGGTTACTAAAGAGCTCGGAAACTTGAGCAGATCTATCACGTAATCAATGGTAAAATGTTTAAATCAAAATCTTTCTTTGGATGAAATAGTTTGATTGTAGAGATACACCATTGAAGCCTTTACCCAAGGGAAGGTGTCTTTTAATAGGTATTTACTCTTGTCTCAAAATAAAATTGCAATTTGTAAGTGATTAATTTACAGCGATATCGTATTACTCTTCATGACATTGGAATGACAAAGTCCGGTGATAGAGCGAGTGTTTTTTGTCTGAATGAAATGATTTTATTGTAATCTCAGTATTCATTAACAGATGTTTTAAGTGGTCTATAAACTGTAACCTTTGACCTATACTTGAACGATATTTTAATTGAATTTGAACAATAATTAATCTTGTTGTGTTCATTGTAATCTATATCCACGTTTAGATCATGACTAAGCAGATATGAACTGCTGGAGAGTTATGAAATCTTTCAAAATTATGGCTAGATACTGGAAAGGTGATAATGTAGCTGTAAGTTCTTTAGTGTTTTGATTTGGTTTCGAGAATTTCAGTAAAACTGTGAATATAGTGAAAATAGATCACTGACAAAATTATCTGCTATACAATATGTGATGATTTCTACCTTGATTGTATAATCAAAATGTCATAAAAAAGTACTGTGACAGACTTATAAAAAATTATCTCCCTTAGAGTTACAGTTTTGATTAATTACTCCTTTTAATTTTAATGTTATGTATTTTACTTCAAATAGAATTGTAAAATCATATAGAGTTATCTGTCCTTTTTGGTTCTATTTGACTGACATTTTCCCCCGCAGAACTTAAATTGTAATACATGTTATTGACATATAGTAAAGTTATCTCCCCTTATATTATGTTTACTATTGTTGTGTAATTCTTTTTATCAATCTCTAAGTCTGTTCCAAGCATTGTGTTGGCATGGTAATATCCAAACTTTGGTTGAAAGCTTTAAGTTTTGTCTTTGGAGAAAGAAGAGGACAGTGATTAGCAGAACTGGGCTGATCTTGATCATAGTACCAACTCATTTGATATAGTCTGCCACAGGAATTTGGATGGACTAGCATTCAGATATACCTAGAATACATTTGCACTTTTTTGGTTGATTGTTAATAAGGTATTTTGTAGGATTCACAGTTGATTGCATATTTTTTTTTAAGACTGAAGACTTAATTGGCAACTGTGGGCTACACACAAGACCCAAGTAAAAGTCAGCAGTACCATTTCATAGAAAGCTCTCTTCAGACATCTATGTTGTTGTTATGTGGAATTCTGCATAAAAACACAAGCAAATCCTGCATCCCTAGGAGAACTATTGGTACTGATCCAGTACCATGTGAAATGATGGATATATATTATAGGGGCTGCGGTGACTAGGTGGTTATGGTATCCCCACATATTACCACAAGTCCTCCACCTGTGGGTCTAATTTCCTCTACCTCCTAAACCTGGTAGTCCTTAAATGACCCTGGCTGTTAATAAGATGTTTATCCAGTCAAACCGAAGCTCTATATATGGCAGCATAAGAAAATACTTCAACATCTGATGTCTCCAAGGAGAGTTTGCTGGGATTGATCTTTTTACTTTTTACTTGTAGTCTTAACTTGTGTTGACAATAACCCTATCCAATTATTACAACTGTCAATCTGATACAAGACAAGCTTACACATCAAGCTATATTCAATTAGACAAGAGACTTCAGGTGGCTATCAGATATATACTGGGGAATTTAGAGATGAAAGCTTTAATTATTAAATTAATATCAATGACTGTTAAGATCTCTACATACCTAGGTAGATTCTGAGGGTTTTATATCAATGACAACTGTTATTAGTGAACTACCAAGGTATCTAGCTGCTTTCTGAAATACTGATCAGCTTCACTAGACTGTAGGTCTGTTACTGTTATAAGCTTAATGTATACCGTTCAGTCATTACTAAGATCATTGCCAGGATCTATATTCACAGGTTAACTTTCAAAAGCTTTTCTTTTTAAATGAAAAAGCTTGCTTTTCCAGTATTGCTACGGCCCGGATGACCCACTAATTTAAAATGCGATTGACCTCTCATTTGCATGCGATTTTTTCTCTTTTCCTCTTCCTAGAATAAATATGCTGCCATAGTGCAGTTAAACAACTTCTATGGTATTTCATTAAATAGAATAGTTTCAAACATGTCTACAAAAACTATAACATGAACGTCTATAATTGAAAAATAGTGAGGATAATTTGCATCAGTGGTAGCGATCGGTGGCCTAATTCTCGCCCGCATTTGCATATATATGTAAACATCCGGTTTGGGTAACACTAAATAAAGGAATTGTCAGGATTTTGGTATGTAAGTAACTAATTGTAGTTTGATGTATACATTCATAATCTATTATGTAATGACAATTTTTTAATTCATCCCGACGTAAGAAAGATACAAAAGTTGTTTGTTTTTACATGTATTATATTGATAGTCACTTTGGAGAACAGGTACGTTCGTATTGTGATCATGTCATTACGATGGCCCACTGAATTTAACCAAGTCTCACTCAAACAGACGCTTGTTAACTACTACGTACGCATCAAGCGTCTGGGTGATCTATGCAGAAGCTAACAAACACGATAAATTCTGAGTTACGCTGGCTCCTTATCATTTCGCACGGATTGTCAACTAACGCATCCTTTCATTAACGAGAGAATATTTAATACACGGATACAGATACAATGAAATATCGTGATACTCAGCAATAGTGTAAACGGCCGAATGTAAACAAAGACGTCATCACGCAAAGCGGACCTGTGATGTAAACTTGCAAGTCAAGAGATATTTTCCATTTAATTATCGAGCGTAATAAATACATTCTCATATCAGAAAAACACCGAAGAATATTTGAACACTGCATGTTGCAAGCCACCTTGCTAGTAAACTTCGGAATTCTTTTCGTATTTGGAGACAGAAGCAGTGAAAATTGTAAGTTTCATTTCGTTTTGCTTCTTTGCCTATCACGCCTATGGGTCGGTATATTATAATTATATGAACTATTTGACAGACATCGGCACATTAAGTGAACTTACAACATCATGAGTATGTGTGAATTCCTGCTAACATCCATATAATCGACGTTTTATTTTATTACAACGCAACAAAATTGAATATCACTTTAAATTTGAAGTAGTTTGTTGTTATATAATTAGCAGTTGACAAGATTCATTTTTGGTATTATTTTTCTAATGCGATGACATCAAATTTAATATTAAAGCATAGAGTCAATTTACCAGATTGTCAATATGTCTATAAACATCACAAAGCATGTGTTTATTTGTAGGCAAAACAATGCATGATATAGATCCATACACAATACATATATATGTGTGTAATACACATGTGAATACAGAATTTCTTTAGATAAATAGAAGAATTGTAATGCTAGATTTATTTAAGACAATTGATATCTGGGATTTCGAAATTGGCGGTATGAACTTAAAACATCGATTAAACAGTCACTACATATATAACTTCATGGATTCAGAGAATTTATAATAACACTTACCAAAATAAACAATAACCTGTGCACTGTAATACATGGTAAATTTACACTTGCTCAATATTACAGTATTTGGTTTAAAGTAAGTTTTGCTAACAGTAAAAAACATTGTATTTTATCAATGTGTATCAGGTATAGGAGACAAATTAATTATGATGCTAATATATTAAAGATGCTTCACCGCTGTCAAATGGTATTTTTTCACTATCAAAAATGGCAGCAGACAATTTAGTATTTTTCTTCAGTTACAAAAGTTACTTACTTTACACCATTACCGCCGTTGAAAAGTTTGAGCTCCAATTTCACTTCAAGTTAAAAATATAAATAAAATAATTAATTGCATCCCGAAAAAATTCTGTAGCACTATATCCTATATGGAATAAAGTACTGATTGCGCTTGACCCAAAGGCAAAATTAATTATTTTATATTATTTTTTGTGTTAATTAGACTTATGCATACACGATTAAACACTAATTATTGTTCAAATGATGAATATCATTTATACTCTGTCGGCGGTGGAGCATCTTTAACTCAAAGTACTTGTGTACATGAGTCCAGTTTCTTCCTTTTGTCATTGTTAGATGATTTCTGTAACTTTTTTATAACAAATTAAGAATATTGATATATATGTTAAATTTTATAATTACAGGACTCATTGGCTAGTCATCTGAAGCAGATTCATAATTGTTGAAGACTGGAGATTATCAGGATTACTTTGGAAGCAGTGAAATGATTCTAAGGATGACTACCAGGCATATATTAAACTAGCTGCGACAGCATACATGTAGCTCTGGACAACAAGCATATGGGTTGGCGCTTCTCATTCGCATTGTTTCGTAATGCCAATTAAAACACAAAAATACAAAAAAGTAAATCCAGTATATTTGCAACTTTGGAAAGAGTTGTCACCATTTGACATACTGCCGATTGTTATTAATCTGTGGAGAGATAGAAGGTGTTTAAACTTTTAACTTCACAGACTGACTCACATGTTAGTCTTTCTGTTTTGTTGTAAAATTCATACAAACAAAAATAATTTTCTTGGCTTGAATGAAACACATTATATATGTTCTGACAGACGGTCATTATCAGAACTACAATTCTGTCCCATTGACTGTAATGTTGCAAAACATCAAGTGATGACAATTAGCGAGTGTCGAGTAACTTTGCATTTAGATATATATAGAAATATCCTACATTTATAATATAAACTGATAATTTATTTACCCATCATCACGCCTGAGTTATCATTACTACAATGTATATTTCAATGTTTCACATCTGTGACACGGCCATATAAGTACATTGTATATGGAATGACATTCATTTATTTGCTACAACAGAAACATATTAAACAGTTTACTTGTTGACTTTGTGCAGTGTGTTCACAAAAAATGACACAAAGTTTAACGCTTCTGGTGACATAGCCCATTAGTTGTTCCATTTAGTTGATGCCTCTATCAAATGTTTTTACAACTGTTTCTGATCTTGTTACCAATATATGTACAAACAGTTGTAAGTAATGTGACATTAACAACAAGTTGCCAATAATGTGTGATTACATGTACGTTAATTTCATATTCTTAACATAATTAAATGGGAAAAAAACCTTTAAAACATAACAAAAAAAGTATTTATTTTAGTACATAAACATAAAAACCGATCATTGATTTACAAGGTCAAGGAGAGTAACTTGAACATGACAATTTCAAAATTGACTAGGGTACACGAAATTCGGCAGTCCAGAAAATTTGTAATCTGGGCGGTTTAGGCTGGGAACGAAGGTTTCCAGATTATCGAGGGTCCAATGTACATGTCAATGTATACAAATAACACACTGATTTTGAGAATGGTTGTTTTAATATGCTGTTAAGAATTCTCAGTGTCCATTTTATGCATTATATAGAGACAGTATCATACTGAATCTAACTTTGATATGACTTTTCTTCAATATTGCAGCAAAGTATCAAGAACTGCTCTTTACTTAATAATATGCCTGAATACATTGTGTGTATCACAGAAGAGAACTAGAAAAAATAATGTATTGTGATGTTATTTCATGTTTTGTATTAAAGTATTTTTGAATAAACATAATTCAAAACAATTCAGTTTTGATTTTGATGCAGTAAACCAATTCTTTAAATGAACATTTGACCCTTAGTTTTTGTCATTTCATTTCTTCTCTTGAAAATTATCTAATTAATTGCCTTTTGCCACATAGTTCATCGGAAAAAAAATACTTGTATATTATATGCATTGCACATAGTTCCTTATAAATGAGGTCTGTAAACAACATTTGCAGCATAAGCCATGAACTTTGTAAAAATGCCATCAAGGGATATCCATGTGTCAGATCATACTTTCTTCTTAATGGAGTCTTAATGTTTCCCTTGTTGTCATTTTACTGCAGATTGTTATTAGCTGTCTCCATGGCTTTGTCCTCAAGATCAATTATCAAATAATCATAACTACAATTTTTTTTCTTTATTTTGTTATTCAGACAATTATATTCAAACATTAGAGAAAAGGTCACATGACACTGACTGTAAATATTTGTTGAAACTGTTGAATTCAAGATAGGTTCAAAGTTCAAATCTAAAAGAAATTTTCTAGCATTTTCTTAAAATCTTCTCATAATTTTTTTAGATTCATCTTTTGATATGAGGAGGAATAGTTGTCTGCAATCTCAACAATTTATCCAAAATTAATTAAATGAATACTTGGAAGATAAAATAACCCAACTTGATAATGACATGGGACTTGCAAGAAAAATACACACCCTAAAATTGTTACTAATGACATATTTGCCTTCTTTGAACTAAAATTTTGTTACATCAATGCTTTTTCAGTTCAGTACTTACAGTACTTTGATTAATTTCATTTTGAGTTCAATGCCTTTGATGTAAGATAATTTTTTAGCATAATTTATGTTAAGCTAACAAGTCTTTCTGAAATAATTGTCAAATCAGTTATTGGCTCAATTATTCAGTCAACCAGACCAATTAGTAATTGGAGGATAGTTATTGTCTAAGTAACCCAGACAACCAGACAGGTTAGTAATTGGTGGGACCAGTTATTGGCTCAGTAACTCATGACATCCAGACAGGTTAGTAATTGAAGGACCAGTTATTGGCTCAGTAACCCAGACAACCAGACAGGTTAGTAATTGGAGGACCAGTTATTGGCTCAGTAGTAATTGGAGGACCAGTTATTGTCTCAGTAACTCATGACAACCAGACAGGTTAGTAATTGGAGGACCAGTTATTTGCTCAGTAACTCATGACAACCAGACAGGTAAGTAATTGAAGGACCAGTTATTGGCTCAGTAACCCAGACAACCAGACAGGTTAGTAATTGGAGGACCAGTTATTGGCTCATTAACTCATGACAACCAGACAGGTAGTAATTGGAGGACCAGTTATTGTCTCAGTAACCCAGACAACCAGACAGGTTAGTAATTGGAGGTACCAGTTATTGTCTCAGTAACCCAGACAACCAGACTGATTAGTAATTGGAGGACCAGTTATTGTCTCAGTGGCCAAGTTATGACAACCAGTCAGGTTATTAATTTAAGGACCAGTTATTGGCCTCAGTAACCCAGACAGCCAGACAGGTTAGTAATTGGAGGACCAGTTATTTGCTCAGTAACTCATGACAACCAGACAGGTAAGTAATTGAAAGGACCAGTTATTGGCTCAGTAACCCAGACAACCAGACAGGTTAGTAATTGGGGACCAGTTATTGTCTCAGTAACCCAGACAACCAGACTGATTAGTAATTGGAGGACCAGTTATTGTCTCAATAACTCATGACAACCAGTCAGGTTAGTAATTGAAGGACCAGTTATTGGCTCAGTAACCCAGACAGCCAGACAGGTTAGTAATTGGAGGACCAGTTATTGACTCAGTAACCCAGACAACCAGACAGGTTAGTAATTGGAGGACCAGTTATTGTCTCGGTAACCCAGACAACCAGACAGGTTAGTAAATTGGAGGACCAGTTATTGTCTCAGTAACCCAGACAACCAGACTGATTAGTAATTGGAGGACCAGTTATTGTCTCAGTAAATTATGACAACCAGTCAGGTTAGTAATTGAAGGACCATTATTGGCTCAGTAACCCAGACAGCCAGACAGGTTAGTAATTGGAGGACCAGTTATTTGCTCAGTAACTCATGACAACCCAGACAGGTAAGTAATTGAAGGACCAGTTATTGGCTCAGTAACCCATGAACAACCAAGACAGGTTAGTAATTGGGACCAGTTATTGGCTCAGTAACTCATGACAACCAGACAGGTTAGTAATTGGAGGACCAGTTATTGTCTCAGTAACCCAGACAACCAGACAGGTTAGTAATTGGAGGACCAGTTATTGTCTCAGTAACCCAGACAACCAGACTGATTAGTAATTGGAGGACCAGTTATTGTCTCAGTAACTCATGACAACCAGTCAGGTTAGTAATTGAAGGACCAGTTATTGGCTCAGTAACCCAGACAGCCAGACAGGTTAGTAATTGGAGGACCAGTTATTGACTCAGTAACCCAGACAACCAGACAGGTTAGTAATTGGAGGACCAGTTATTGTCTCAGTAACGCCAGACAACCAGACACGATTAGTAATTGGAGGACTAACTCATGACAACAACCAGACAGGATAAGTAATTGAAAGGACCAGTTATTGGGCTCAGTAACCTCATGACAAACCAGGACAGATAAGTAAATTGAATATACCAGTTATTGGCTCAGTAACTCAATGATAGGTTAGTAATTGACAGGACCCCAGTTATGTCGCAGTAACTCATGACAACCAGACAGGAAAGTAATTGAAAGACCCAGTTATTGTCTCAGTAACTCAATGACAACCTGACAGGTTAGTAATTGGAGGACCAGTTATTGTCAACAGTAACTCATGACAACCAGACAGGATAAGTAATTGAAGAACCAGTTATTGTCTCAGTAACTCATGATTAAGGTTAGTAATTGGAGGACCAGATTTTATTTGTCTCAGTAACTCATGACAACCAGACAGGTAAGTAATTGGAAAGACCAGTTATTGGCTCAGTAACTCATGACAACCAGACAGATTATGTAATTGAAGAACCAGTTATTGGCTCAGTAAACTCATGATAGGACAGGTTAGTAATTGGAGGACCAGTTATTGTCTCAGTTACTCATGACAACCAGACAGGTAAGTAATTGAAAGACCAGTTTATTGGTTCTCAGTAACTCATGACAACCAGACAGATAAGTAATTGAAGAACCAGTTATTGGCTCAGTAACTCATGATAGGTTAGTAATTGAAGGACCAGTTATTGTCTCAGTAACTCATGACAACCAGACAGGAAAGTAATTGAAAGACCAGTTATTGTCTCAGTAACTCATGACAACCAGACAGGTTAGTAATTGGAGGACCAGTTATTGGCGACTCAGTAACTCATGACAACCAGACAGAATAAGTAATTGAAGAACCAGTTATTGGCTCAGTAACTCATGACAGACAGGTTAGTAATTGGAGGACCAGTTATTGTCTCAGTAACTCAAGACAACCAGACAGGAAAGTAATTGAAGAACCAGTTATTGTTCATTAAAGACTCAGACAGGTAAGTAATTGAATACCAGTTTAGTAACTCATGACACCAGACAGACCAGTAAATAAGTTTATTGAAGACTCAGTTAACTCAGTAACCAGACAGGTTAAGTATTGAAGGACCAGTTATTGACATTAACAGTAACTCATGACAACCAGACAGGTTAGTAATTGAAGGACCAGTTATTGTCTCAGTAACTCATGACAACCAGACAGGTTAGGTAATTGGAGGACCAGTTTATTGGCACAGTCAGTATACTCATGACAACCAGACAGGTTAGTTATTGATGGTTTGTAATTGGCTCAGGACCAGTTATTGGGGGGACCGTTAGTGGACAGTACTCATGACAACCTAGACAGGTTAGTAATTGAAGGACCAGTTTATTGGTATCAGTAACATCATGACAACCAGACAGGTTAGTATTGATGGACCAGTTATTGGCTCAGTAATATGACTCATGACACAGACAGTAATTGGAGGACCAGTTATTGACTCAGTAATCATGACAACCAGACAGGTTAGTAATTGAAGGACCAGTTATTGGCTCAGTAACTCATGACAACCAGACAGGTTAGTAATTGAAGGACCAGTTATTGACTCAGTAACTCCAGGACAACCAGACATGGTTAGTAATTTGAGGACCAGTTATTGGCACAGTAACTCATGAACAAGTCAGGTTAGTAATTGAAGGCACCAGTTATTTGGGCACAGACAACCAGACAGGTTAGTAATTGGAGGACCAGTTATTGTCTCAGTAACCCAGACAACCAGACAGGTTTAGTAATTGAGGACCAGTTATTGTCTCAGTAACCCAGACAACCAGACAGATTAGTTAATTGGGTAGGACCAGTTATTGTCTCAGTAACTCATGACAACCAGTCAGGTTAGTAATTGAAGGACCAGTTATTGTCTCAGTAACTCAGACAACCAGACAGGTTAGTAATTGGAGGACCAGTTATTTGCTCAGTAACTCCATGACAACCAGACATGTATAGTAATTGAAGGACCAGTTATTGGCTCAGTAACCCAGTACAACCAGACAGGTTAGTAATTGGGGACCAGTTATTGGCTCAGTAACTCATGACAACCAGACAGGTTAGTAATTGGAGGACCAGTTATTGTCTCAGTAACCCAGACAAACCAGACAGGTTAGTAATTGGAGGACCAGTTATTGTCTCAGTAACTCCAGACAACCCGACTGATTAGTAATTGGAGGACCAGTTATTGTCTCAGTAACTCATGACAACCAGTCAGGTTAGTAATTGATGGACCAGTTATTGGCTCAGTAACCCAGACAGCAGACAGGTAGTAATTGGAGGACCAGTTATTTGACTCAGTAACTCAGACAACCAGACAGGTAGTAATTGGAGGACCAGTTATTGGTCTAATCAGTAACTCAGTGAACAACCAGACAGGTTAGTAATTGGAGGACCAGTTATTGTCCTCAGTAACTCAGACAACCAGACAGATTAGTAATTGGAGGACCAGTTATTGTCTCAGTAAATCATGACAACCAGGTCAGGTTAGTAATTGAAGGACCAGTTATTGGCTCAGTAACCAGTCAGCCAGACAGGTTAGTAATTGGAGGACCAGTGTATTTGACTCAGTAACTCAGTGACAACCAGACAGGTTAGTAATTGGAGGACCAGTTATTGATCAGTAACTCAGTACAACAGAGACAGGTTAGTAATTGAGGACCAGTTATTGACTCAGTAACTCAGTCAGTACAGACAGGTTAGTAATTGGAGGACCAGTTATTGACTCAGTAACTCAGTCAATTCAGACAGGTAGTAATTTGAGGGACCAGTTATTGACTCAGTAACTCAGTCACAGTCAGACAGGTTAGTAATTGGAGGACAGTTATTGACACAGTAACTCAGTAAGTCAGACAGGTTTGTAATTTGAGGACCAGTTATTGACTCAGTAAACTCAGTCAGTCAGACAGGTTAGTAATTTGAGGACCAGTTATTGACTCAGTAACTCAGTAAGTCCAGACAGGTTAGTAATTGGAGGACCAATTATTGACACAGTAACTCAGTAAGTCAGACAGGTTAGTAATTTGAGGACCAGTTATTGACTCAGTAACTCAGTAAGTCAGACAGGTTAGTAATTTGAGGACCAGTTATTGACTCAGTAACTCAGTAAGTCAGACAGGTTTGTAATTTGAGGACCAGTTATTGACTCAGTAACTCAGTCAGTCAGACAATAACTTATTCGGAAGGAAGATTTATTGGCTCAATAACTTATATGATCAGACAACCAAACACTAGTCAGTAATTGGAGAACAAGTGAACGACTCAATAACTCAGACACCTGTACAGGTTAGTAATTAGTGAAGACATTATAACTAGATACCCCACTTGTTGGTTGTTATGGAAACATTTCAAAGCACATTGTGCATATGGATCGCTAAATCTGCAATGTAAACAATTGTTCTGCACTTGTGATGGCCATGTGACTGCACTCGATTGGCGACTTTTGTGTAAAGCGTGATGAGGATAGAGTTTCACTATACAAATTTCAATACTGGCATCGATTTTCTGTCGAGGATCTGTCAGACTTATGGCTATTTGATAACTGTATGGACTTATTGATTTCTGCGCCATTAGCCTCCTACCTTGGTTTGGAAGGTGTGCATCTTGTCACATTGTGTATTATCTGCCCCCGGAAGCTATGCTGGATTAATTACAGTAGAAACGGAACACTGTGATCAATACAACATAGATGATATACCTCCATGCACATCGTACCATATTATAAATATTGATGTAACCATTGAAGTAAATGCATAAGAATGAAGATATTAATTTATTATTAAATTATTTTTTATTGTAATATGCAAAAAGATGGCATACCAGAGATTCAAGGCATGTTTAGCTTCATCCAGTATTTTAGAAAATCAAAATCAAATATTTCACAACCATCTAAATGAATGCAAAAGAATCAGTCACTATATCAATTCCTTTATAGAATTTTTTTTATTTTAATTGAAAAAAATAGTAAAACTGAGGTTAATCAAGGCTTATAAACTTTATCTATTATTTTAGAAAAACAACATGAAATTTCATGTTGAAGAAAACAGAGCAAAATACCTTAAATAGGAGACAGTAAAAAAATTCATATAATATTTAAAGAATTATTTATCAAATGAATGCAATTATGAAAGAGAACATAGGTTTTAGGAAAAATAATGGTATTAGTGATATTTGCAAGTTGTTCCATACAAGTGAGCATTTAATTTTTTTTTTTTAAGAAGCAGGTTGAAAAGTCCTCTTTGCAATGCCATGTTTAACATCCTAGTAACAGCCAGGATCATTTAAGTACATATACCAAGTTTATAGGTGGAGGAAAACCAGAGTACCCAGAGAAAAATCACTGACCAACAGTCAGTACCTCGCAATTGCCTCACACAGGATTTGAACTTGTGACTCAGAGGTGGAGGGCTTGTGTTAACATATCAATACATCTTAACCACTCAGCAACCACAGCCCCCAGTGTAACTAACAAGACTTCAAAATATATCAAAACGGGGTTGGATATGTGGTTTAGATATTTCATTTAGAGTTGATGTTGGCTGAAGTTTTGATGTGTGAGGTGTGAAGTCGGCCATCTTTGATGTGCGGATGGGACTCTGTCGTTGGTGTGATTGAATACAGGTGCTTTTGTTCTGGAACAGATCGTCTCTAACTTTCACTTTGATTTATCAGGCAAAAAGAAAAACAAAGGTTTGGAATTGCTCACAGACAATTTTTTCTGGTAACTCATCATTTTGTTATTTCACTTAAATAGACATGCATACATCAACATTCTGGTTAGAGAAAAAGCACAGCTTGTTAGAGAAAAAAATGGGAAAGCGTGAGAAAAACTGTGTGAGTCATGAAATATTGGGGACAATCTGCTCTAAATTCAAGGTAGATGAATTTGTTAATTGAATAAGATGGATGGTATGATGTATCAGTCTAGCTGAGACCCAGACTGGGAAAGGTTGGACGGGCATCTAGTATAGTTAAGTGATACGATACCAACAAACAAGTGTAAAATGTAATATGAAAATTTGTAACAGAAATCAAAGTATTTTATAGTGATCGATAAAGGAATGAAAGAGCTAACTAAGAATTGATCCGTCATGATCATTGTTGTATCGTGTTCATTTTAAAATCTGACTTTGGTGCTCTTCAGTTTTTTACAACAGACTTTGACCCCAGAACCAAAGATTAATGTACTTTTTAGACATATTCTTTTCCTCACTGACAAATGTAGTCAATAGAGGAGAATTTCTGGAGAAAAAAAAAAAAAAAAAAAAGGTAGAAAAGAAAAGTAGAACAATGGGACTTCAACAAGCAACTTGTTCTGTCTTTGTTTATATATAAATATTATTATAAGATGATAGTGTAATCTTCAGCTTGGAGGAAATAAAGACTATTATAATAATAATTATAAAAATAAGGTTTTAGAAAAAAATATTTTGTGTTGATACAAATATCCTACACAATATTATAATAACTAATTTGGTATACAGTAAACAGTTTTGATTGACAGGTCCAAAATGATAATTAAGGTTAATTGTCAAGGTATTGTTTATTGTTTATTATTAAGTATAATGAAACAAGTTGTCAAAATATTCAACTTAATCAAAAAGCAAATTAACTACTTTTGAATATCCTGATTTATTCTCAACTGTTAACACTTATGACTTACTTTTTATGTAGAAACTCCTGATGAACAACCTTGAAAATGCATATATGAAGAAATGTAAATTATAAATCCAAAAATAAAAATATTTCTATTTTTGTTCAGAAAGCTGACAATGCTTTGAACAATTACAATATTTGTAGCAAAGACAATGAGTATTAGGACAAGTTAAGTAGGATAAAACAGTAAAAACGACACACGCTAAATGTCCGTCACTAACGACGAGTCAGTGGCACGGGGTGGGTGGTGACAAGGGTCCATCAAATCTGCCATAACGAGGCTGGTGTCCACAACACCATTCAGACTTTAATGTGCAACGCCGGCGTCACTGTCCAAATGAATCATGGGTAAAGTCACAAGATTTGACACTCCGAATTCTCATTTACATATCATCTCATAACAGTAATTTTTCATTTTTCGTTGAAAGGTTTGAAATATTTTATAAATTGTTATGTTATGCTTGAAAGACCTTTTGTTGTAATTTTTGAAAAGTTAACATGAGATGTGTCTCAAGAATATGAGTAAACGCTTACAAAGGACAGCAGCTAATTAATTTCTAAAAGAAATAAACGAGAAAATTGTTTCTTTTGTTTTAACACAGCATGTCCCTCTAATTTTCTGTCATGACTAAAGCTGTTAATAGGATGATAGAAAAAATTAATTAAAACAACATACCATAGCATGTCACCTTGTGTCACACTGGAAAAATGAAAAAAAAAAAATCTTCTGGAAAGAAAGGAATTTAGAAATGTTTTAATCCAATTTCTTAGAATTGCATAAAGAATAGAAAGAGACTCTATAATTGTAAGATTTAGTTTGCAAAACCTATGGATTTCAGAATCTGATATTTTTGTGTCATATGTGAACTATCAAATCTGTCTTTATAGTCCACAAGATGGACAAGGAAAAGATTATCTTCATGACAAGGTGGTCTTTATACACAGGTAAAGATTGTGTTGTAAATGTTCAAGTGGTCTTATTCAGCAGGTGGTCTTTATACAGAGGTGGTCACTAAGACAGGTTTTACTGTAATTTGTGTATGATTGATAATCAATAAAAGAGTTGGTATTCTACATAATTTTATGTGCATTTCAATGCTGTTGTCTAAGTGGTAATAATTACATAAATCTTAATTGGAAATTAGGAATTAATGGGAAAATAAATGGTCAAGTACATCTCTCTGTTTTGAAATACAGAGTCTATTTTTGAATCAAGAGCAATCAAATCCAGTGAATGTCGCAAAATCCTTATGTGACTGGTTTCAAAAATAGTTTAATTGCAGTTATTGCATATCCACATTGAAGGCTATATGTGAATTTTTACAAAAAAAAATAAAATTAATTGGTTTTGATTTCTGTTTATCGTGACATCTTATATTCTGGGAACTAAAGGCTGTCGGCTAAATAGACTAATGTCCCTCCCTATTACAATGTAAAGGAGAATGATTATTGAGTTTAGCTAATGATTCACAAACAGATGAATAACAGAGAATCGCCATTAAAACGCTTTGTAGCTTCACTTTAAATAAATTCCTACTTAAATTTGAAAAATCCTGCTAAAGAATTCAAATTTTTGCATTCCAAAAAATTCCAGACGTGTCCAGCATTGTTTGGAGAGGAAACACATTTTCTGTAACTCAAAGTGAAAATTACATGGAGAGAACTTCGTCGTGACATCTTCTTTAGATTTGAATGACGAGCCATCAAAGTAAATCAGAATCTAGTACCACGCTGGAGACGTGTATTCATTACAGCATTGCATGCTGGGAGACCGTGACCCCTGTCTAATTTCCATTGATACCTACATATGTATTTCTCCTCCGGGAGAAGCGATGGGCTGTTTTTAACTCGGGTTTGATATATTGGTCGTTTGTTCATACCCGGTATTTATCTGTATCGGTTTTCGTGTTTTAATGTCTTGCTTTATCGCGACAATAGGCGTCCGTCCCTCCCTAACCTCGGCGTTTTGTGGTTTGTATTAGACACCTTTATCGCACATCCTCAGATGATGTCTCTTCTCGAAAGTATCGCTAAAATTTTATACCTTTCAGTCGATCATTCTATAAAATTTATTTTTAACCATAATACTGGTTTTCACCTGTGATACATTAATTTGCTCCCTTCTTAACTTTACAGTATTACTATGATGATATGAATGTTGAGACTATTATCAGAACGGAATAAAAGAAAATAGCCATGTTTTAGTATTACTATGATGATATGAATGTTGAGACTATTATCAGAACGGAATAAAAGAAAATAGCCATGTTTTAGTATTACTATGATGATATGAATGTTATGAATGTTGAGACTATTATCAGAACGGAATAAAAGAAAATAGAAAATAGCCATGTTTTAGTATTACTATGATGATATGAATGTTGAGACTATTATCAGAACAGAATAAAAGAAAATAGCCATGTTTTATACCTCTGACTTTTATTGGACCCAACCAGACTTTTCACTATATATTGGTTCAAATTTATACATTGAACTTAAATGATTCCATTTTGATATTATTCTGATACATAACTAAGACAGGGTGAGCTTTTTTGACGAAATGGCAAAAAACCAAACAAGTAATCTTATTATCTGTTTATTGATAAAAAAACAATTCAAATTGACTTCCAATGCAAGCTGAAATTTTAAAGACATGAACAATTAAATGTATGATATAAAAGTGTTTGGCTATAGTTGGGGATACAGATCTTCCACAATATTCTCAATTTTTTAGCTCACCTGGCCCGAAGGGCCGGTGAGCTTATGTCATGGCGCGGCGTCCGTCCGTCCGTCCGTCCGTCAACATTTCCTTTAAATCGCTACTAGTCATAGAGTTCTGCATGGATTGTAACCAAATTTGGCCACAAACATCCTTGGGGGAGGGGAAACAGAACTTGTATAAATTTTGGCTCTGTCTCCCCCGGGGCAGGAGGGGCGGGGCCCAATAGGGGAAATAGAGGTAAATCCTATAAATCGCTACTTGTCCTAGAGTTCTGCATGGATTGTAACCAAATTGGACCACAAACATCCTTGGGGGAGGGGGAACAGAACTTGTATAAATTTTGGCTCTGGTCCCCCAGGGGCAGGAGGGGCGGGGCCCAATAGGGGTGATAGAGGTAAATCCTTTAAATCGCTACTTGTCCTAGAGTTCTGAATGGAATGTAACTAAATTTGGCCACAAACATCCTTGGGGGAAGGGGAACAGAACTTGTATAAATTTTGGCTCTGACCCCCCGGGGGCAGGAGGGGCGGGGCCCAATAGGGGTAATAGAGGTAAATCCTTTAAATCGCTACTTGTCATAGAGCTCTGAATGGAATGTAACAAAATTTGGCCACAAACATCCTTTGGGGAAGGGGAACAGAAATTGTATAAATTTTGGCTCTGGTCCCCCGGGGGCAGGAGGGGCGGGGCCCAATAGGGGAAATAGAGGTAAATCCTTTAAATCGCTACTAGTCATAGAGTTCTACATGAATTGTAACCAAATTCTGCCACAAACATCCTTGGGGGAAGGGGAACAGAACTTGTATAAATTTTGACTCTGGTCCCCCGGGGGCAGGAGGGGCGGGGGCCCAATAGGGGTAATAGAGGTAAATCCTTTAAATCGCTACTAGTCATAGAGTTCTGAATGGAATGTAACAAAATTTGGCCACAAACATCCTTGGGAAAAGGGGAAACAGAACTTGTATAAATTTTGGCTCTGACCCCGGGGGGCAGGAGGGGCGGGGCCCAATAGGGGAAATAGAGGTAAATCCTTTAAATCGCTACTAGTCATAGAGTTCTGAATGGAATGTAACCAAATTTGGCCACAAACATCCTTGGGGGAGGGGAAACAGACCTTGTATAAATTTTGGCTCTGACCCCCTGGGGGCGGGAGGGGCAGGGCCTAATAGGGAAAATAGAGGTAAATCCTTTAAATCGCTACTAGTCATAGAGTTCTGAATGGAATGTAACTAAATTTGGCCACAAACATCCTTTGGGGAAGGGGAACATAACTTGTATAAATTTTGGCTCTGGTCCCCCAGGGGCAGGAGGGGCGGGGCCCAATAGGGGAAATAAAGGTAAATCCTTTAAATCGCTACTTGTAATAGAGTTCTACATGAATTGTAACCAAATTCTGCCACAAACATCCTTGGGGGAAGGGGAACAGAACTTGTATAAATTTTGGCTCTGGTCCCCAGGGGGCAGGAGGGGTGGGGCCCAATAGGGGATTTAGAGGTTAATATTAAAATTCCTTCAGAAAAGAAACAATGAACCTGTATTTAGAACATTACTTGGCATTACAAACCAGGTGAGCGATACAGGCCCTCTGGGCCTCTTGTTTTAAATCTTTGTGTAAGTCTCTGCTTGAGGTATGAAATGTAAAATGTCTAGTTTTCTCTGCCAGCCCCGGTGATATTTTCTTATCTTTATTATGAGGATGTCGTAGTGTGTGACAGAGAGACATTAGCCGAATATGACAGAGATACAGAGTGAAAAGAAGCTTGTTTTTATTACTCTACAGTCTCGTAACAATAGACTGACTGTGCTGGGGTTGTGTAAATGGCCATATTGATGATGTGATGTGTCGCGGACCGTCAAAATAACACAGCAATAATCGTACAAGTTATTATTGTATGTTTATTCAAACAAGTCGTAAATCTTCACACTTATATGAATGGAATATCTGTGGCCAGATCAATTTAAACATCTTTTTTTTTTAAATGTCAAGAATGATTTCCCTATTTATAATGTTTAAAATGCTAATACTATTTTGAAAGTAGAGGTTCACACATTAATCTTGATCCATTCTTAAATCCGATGGCACCATCGGTATAAACGGTGGCTTTGTCAGCACATCCATAGCTTATCTTACAATGTCTGATTTTGTCGTACAGATCCTGAGAATAAAAACACGTCCACTTGAAATCCTTTAGCATTAGATACAGGCTGGGCAATTTTTCAATTTTTCAAACACGAAGTTAAGCATTGAATGTTTCGAAGATACTTGAAATCGTATTGGACAGAATGTGAAGTTGGCAAAATTGATTTATTGAAACTTGAAATGTAACAGTAGTTGGCTGCTCGACAAACTTTTTCAGAAGCTTTCGGTCAACATCACAGCAAATGTACACAGAAACTTAAGTGGTATCGGTGTGTAACAATGGTATGATTGACGACACATCACGATTGGTCGTCGATACCAACCTGACCATATGACAGCTGTGGGAGGGTCTCATTTGTCAGACGTTTTGTTACAACAGACGTTTGTCAAAACAGATTTTTCAATTTAGCAAAAGACAAAACGTATCCAAGACATAGCAGTGATTTACTGCATATGAGATGCTTGTTGATGTTTTAATTCGCAACTAATTCTCATCTAAGAGCGTCATCAGAACGAAAATTACACAGCAACATGAATTGATATTTGAAATGCAGGGATGGGTCAAACTCGAACTTAAACATCATTTTGTTATCATTTGTAATGATTTTAAGATCAATCAATATATAAATAACCTTTAATCAGTACTTTGTTCTTGTGTTTAATTAAAGGTTAATTTTCCTAAATTGTAATCTTAATATCTTTGAGATACTGTAAATTCCCATGCTACACTTTTATATTATCATATTGTAGCATGTTGATACCAGAATTTTATGTTAAAATTTTTTATTTAGATACAACTTTTTAATATCAATTACGGTAAACCTCCGGTTAATTCGAACCGCCGGATAGTTCGAACACGCAATTTTTTCCAGAAAAACGGTAATTTTTTAGCTAGTGATAGTTCGAACACTGACTTTTTATAATCAATCCTATTTCGGATAGTTCGAACACGTCAAATTATGAAAGTAAAAGTAAGATTTTTGTCGGCAAAACAGCGCAATGTGGTCCCAAAAAATGGTGATATATTTTGCATATTGCAACAGTTTTTATGTTTGGAATAAAGATTGTATAATTGATCATTATAATGACCATACGACAGATAAGTAAGGAACATTTTAAGCCATAAATAAAATATTTTTAATGCCGATATATCGTACACAAAGCAGCAAGGCCAAATGTTTAATCTTAGGCCCCGACAATGTATATTCAAATTCGCTATACCTGATGGAAACACGTGAAAGAAATCGCCAATGTTTGTTAAGTCCAATCTAGATACGGATATCAGTTTAAGTCGACATTAAATTATGCATTCAGTCTATCTTTAATCAGCCAATCAAGGTGTTAAATTACCTGTAAACACGTGCCTCACGCTGGCTTGGACACTAGGCCAGTTATGAGGTGTCACAGCGAGCATCAAAAGCCAGCCGCTTGGTCACAGCAAGTGAATGTGATTACATATTCAGCTCCAGCCAAAACAATCCACGTGTTGGGTAATTGAACAATAGATACGTAGCTTTTCATCAGGTTAAAACTAGTTACATAATTTTAGAAGCAGACAATATGCAATCGGGTTTTGGACAATCTGACAGTCACAGTGCGCTATTGACCTAATTTTACGAAATGAATGTAAACAAATATTTTCAACCGCAGTTTCGTAAATGCAACCGGATTTTTTTAAACTAAAAAAGTAAATTAATAAATTTACGTTTGTTACGAAATATAACAAAGATCTAACTAGATTTTCTGTGGTTTAAATAAAGTTTCTATCTCGGTTAATGGACGTCGATGTAAATTATAGGCCGCGATCGTGAACGGTGCTGTTTGGGGCCTTGTCCACGTGCACATATGCATGCGACTTCTGCTACGCAATTAATTATAAATTCACCAATTAAATGCTCATGTTTACGAGAAAATGGTTGAATATAATATCTTCAGGAAACTAAATACTTTCCCTATAGATTTTCTGCCTTACATTGCTTATGCCAGGTACATCGGTACAAAACTGGTTTTTACCGATTTCAACTTGGATAGTTCGAACTCACGATTTTTTCCTGAAGCTTAATTTCGGATAATTCGAACTGGTCCATCAATATTTATTTAATTTTGTTCGAACTAACCGAAGGTTTACCGTAATGCAGATGGTACATACAATCAGATGAACAATATAAGCGATGCATGAATGTATACAAAAAATTAATATATCTCAGAGATTGTACAATTAACAGGCTAGCTCATACCTAAAGACATCAAATGGAATTGTTTATTTAGCAGCAAAAATGTTTCAATTCATTTGTATATGTAATTTTAATTTTAGACATATCATAAATATCTAGTGAAATAGAGAGAGAGAAACAGAAAATAGGAAAACACAGAAAGAAACAAGAAATACAGAATTGCACACATCCAAAATCATGAAAGTATGGGGTATTTATCATTGACTTATCAGTTTTCCTGTTACACCAAAGCAGCAGTCTGAATCACCCTAAATATAATAGGAAAACGACATAGTAGTTTATGCAAGGACGGCAATCAGAAGTCAAGGTTCAAACATTCAATTAAAGATTTTTTAATGACAAGAAATCAATTCCACCCATAATAGAAATCAACAGTTTATAAAAAAATATGTACAAATATGGACAGATGTCAAAATTGTACATGTTAATTTAACCACCATTAGTGTAATAGATGATTATTATATTTTAATTACAATGTACTTGAAATGATTCACTTTTTACAGATGTTAAAAAATATAGGAATTTTTTGATTGATAAGTCTTGTGAACTGTATTCAAATGTTTTCAATATGTCTGCACGATAGAACAGATATTAATCAAATCAATATCATTTAAATAGCCTAGCTAGGTGTTGATTTATAAGATGAGATAAGTTGTTCAAACCTGTTTGAATTAAATAATTTATGAGTTATAAATGGATCATGCGGCCAGATTGAAAAGAGTTATCTCAAAAAAATTTGATGCCATCATAAAGTCTTCATTCTCATCCAACTTTATGTGGACAACAAGGATTTCACCAGGTTTTGTAAGTTGGAAGCCAGAGTCCTCAAAGAAAAACCACAGACAATATAACAGACCATGATGATATACATTAACTGTTAAAATGAAGTAAACCCAGAGGCGGAGAGCTATTGGTAAAATGTCAGACAATTTCACATTACCCAGCCCTATTGTTTAACACAGAAATGTCTTGATATATTCATTTTATACTAATTCTTCAGAAATTGGAGATGTGTCTTTGTATTCAACAGAAATATAGATATGCTTCAAATGCACGAACAAAATTTAATATATCAAGAGTCAGAGATGATCTTTCAGAATGTTATTTCTGAAGAAAACAAACAAAAACCAAACAGAAGAAAATGGTTTAATACATATATAAATGAATAAAATTTAAAATGTTTTGTAGCCAGATACTACTATTGGGAATATAAATTCTGATAGCATCAATATGAAACTTGGTAACGCATGACAAGTTTTCATCTTCATTATATTTCTACAATAGGACATTTCCATGTTGAGGGACACCCTGCATTGAAATCTGTTTCTTTCGTGTCGTGGTCTTGTAAACATCATTTACATATTTTGATGGACAAACTGTCAGTTTTCATTGAAATCTTTTCCTATCTCATCTTGTATACAGTTGACCTTATCTTTATAAAGAATAACATCTGATGCACGAGTAAGTTTACGTTTTATTTTGGAGAAAGTGAGATCAACTCTATCACCTTTATCTGTGATTTTGTACTTTATATATATTTTTTATACCCGTTTTGCATACATTTAAAAAGAAATTCGAACAGGTACCATATAACATCATTTTTATCACTTTTATAGGGTAAATTGCATTAATTTCAAATTTAGATTTTTAACTGAAGATGTTTGTGTGGGGTTTAGGTTAGTGATGTTTTGTTTGACACCTTATTAACAGCCAGGGCCAGTTATGGTTATTTAAAAGTATTGTGTCAGATTTTGGATTTAAGGAAGGAAACCAGGAGTACCTGAAGAAAAATCACAGACTTACAGACACTATCTTGCAACTGTACTTGCCCCACATGGGATTCTGGCTACTCAGAAGTGTAGAACTTGTAGTAAAACATATTGGCACACCTTAACATAAATGTCAAAGTTAGAGATGGCCATACTTTGTTGACGAATTTAATGATAGAAAAAATTACATGAATTATAAAGAAAATAATTTTTGAATTGTACATGATATTCAGGTCTGAACATAATTCTCATGATGATGGAAAGTCATCAGGATGACTGCCTACCACATATGTAAATTATTCTGGGACATCAGATTCGTTTATATGCAAAAAAGATATCGCGTGGGTGTTTTTTGGAATAGCTGAATAAATCTTTATATTATATATGAAATGATTTAATTTAGCACCTAGTTTATAGAGGCATGTAACTTAATACTTATTATCAGATCGACCTTCCACCAGGCCACAAAGAAAAGAATCTTACACAAGATTGTCTATCTGTTTAGTTCTAAGAAAATTTCCCTTTGTAAAATCATACTGTTTCCCCTTCAATCTACGAAATGTTCCTCCTTTTTAAATTGCACCAGATTATCTCCCCTTAATTCTAAGAACTGTTCCTCCTTTTTAAATTACACTAGATTGTCTCCCCTTAATTCTAAGAAATGTCTATCCTTATCTAATCATGTAGATTGTCTCCCCTTAGTTCTAAGAATAATACAATTAGATGGATTGTACCTAAAACTATAAACACATTTGTAACATAAATCACTGCCAAAGGAACTCATCCTGCAATCTTAAGGAAGTAAATTTTAAAATGAACTTTTGAACATGCACATAATATTCCTATTAAAGATTATACACATGTAGTTAATCTAAAATGATTATTTATACCAAAATTATATTAAGAATTGTAACAATTCAGCCTATGCATTAATAATATCTGCATTTAGAGTTGTAACAATGCATGTGTATAATGTTTTACCTGTAATAAGTATAACTATTTAACACCTGTACTGTCACTTGACGTGTGTGACACAGACATTTACAGTGGATATAACAGACATGGCTATAATCTTAATGCTTGTTTAATGCTTTTGTTACATGTGCACAGGGGTCTTACAATTCTTGTGTAATGCATAATTACTAGATAATGAGGCATTGATGTACTAGTATAGAAAGGTCAGTCTAACACAGACTTACAGGAATCAGTTTGGCTGCTATGTGGACTCTCTAAGGAGCAGATTTATTTTTTAAGAAAAGAAAATGATGGTGTTCAACAGGGTTTTCTGCTAAAGCTGGCTTTTACTGCTGCTTATTTACCAATTCTGTGGTAGGGTGTTGTTTGTCTTACCTTATGTATTCTTAACATGCACCCTTAATGATGTATACAATTAGTAATTTATAGACTGAGGCCACCAGACCCTACAAGTTTTTTTTTTTTGCAGATTTAATGCCAGATTTTCTCCCTAATTTGAAACGGTCTAGAATCTGTAATGCTACAGGGGCAAATCAGGCCAATGTTTTGATAGTCTAGAGACTCGTGGTGGTGTGTATTATCAGGATCAAACCTTTTTAGAGAAGATATGGTTTATAATGACTCAATCATTAAACTTCCTAGTACCTATATACTTATCTATTAATGCCTGCTGATAATCCCTTGTACAGAGGACAGTGACTTATAGACAAAGTATAGTACTCCATGTAGTAGTAAATCTCCAGCTGTCCTTTCTGTAGACTTCACCCATGTCAGCTTTAAATCTTCAAAAAATATCTATATAAATAGCAAAACATTTAAAGTCTGATACCATTAATATTTTATTTAACTCTCCTATGAGTATATATGGATGATTTCCAAACTTAAAATGTTAATATGAACGTAAACTATAACAGTGCATTGTATTATTTTTATCTGATTTTCAGTATCAAGCTAACAAGACTTTGTCGATTTTGTCCCAGGTGTCCATCAGGGTTAGCTACCTTTCCTCTGTCCATTAGAGGTGAAGAGAACATCAGCTATGGTTCCAATTTAGTGGCTGGACAGTCCATACATCACACCATTCTGTGTCTGACCAGCTTGTCCAGACTGACCACTGGCCTCCAGCCACAATGGGCCAGATCTGCTACCACCCATTGTTTTACACTAGGCTGACCATTGGTCATTTATCTTTGTTCTGCCTGATTCTGAAAGTCTTGTTAGGTTAAAATTTTATGTACCAAAAATATTGAACCAAGATGCTAACTTTACTTTTAGTATTCCTACTTTCATGTTCTTCCTTGATTCTAAAGGAATACAGAATGTATAATTTCAATAAAAAATATCCTTCTTCTGAACAAGCTGACTTTTATTGAAAAGAGGATGTTATCAGTGGTCAAGTTGTCTTGTCTTTTGACGAAAGCTAAGGACTGGCCTGATGGTCAAATTAGACCTGGGGTGTTTGGTCAATTGTCATGTGGTCAGCTGGTGCTTCAGAAGCTGTCCACTCCAACACCACAGAATAGATCATTGTTTCAGCTATTGTTTACCTAATAAATCTATTTGGCCAGAAATAAATCTATGTTGACCTCTAATAAATCCTTAGCTGACCCTCATAATAAATCCAGTTTGACCAATGATTGCCTCTGGTCAAACTATTCTGGCCAGATCACAGAGCTTGACCATTTATAATTTATAAGGATGGTAATATATTGCTCATAGGGATCCTTAAATAAATACACTACAACCACAATATATTATACTCATATTCTGATAATATCTGTCTCCAATTTAACTATTGTTAAGAACGTTAAAATGTGTGTTAATTTTCTTTGATTTAAAATAATTCAACATGATCGAACATTTAAATATGATTAAAATGATGGATAGCAATTTTGTATGAAAATGCAATCAAAGTTTACCAGAAAAATATTTCTCGTTTAAATGAAAATCTAAGCAATTGATTCACAAATACAGATTCAATATTTATTTAACTTAATTTTACTATTCTCTAAACTGTATAGTATGCTGAAACTGAAGGATTACTGAAACTGGTCATGTGTATGATTGTCTCCCCTTGTTTGATTATCTTAAAAGACCCTAAAATCTCTTGTGAAGTGAATTGTAATAAAATCTTATTGCATGAAAAAATTGTTGATATTCTAAATTTTCGTATCCATTATTGTTACATTATTTTATGAGATATAGATGCAAAATGTTTGACATATAATGAATATTGGACAATATTTATTAATTAACTCCATCTACCTGTGCACACCTGTCTATATAAAGTACTTGTAAGTACAGGTAAACTGTTTAATTTATTGTTTGTCATCTATTTCACCATGTACATCATTCATGGGTGACATAATAGTCACAATTGTATTGTTAAACCTGACAGGTATACTGACTAAATATTTGTTATCTCCCCTTTAGGGTAATCTTGTGTGTCAAGGAAACACCAGCTGAACAATACAAAATGGATGGTCGGACAGCTCACAATCAATGTAGTCTGGCCGAAAATGAAAGGAAAAATTGATAGTGTGAGAACATGTGTTTGTTGTTATTGATACTGACATCAGGACATTACTTTGTGACAAATGAGACCCAAACTTACATCATTACCTGTATATAAAGTTGTTTTCACAGAATATATATATTTTATTAAATCTAAAAAATTTTGAAATGATATTTCCATTTGCGGAAATTACTACACGTATTATCATAATCCTTTCTTTACTGGATTTTTTTGATGATGTTAATGAATTTGTAAATTAATTATAAACTTGGCGTGTGTATTGATAATGATATGTAATATTTAATTCATCATTAAGTTGTTTTCAATATTGCTTAATAGAAAATAAAATATTGCTTGCCTAATGATAATATCTTTTTGTTTATTACAATTTCATGACACTAAACTTGGATAACTCGAACAAATTTGAAGTACTTTAGAAAAAACCCACAAAAATCTCAGATTTATGAAGTATTAATGTACATAGGTAATCGAGTATAGCTCTTTGTATTATTTTGGAAAAGTTGACTGTAAATACCTGCATCAAGTAAGAATATAGATCATTTACAAAATTATTGAAATAGTCAACAAACCTCAACTTTTCTTATTATATTTTAAGTAATAAATTCTTCAATAACTAAATGTTAGTCTTACGGTTAGTCTTGTTATAATTAAAAAAAAAAACACAATGAAAATCCTTTCTTGAATCCATATTTCCATTATTCTAGTTGCATGGAGAACCATCATAAGTTTTGTTTGGAGCAGGTCCCATGGGCCTCTTGTTGTAGTATTCTAAACCATAACATTAATGTTTACGAAAACTTTAGGTAATATGCTATTCTAATTGGCTTGTTGACACCAAAGAGATGTCCATTTCTGACCATCGGTCACTGAACTGGACATTATCCCAAACGTTAATGTAAAAGGACTCTATCTGTTTGGAATCAAATGGGTTAGGGCTAATAATGTGTGACTCAATGAACGACCACAATACACAGTTACAACATATTGAAGCTTTCACAGCAAATGGACTAAATAAAGCGATGAAAATTCGGACAATACATTGTATACAAATCATCGGTAGATTTTCACATTAAGGAGAAAACAAACCCACACAGTACATGTCATACTGTTTACTGATCCAAATCAGTAAAATAACAATGGCCAAACAAAATGGCTACCCCCAGGGCTCCAACATTGACGGAATGGTATGGTGGGCTCAATGGGCCATAGTAGCCTTATTCTAGAAGTCTGATCACAGTACTAAGCTAGCTGTAGGCCAATTGTCTGTGTTGGTATATTAAAGAAGTGGAAAGTTAGTCAGGTGGCCAGGAGGCAACCTTCTTATCATGTCACAATGACCACTGGTCATTGTTAGTATGATAACATTTAGGTACTGCTATCAGTTGTGAAGCTTGGCTGACCAATGGTCAAATTGATTCCCCCGGCCACTCAAGGAGAACACCAGTTGAAATGATGATCATCTAGCTTTCAACTTTGATTTAAACTTTTTTTTTTATTTCACAAAATAACAGCTAATAACAAACCATTGGTACAGCAATGATATAGTAGGCCTCAATACAGCATGGACTGAGTCAATCATCACATCCGGCTAGTGTTGAAGGTTCTGGGTTGGAGTGCTGGTCTGGCTGCTATATTTTCTCCTCTCCTTTTACAATGATAAAAAAATGTGTAACATGGAACTAAAATTTATGTAATTCTGCATCCTCTTAAACTAAACATCTTTGTCCTGACATCATCGTTAGCTTTTAATTGACTAATTGTGACATGTTTATATCATTTACATTTATAAGATGTGGACAATCAGACAGAAAATTGATAAATGTGAGAAATATTAGAGAACAAATTTTGCTGAAGGAGAGAAAAAGGGAAGAACATCGGGGTAGATTCCATGGAGGGTGAAATTGGAGAAGTGAGATGATAGCACCACAGGAAATGATTCTGATATGTAATGATTAGAGACCAGTTGTTAACTTTGTTAAAATTTATTAAGTGGCATTTCCACTGAAAGAAATGTTCATTGAGTTATAAAAAATGTTTTACATTTACTAAATGCCTTTAAGTTTTGAACAATATACAGCATCTCCTGGTACTTCAATAGTTTTTGACTTTTTATCATTTGCAATTGTAAAACAGGATGTTTCAGAGAAGAGTTTTAAATTTTTCCATTTGAACATCACTAGGTTTCAAATAAATCAATTGATTCAAAATTTTAGGAATTAAGAGAGAAGAAAATTGAAGAAAAGTTATGAAAGCTAAAAAAAATTCTAGCCCTAACCAAAAAAGCCAACCTTGCATACAAACAAAAGGAATTTTATAGAACTTTGTAGATGTCACTTCAAAATGCTTGGTCTTTTCAGAGTAAAACTCTGTCTCCATTGCTTATTATAAGTGGGGTAGCAAAAATTCTGGAACAATTTTAACAAACATTTCTTGTCACTATAGGTAGTATGTGTATTTGTCCATATTACTACAGTAAAATGGAGTATAAAGATGTATAACTGTCATTTACTACAGGTAAAAATGATACAGGTAAGATGTATACTGTCCATCTTACAGTATGATACTGTCATCTTACTAAGGTAAAAATGAACAGATGTATACTGTCCATTTACTACAGGTAAAAATGATACAGGTAAGATGTATACCTGTCCATATTACTACAGGTAAAAATGATACAGGTAAGATGTATACCTGTCCATCTTACTACAGGTAAAAATGATACAGGTAAGATGTATACCTGTCCATCTTACTACAGGTAAAAATGATACAGGTAAGATGTATACCTGTCCATCTTACTACAGGTAAAAATGATACAGGTAAGATGTATACCTGTCCATCTTACTACAGGTAAAAATGATACAGGTATGTCCATACTACAGGATACAGGTAAGATGTATACCTGTCCATTTACTACAGGTAAAAATGATACAGGTAAGATGTATACCTGTCCATTTATACAGGTAAAAATGATACAGGTAAGATGTATACCTGTCCATTTATACAGGAAATATACAGTAAATGTACCATACACAGGTAAAAATGATACAGGTAAGATGAATGACCTGTCCATCTTACTACAGTAAGTAAAAGATAAGGTAAATACAGTAAATGTATACCTGTCCATTTACTACAGGTAAAAATGAACAGGTAGATGTATACTGTCCATACAGGTAAAAATGATACAGGTAAATGTATACTCGTGAAAATGTATAGCCATCTTACCAGGTAAAATGACAGGTAAGATGTATATACCTGTCCATCTACTACAGGTAAAAATGATACAGGTAAGATGTATACGTCCATACTACTACAGGTAAAAATGATACAGGTAGATACAGGTAAAAATGATACAGGTAAGATGTATACCAGTCCATCTTACTACAGGTAAAAATGATACAGGTAAGATGTATACCTGTCCATCTTACTACAGGTAAAAATGATACAGGTAAGATGTATACCTGTCCATCTTACTACAGGTAAAAATGATACAGGTCCATCTTACTACAGGTAAAAATACAGGTAAGAGACATGTGGGACTGTCACTATCTCTACTTTATGACATTTTTCACCTTTTACACTCGATAAATTTTCACCTGCTTGACTGCTTGTGGCTGCAGCAAGTGAAAACTTATCTACCATGTGGAATAAAAGTGTGGCCAACTGCATTTATAGCTAGAATTTAAAATTACATCCTCACCATAAAAGTTTGTTTTCAGAATTTGTATATGGTTTCTGAAATATTTTTAATGTTATGAAAGTTAAATTTGGTTATAGCTGTGCAACCTATAGTGTCTGTGAAAGATAAATTAATGCATTAAATATAAATTATCCAATCACTTTTAGCTCTACAAGTCATAATTACTTTTGTGTAGTGTTGTACACTTTCTTAATTTTAACTTCACAGCTTCAACACCCTTCTCTCTCCACCCCACCCCTCCCCCAAACACACACACTAGTTTGTACTAGCCTAGCTAGAGAAGTTAACAATGTTTGACCGATTGTTTCAAATACACACGCAGTGTCTTTATTATTTGATGTATGATGTAAACTCAAGATTTAAATGACAATCAGTCAGATTTCTTGATAATACCGTTTATCTGTTCTTTTTACCAATCAGCTTCCATGGCATGATGACATACAGCATTTTGCCAATCACAATTTCTCAGTTCTCGAGTTCCCACCAACCAACTTTCATTGGTATAGCTATTTTGCCATTTAACCCTTCTCTGCAATTCCTTTGGTTCCAACCAATCAGCTTTCATTGATGGCACCATTTGACCAATCAACTTTTCTCTGCAATTCCTTTGGTTCTCACCATTCAGCTTTCATTCATGACACAATTTGACCATGCAATCAAATATTCATACCTTGGGTTCTCACCAATAATCTTTCATTCAAGATACCATTCGGCCATTTAAAACTCTTTATCTCTTGAGTTCTCACCAATTAGATTTCAGTGATGACACCTTTTGGGCAATCTCTAGCTTCTTCATTATCCAGTTCCCTCCAACTAGCCTAATGAAATTATTTGGCAATTTTTCTTGTCCTGATGGTATCAATATTTGGGCAATCAAACCATACCTGGTAGTTTTAATTTGGATTTTCAGTGAATCAATTCCTTTAAAGCATTCATTTTATGATGATACCATTTGGAAAGCAATAATCTTTCCTCATTTTAATTAGATGAAGTCTATTTGGAAAGTTTATATATCTATATCAACTGATTTCTTTTCATAGTCAAGGTCCTAAAACTATATATGCATGTTTCTTATAAAAAATCCTTTCATATGACATGAGTTTGACCTTTGTATAAGATGCCTCCCCTAGAAATAATATCTGAATGCACTATCTATATGCCCACATTATCACATTCCATACTGTCTGTATGTACAAACGCCATGGAGGAATATTTTCTGCCTCATAAATCTCAAGTGACAATTCCCATTTTTGTCTTCTATTTTTTTGGCTGTCTTAGTCTTGCCTTTCAGCCCTGTAGCGGCCAGTTAAACTGACCACTCATCCTGAACTTAGATAAGGGTCATTAGGTGATTCTGGCTTGACCCAGAGTCACCTACACATGTCTGTAGTGCCCAGTCTGACCATCAGTGGCTTATGGTGAAATGACCAACTGCCTGACTATAAAACCCAATCCAGGACCCTCCTCAGCTCTAGCCTGGTAAAATGACCTTGGCTAATCATGCAAGATACGAGAATGTTCATTTGTTCGGCATAAACTGACCGTTCCATAAAATGACAATGATTTTATTGGCCGACTTCTAAATCGACTGGGCATCTCTAGATGGACAGAAGGTGTTAATAATTCTGTTCTATAGTGTTAATTAAATATCCATTGTGTGTATTTAATGTCTGGAAAAACAGTAACCATAAGTTTGAAACTGAACAAAACGGCTTTAGAGTGTCGAGAATATAAAAACGCTTTTGTTTGGCTATTAAACTAAGTGAGAAGTTGGTTTGATATTTAGGATAAAAGGAGATGCATGGTGAGTTTATCTTAAAATAAAAATCACCGAGAATTGTGAGGTTTTAATCGTGTTATCACCTTTGACAAGGGAAGCCACCACCGAGGTTACCCGATAAAATTCTGATCAGATCACAAATGTCATAAAATTTCTCTTCTCTCCACAGATGGTTGAGAAGTCAAGAAGTATAGCTATTTTATAGTCTCCAGTGTCCTTCAGTTCATTTCTGATGAACTCTCTGTTTAAAATGTTTTAATTTTGAAGCAACAGAATTATTACATTAGCAGAACAGGATCAATTTTGATTGAGGACTAGTACATCTTGTTTAAATACTTTGACTTTATTTCCAATAATTTCTTTCATTGCATTGAATTGAAGGTAGTGTACCTTAATATGAGGCTTCTATCATTTTGCATTAGATAAAATTGGGTATAATATCTGGGCAGCTGCATTGGTATTCAAGATCTGTGAAAGGATGTAGTAGTGTATATGAGCAGGAGGATTCATCCCTGCAGTGTCTCCAAATATCATGTGATAACTAAGTCTACTGTATGTTATGTTCCGCTAGGTAGCCACTAGCTGCTACAGAAAGACTACATCTGAAATGGTGTGTAGTCAAACCTGCCTATAAAGACTACCCTAGTGACTTAGCTAGAAAACTGATGTACACAGTTCAAATTATATTGATATTAGTCATTTGGATCTATAAGAAAATGGTGTTAGGAAGCAAGTTGTCTTTATACACAGGTCAAGTTTGGGTCTGTAGGAAAGTGGTCTTATGAGGCAGGTGGTCTTTATACAGAGGTGGTTGTTATATTGGCAGGCTTTCGTGTATTTATAGGAATCAATAGACCTCTGTTCCAAATTTGTTCCAATATTAGAAACTTTTGAAAAATTCTATAGATACAGGATCTTTCTTAATTTGTTCAATAATTGTCTTCTAATTTCTTAATTCAGGATGTATGCATAAATTATGAATCACCAATTAATAAATGTCCTGTGTTATGCTTCACAATTACACAGAATGAAATAGCTGATTCTGACTGAAATTGACACATACATTAGGTGTTTGTTTCAGTGAAAGAAAGTGGTGTTTTAGTTGTACATTTCCTGGGCGTGAGTATTGTAACAGACATTATCAATATTGATTTGATCTGTCAACGTCCCGGTCAACAACAGTCTGAGGAAAAAACATATCTCAACTTTTCATGTTACTGAACGATAAAAATGTAACAAAAATAAATATAACAGAGAAATCAATTATTGATTGATTGATTATTGGATAACAGTTTCATTGTTATAGTCATCAGACAAAATAGGGTCGGGTCGCCAGGTAGGTTTAAATCTCGACAACTGACAGGGAGCAATCCTGTTATGGAGTTTCACGCCGAATTACACCCGATTATACACAATACTGTCTACACGAACGCCATAAATGACATCCTTTCATAACACTATATATCACTTAAATGAAACGCAATTTAAACTCATTAGAAAGCTGTTAAATCAAATAATGATATTTCAATAAGATTTGCTTTACTTTTAAAACTTGAAATATTTTTATTTGAAACGTTTTTTCTTAATTCTGTTAAAATAAATTGACATTAGTAAATGAGAAGTAAGTTGTAAGCTATGTGTACATGTCAATGGTACATGTTGGGATATTTGTTGCTGTAAAATTTCAAGATGAAATCATTTAGCATAATTTTCAGTAAGAAATGTCTTTTCAAATCTACTTTCTATCTATAAATTTTCCACGTCCCCCACCCAAATAAATGACATGACAACTACTGTGGACACAATTGAAAGGTAGAGATCAAAATGAACCTGGTTATCTACCACACAAAGCACCTGCTTGTTTTGACCTAATTGAGTCATTAAGATGCAGCATAAAGAATAACCAGAAACTGAGTATAGCTATATTAAGTTTCTCCAGTATTGAAAATGAGGGAAGAAAATTAGTCACAGTTTTTGCAGAAAATCAGAGCCTTCAACATGTAATGCAGGTTAACATGCAATATCCTACTATTGTATCAATATTAGACAGGAAGTTTGATCAGTCAAGCTTAAATAGTGAGCTCACCATCTCCATATGGTCGATTTTCAATCTGATACTTTAAGTTTATATGAGCTCTGGGGAAAATTTCTTTATAATCTTCAAATCAGGAAGTTGGGAAATTAAAATTAGATTTTAGTTGGTGGCAAGTTCTCTTCCTGAAGGAAACTCTTTAACTTATAATTCTCCAATAAGAAAAGCATCACAAAATCTGAGAATTTTTCCTGAACATTCTGTTTTTTAAGTGAAGGAATGTTTATGAAACCAGGTAGATTGCTGTTATTTTCATAAGGTTTGATATATTGATGTTACTGGAATCACCTTTGTAATAAGAAAATTCCTTTTTAACGATACTCTCATCTATCATATATTGTACAAAATGGTCCGTGTTCAGTTACTTCCAATTTTAAATTAAGTGTTGTCATGTTATATTACCTAAGATGCCAACAGCTACATATGTAGAACAAGTTTATGTCACATAAACATTGTTCAGGAAGTTAGAAATGTTGGACCAGCTGTAAAGTTTGAAAGTTTGAATTACGTAACAGATAGACCCACCCAACTGAAATAAAAGCCCCAGGTCAGTTTTAGATACATCACTGACACAGTTTAAAATTTTAGGAAGTTTGTAATGCAGGTGAAAGGGAAGGAAGAATGAAATGTCACAATATGATGAGTGCTGAACATTATGAACACATATATAGCCTATGGTCTATTTTCCTATAAGATATGTACATTAAATAGTTTTATGGTGTTTACATAGGTTCATTTTTGTATCAGGTGTAAAAGCCCTTCCCATTCCCTACCCTCCAAAAACTAAAAAATAGAAGTTCTAGATTACTTTTAATTTCTAAAGTGTAGAAATGTTTCTGGTGGTCTTAAAGTATAATAATATCCCCAAATAATGATATAAGTTGTGTTTTAGCTATATACCTTTTAATTGATCATGTCAATGTAATTTATGATATATCTGATGAAATATTGCATTTAACTTAGTGCGTGGGTATGGTACCGTTCTATTAGAGTCATCTTCCACTAAAATCTAGTCACTATAAAGCCTAATTATTATCCTTGAAAGGTGTTTTATGGAATCCAAAGTGTTTTCCTTAAAGGTCAAGATTTAAGATTTTGTGTAGTCATTTTCAGAATATCACAAAAATCCTATACCAAAGTTTACTCCATTAAAGTTCACTGATCAATTTGACGATTATGTAATGATGATTTTCAGGGTGAAGTTGCAATCAAATTAGTGTGACTGTCTGTGTTTTTGTCAAAAAATAATAAAAATAATTTCGATAAGTATTCATGCATTTTGTGTCTGTCAGTACTTGTATTGTATGTGGTTAGTTAAAAAATCATGCATAACTGAAATGGTTTGTAACGACCTATTTGAAAGCTTTTAAAAGTTATCTAAGTATATAAATAGAATTCTAAAATAAACCATTAGCAAAAAAGCAAAACTTTAATTTTGCATAGACCATTAATTTTAACCCTGAAATTAAGGAAATGCTTAGATAATGTCTAATTAAAAAAATAATTTAGGCTTACCTGTATGTTTCAAATAATTAAATTTTAGCTACCACTTAATACAACAACTAAGTTAAAAAGTGGTATAACTTGAAATCAAATAGGCAATGTTTTGTGGATTATTTTATTTATTAAAATAGTGTTGAAATACAATATTTCAATTTTTATTTTTATAAAATTGAATGTCATGATGTTCTCAATTTTAACTTTTTCATAATTTTTTGTCTGATTTTTCTCTTTCTATTTTTTCCTACCAAATAATTCTGTGTATAAATAGTAACATCCAGTTGAAATTGAAATGGTTTAATTATCATTATTTTCAGTGTTTCAATATGCAATACTTTGAGATAATCTCTATATTTATGATGTATGTAATGAAAGTTATCATTAAGCATTATGATAATGTATGACCTAGAGTTTACAATGTCCGATTTTAACCTTTAGTGAAGGTAATAGTACGATTAACTTTCTAAAATACCATGTCTGAATCCTATATAAATCGGTGCCCTTTGGTTAGTACCAGGTAATGTAACAGACCAGGATGCTAATCAGATCACCTGTGATTTTTACCTGTGTCCTATCCAGGTATTGTAACGTGACAGCTTTAGCCTGAGGGCACCTGTGACTGACCCACGGTGGGCGGAGCATACGATCTGGCTCGGCATACAAACATTTACTACGATACTTACCTACATGTTTACAAGGTTTATGTTGTGATATCTGTTACGTTAGTACATTCTGTGATTTTCGTGATTCTCAGACTTGGAATAACAATTGATATCAGGTAAATATTTATATATATTGTTTATTAGTATAATATAGTTCTAGCAGGTATTATTGTGAAATTGGCATTCACATGGACATCATTGATGAGTCTATTCATTTATGTATGTTCAAAATTTTGAATTTTGATTTATGATGCTGCAGTTACTGATTCTGAGAGGAATGACTTCAATGCCCCGTTCTGGATTTGTAAAAAAAACTTTTCTTTAACAATGATCATATGTACTTAAGACATCTTATAGACAGTCAAGGATATTAATTTCACAAATCAAAATTCTGTAAAGAATACAGTATAGTTGTTTTAATTTATGACAAATGTAACTTGTTACATGTGGATCTTTATCAGTGTAAAAAGAGTTTTTGATAGTGATATAAAATTTCTCTGGTAGAGTAAAATTTCAGTAAAATGTTAACTATATCGCTGATGGATGAATTGTGTGATTATCTAAGGGTAGACATTTAAACTTTCCTCGCTAGCTTTAAGGTCAAAAACAGTTTCCTATTGAACAATCTGACTCGTGTCGGTGACTCTAAACAGACATTCGTAGATTTTATCGGAAGGGTTGTTATTATCGTAACATGGTATTTTGTGAAAAAACACTTGGAAACAATGACAGTATTTGTTGCTAAAAAACATCACCCCGATTTTTAAACGGACAAAATTTACGACTGTCACCAATTCTTTAATGGTACAGTTGTGTGTTTAACAAATGTTCTGCTTTTTAAAAATCATGTCAAATATGAAATTACCAGGTGTATGTTTTTACAGGGTTTTAAAGAAATTTTTCAGGTTTTCATAAACAGGTAGACAGACGCCTCTGCATCACCTAGATGTTGTCAGAGAGGCGGAATGTTTGTCATAAGTGTGTCAGTGTGAGTATATAAATCCTGGTGGTAGATAAATATATGTTTCTTGTCCAGGTATTTAGTGTTTACAAAGCCCTAGTTTTGACCTTTTTTGTGTGATAGATATGTTTTATGTGTGGTGCGGACATTGTTGTATGTTTGACCAGTCATATATGGTTTATATGGTATATAGGTACATGTATACATTATATATAAAAAATATCTTATAAATGTAGGCTACAAAGCAGACATACTCTGTCCCACCTATAAATGTTTGACTATAGAACGAAAAGTTAAAAGTTCATGTCAGTCCATAATGTCATTAAAAGATATTGCATGTATGACCAAATTTCAAGTACCAAACGATTATGATACATTAATTATTGAATTCTTTAAAGGTTCTTGTATCGAAATGTTAATTTTCTTGGATTTTAAAAATGATTTTTTTGAAGAAAAGTTATGTTTTCTGATTTACGATGATTCAAATATGATGCCATATTGACTCAGTTACAGTGTATTGTTTGGGTCAGAGACATTTATACTTTAAGTGAGAATATTAAAAAATTAATTTTGTCAATCATTCAGATTATAATCCAAGCAATATTTTTAAATTGGTTAATTTAAGATATCATTCTTAGATTATAAATAATAAATATTAATCCTTTCAGGTTTTTCAGATAGTTTCTTAAATATTTTGATCAAATAGATATCTGTAAAATGCAATGACAATGAAGAAATTCATGTTTCTTTAATACATTGATTTCTACAAAAATAACCTGTATATGAAGAATAATTTGATTTACTATTGATTAAAGTATCTCCTTCTGCTGAATGTTACATTATGACATGATTTTTGTAATGTAACAATCACCAGAAGATGGAACTAATCAATGGTTAATTATACTTATATATCCACATCGTTTTGGTATATCTCAAAACCATAATGTATCAAGTCTGAACTGTCATTGAACAGTTTATATAAAATCTATTACTTATGATATTGTATGATAGAAGGATTATGACTTCTTCAGCTGGAAAGAATCTCCTGTCCTTAATCAAGTTTCTTAAATTATCTGTCTCCCCATTGATTTATAATGACACATATGTTCCCATTATAGATTCCCCTCCATTTATATAAATTGTTCGTTAGCGATATTTAACACACACACTGTCCAATATGAAGGCTAACAAAGATAGAAAGCCGTAGTGAAAGTAGATTGATTTAACTGTATTTCAAATTTCCAACATTATTATCCAAATTGCAACCATGTTTGTGTAAACTTTCTCCCATATGGTGTGTCTGTTTGTAGTCAATAATTCTATTGTGTGTTCTCCTGAGAAATGTCCACTGCCTATTTGTTTTCGCCATTGGTCAGTTTTTACCTTTTTAAACACTCTATTGATTTTTAGTTTCGTGTCAATACCAACTTTTCACAAGTTTGTTTTTGTCCGATACTTATTTTAGAAATTGAAAGTTTATTGTTATTCTAAGTTTAAACATCTATTTGTATTTGTAGTTTACAAGGTATTTAAATCTTTTTGACCATTTAAGTAGGTCTCTTTTACACTGAGGACATAGACTTATGGATATTATATTTACCTGGTCATAACTCATTATGTTTAGGTGTAAATAAATAATTAATTAGCTTTGTTACCTGGTCATTGTTCGGCAGGTGAAGCTAGACTTACACAATATCTTGATTCCCCGGCCTGATAGATTTATCGGACAGATCAGTTTACTATTACTAGCCAATCAATGGTCAGCTACCGAATAAAAAATTACATCATGATAGCGTACAATATTTATGATATGGTAGAGCTACATGTGTGAATAAGATAGGGAGGAGATTGATTTCTGATATCCCTACATGTCGATGTAGACAAGTCTGTGTGTCAATGATCAGGTTATTAGAAATGGTAACCTGTGCGTCAATAGACAGGGTTACCTGTGAGTTAATAGACAAGTTTACCTGTGAGTTAATAGACAAGTTTACCTGTGAGTTAATAGACAAGTTTACCTGTGAGTTAATAGACAAGTTTACCTGTGAGTTAATAGACAAGTTTACCTGTGAGTTAATAGACAAGTTTACCTGTGAGTCAATAGACAAGTTTACCTGTGAGTCAATAGACAAGTTTACCTGTGACTCCATAAACAAGTTTACCTGTGAAGTGATAGACAAGAGTACCTGTGAGTCAAAAGACAAATTTACCTGTGAGTCAAAAGACAAATTTACCTGTGATTCCAAAAACATGTTTACCTGTGAGTTGATAGACAAGTGTACATGTGAGTCAGTAGACAAGTTTACCTGTGAGTCAATAGACAAGTTACCTATGACTCCATAAACAAGTTTACCTGTGAAGTGATAGAAAAGTGTACCTGTGAGTCAATAGACAAATTTACCTGTGAGTCAATAGACATGTTCACCTGTAATTCCATAAACAAGTTTACCTGTGAGTCAATAGACAAGTTTACCTGTGAGTCGATAGACAAGTTTACCTGTGAGTCAATAAACAAGTTTTCCTGTAAGTCAAAATAAATGTTTACCTGTTAGTCAATAAACTTGTTTATCTGTGAGTCAATAGATAAGTTTACCTTTGAGTCAATAAACAAGTTTACCTGTGATTCAATAGGCTAGTTTACCTGTGAGTCAATAGAAAAGTTTACTTTTGACTCCATAAACAATTTGACCTGTGAGTTGATAGACAAGTTTACCTGTGAATCAATAGACAAATTTACCTTTGAGTCAAAAGACAAGTTTACTTATGAGTTAACTAGATAAGTTTACCTTTGAGTAAATGGACAAGTTTACTTGTTAAACAGTTGATATACAAGTTTATCTGTGCGTCAATAGACAGGTTTACTTGTGATTCAATAGACAATTTTACCTGAAAGTCAATAGGAAAGTTTACTTGTGAGTCAATAGACTAGTTAACCTGTGAACAATAAACAAGTCTATGTGTGAGTCAGTAGATAAGTTAACCTTTTAAATCAATAGACAAGTTTACCTGTGAGTCAATAGACAAGTTTACCTGTGACTTCATAAACAAGTTTACCTTTGAGTCAATAGATCAGTGAACTTGTGAGTAAATAGACAAGTTTACCTGTGAGTTAATAGATAAGTTTACCTTTGAGTCAATAAACAAGTTTACCTGTGAGTCAATAGATAAGTTTACCTTTGAGTCAATAAACAAGTTTACCTGTGATTCAATAGGCAAGTTTACCTATGAGTCAATAGAAAAGTTTACTTTTGACTCCATAAACAAGTTTACCTGGAAGTTGATAGACAAGTTTACCTGTGAGTCAATAAAATGATTTACTCTTGAGTTCCTACACTGATTTAAAGCCTATATTATCAAGCATTTAAGACGTGTAAAAGGTGTTTAAGATGAGAATGGGATCTACGTTTTGTTTACTTGTTGTACCAATCTCTGTATCCATGGAAACCTACAAGTCCAGGTAGGTACAGTAAACAAAGTCAGAGTTAGTTTATGAATATGTGTAGCTCATCATACAGAGAAAGCTTAATTAATTTCAAAAATGCCTGGCAGCTGTGTGGTATTTATATGCAGCTGTATAATTCATAACTCATCCGAGGATGACAGTCTCACCTGCCCAGAACAATTAGGGGAGCAGTAAATTAATATACCTATATATCTACCTGACAACTGATTTAATTAACATTTATAGGGGTTTGATATATTCTATGACATTTTATACCTATAAATGATACAAATATGGTGTTAAAATTATTAAGGACTTGTAACTTTCTTACTTGCGAAATACAATTGTACATTGTTCAAATTCAGGCTTTGTGAATTGTGTAATGTATCATCTATATAAAGATGTTGCATTCAGATTTAAAAAGCTGGTGAATTAGAAAACTGTGAATTGGAAAATCTTGGAAATGAACATCTTTGATATTAGATATATGAAAAACCGGGAGTATTCAACCTCTAGGTACTTTTTAAGTTCCATGAAGCCCACACAGACAGTTGCTAGGTAATGATTATAGGTCTGTGCTTTTCACTGGGTACTCCGGTTTTCCTCTGCTTGCTATACTTGACACCTCCATAATGCCCTTTGCTGGTTGTCAAGTGATTAAAATGTCCCATTGTGTTACCACAAGCCCTCTACCTCTGGGTTGTTAGTTTGCCAGGTACCGACTGATGATTGATGGTTTTTCTCCGGGGACTCCTGGTTTCTTTCACTTATAAACCTGCGACACATCTGTAGATGATCCTAGCTGTTTATAGGACATTAAAACAAACAATATGAGCTAAAATTGTAATATAGTAAGTTGATCTTTTAAAAAGCAAAAATGACACCCACATTAAAATACTGATTAACTCTTTACAATTGGTTACAGGAATATAAAATATATGTCATAACAGTGAATTAAAAACAGATCAGAACTTTCAATTATAACGTCTTATCAATAAAAAATTAAGAGCTGAAAAATTAAGGTTTATATTCAAGGCATTAAGACATCTCAATTGAAAATCAATCTTTTTTAATTCAAAACTTAGGTAGCATATTTAGGTTCGAAAAATGTTAAAACCTTAGACACAAATACAAAATTGCAACTTTGAGAACATTTTTTTAGATTGAATTTGACACAATGTCATTGACAGTTGGAGGTCTTTAGTTAAAACACCAGTCACGCCGAACAAAAGATAAAATCGGTAATTTCTGAACTCAATTGATCAGAAAAATGCCAACAAATGTATTTCAACCGTGCGATTTGTACATTATTGTGTGTGTAACAGGTCACAGAGTGAAATCAAGGAAAGCTGGCTATTAGTGTCGTCAATAGAGTGTCAGTCGCCGTTAGATTTCTGATCAGGTTAAGAAAATAAACGATAGATTATAACTACGAATCTCCTGTTGACTCAATAAACGGGAGTTGTGTTTGTAAAACATATTGTCCTCAAAACGTATTTCAGTCATAATAATATTTGTTGACACTATTTAATATTCTACCTCGCACAATCAAAACAGATCATTTTCAGACGGCGTTTAAAATGACATGCTATGATTACCAGAACAGACACGGCTGTTCTTTAAACGGTAGTATGATAAAAAATTGGATAGACATATAGACTTCCCGGCAATTTGTTATCACTCTTCAATTAATATGTATGAAAACGTGGCAATTTATTTAATGATGGTGTCACCATTTTCTGGAGATCCTTTGATATTCTGTAGACTGCAATTAAGACAGCGTTTCTCAATAATCGTTATAATCAACAGACACCATATCTTTTTTAACCCTTTTGAAATGTTTTCAAATCCTCTCATGTAATACATTTTCTGTGTTACATAGTGTTGAGGAATCAATCAAAGGCTTGGTCATGATCATATGATACCAAATATTGATATTGAAACCCTGCCGATGACATCGTTCCATCGATTTGACAAAAATGATCTCTTGTGTTCGAAGGGCTGATTGGTTTCCACAAATTGACCAATCAGAACATGTTTTTCTGTTGTTGCTAAGGTTCTCAATCTAACAAATAGAGCAAAGAGGAATTTTATGACAAAAGTTGAAGAAATTTGAGATTTAGCTTAAATTGTTCTCATAGACATTATTCTTGTGGTTAGTTTACTTTGTGTGTATGAAAGGTTCAGAGATTCTTGAGTACTGTCTTGGGTTGCTGAAGTCTCTCTGTGGACATCCACAAAAAAGGAAGATAGGCCAGATTGGTTTATCTCTTAATTTACTTGAACCACCAAAGTCAGGTACTACCAGTATGATATTTCAAGGCAGGACTTATATCAAGGTTTAAATGTATTCCTGTGGTGAAAACCTCGTATATCCTTTACAGATATCATACGGTCGGGCATATCAGCTTTAAAGAATTGGCAAGTATTGCTCAGTATGTGGCATATTGTCGTCCCAAACCATCACCACTGATTTCTATATACACTTGACCTTTAAACTTACCTGACTTTTTTTATCCATACATGCTTTTACCTGTCCTCATTTCGCAGTGGTTTAGGTTCTATAGAGATCAATGTTGAGTTGATAGGAGATTTTCAATATTTTTTCACCTGTCTGGAAATGAATATACCAAAATCAAATTAAATACATATTAATACTGCTGTTTAGAGCAGTTGAATTTTTTTGATGGTATTAATTGGAAAAGCTTGGATCCTGCTGGTTTTGTAAGGTGGTAGGTAAACGACCCTCGGACCTGCTGATAGGGTAGAAAGGCCAGAAACACACCGACACGTCCGTATACCCTCTTCAGGAAATGATATGTCAGAACTCTTTTGTGTGTGGAGTCCGACACCCAGGGTGCAACATTACCTCTCTGTTTGACAACCATTAGCATAAAACACTCACCGCAATTGAAATGTAGAAAAAAATAAAGCCTGATTCAGAGAATAACAGAATTTGTATAGATTCCACTGATGACTTTGTTATAGTGAAATCATTCTTATTGAATGTCTGTAAAATCTATATAAAGTCTTCGGAGAGGAACGTGATTTCATTTGCTGCATCAATTTGCTCTAAGTTTTGACAAGTATTTCAAGTAGGCAACCTCGGGCTTGTTAGTGCTAATTAGAGCCGGAGAGAAATATTCACAAAACTTTCTAAAATACACTTCTCAAGTCAAGTTCACCATCTTCACCAGGTGGTTTTAACCAATCAAGTCTACAAGATGAAAGTATCAAAGGTAAAAATGAGTGTATATTGTCCGCGGAAGCAAATAATCGTACAACAGGAAAGGGTGAAGAGTATCAGAGTCTGAAGAGTTCGGAAAACATACAGTGCTTGTTAGATCGTGTTTTCGTATTGAATTCTGGGTCCCTGCGTTTGATATCCTAGTGCTAGACAAACAGAGATAAGTGGTATAGCAATTAAATCTCAAGAGTCTCGCGTCTTACCGATATAGAGTCTTGTGCCATCCACGATCGTTGTGACATTTATACAAAAGCTGTTTTGTAGCTATCTGTCAGAAATGTAAGACAAACAGCGGTCCAACAGGATTTATATCATCGATAAAAATTCTAGACTGTAGAAATGTAAATAAATAAAACCAGCAATTATTTGAAGACAGAAAAGTTCATCAATTTGACCATAGCTCTACCTTTATACTTATTTGTTTGTCCACTTCTTAACTTGACATTATGGTTTTATTTATTTGTTTATTTTTTTTTTTAAATGCTACTTTTTAGAAATAAAAATTCTTTGATGACAAAATGATGCAGTATAATGGAATGATACCATACCCTTGAAACTTTTACTATCACCATGCAGTTTTCAAATATAAATGCATTACTTTTATGTTCATCACTCTATTTATAAATTCCTTTAATTGAAAACTATTTTAAATGTTATATTCTCGAAATATTTAAAAAAAATTCATTGCCCATGCCTCAACAATTTAGAGAAATGTATGTTTTTGTGAAATCTATTGTTAAGAATCATAGGTATGAAATGAATGCATATATCAAATTTTTATCACTTTATGACCTAATTTTATTGCCTGATATACATAACATTATTATTTGTTATATCATATGCCTCACATGAATGTTCTTGTAATTGAATAAAAAATAAATAAAATTCCTTTTGAAACCAGGTAGATAAAGTTGATAATCTTGGTATGTATATTTTTACAAATGAATGTGAAATGGATTGTAAACATGGAAACAAAGCCTTATCATGTTGTGTAAATCTTGGCCATATTTTGTGTAGTGTTACCACATACTAACTAGATACAGGTAATTGATAAACAACATGGTTTATTTACTGATAATTATCATTAATTACTGTTTAAATGTTTACCTGTGACATAACACCTGTATCGCCCATCTCCTTTGGATCTCACCGTACTGGGCCTGTCTACAATTTTATTTTATTTTTATTTACCCGAGGGGCCTTGCCTCGACACATGGGTGTTACCTAACCGATTGTCTGTCCCAACACGGTCTGATCTTTATCTGTCTGCTGGGGAAGTCTTCCTTCCACCTATCTGTCTTTGGTGATTTCACTCTAGTGGGAACAGACCTATATACCTTAGTAAAGGACCTGGGACATTATATTTACCATATATGGATATTTGGAAATTCAGTATTTGTTTTTAATATTAGTGTGCATGGACTTTTACAAGACGATTGGTCGTTTCAGGTAATTATTTTAATGGGAATTAAAATTATCTTGATAATTCTGCACAGAATATTATTTTTCAGTCAAAAAAATGTGAAACAATTTTGGAATATATTTTCAAGAAATTAATTAATATTTTGAAACAATTTGTATTAGATACAATTTTCCAATTTAAATTCTCATTGCAACAATGAGTGAGTATTGATAATTGATGAAAATTCAATATTAATTTCTTTTTAGCCTTTTCATGTAAGCTTACTTGAAAACCATATTCTCATGACAGTTCTCAAGTAACTTTTATCTCATGGAAAGTTGTATATATATATATATATATCTAAAATATTTGGTTCATGAAGAACGTGTTATGTGGTATGTTGGGTGTTAAGAGGAATTTACAGTCAACTTATCACCCCATGTAGTAATGGATTAAGTTGTTTTCATCCTTGGTCACTCTAACGTTTGTCGACTTCACGCTCCTTACTCTATCATTGAGTCCCAACATGAATGGTTTGTGTCCTGCTGAGGAACATACTATTCTAAACCAAGGTGTCACACCTTCGCTCATTCAAAGATAGCTTGAGGTGTGGTCAAGTGTCCAAATTACCCCACAAGTGGACACACGTAATGGTCAAGTTATTCAAGAACCTCTTTGGACATGCAGTCATAGTGACCGATCGCAAATTGAGATGACCCAGAACTGTCTTGTTCAGACAGTGCCATTTTCGTGAAGTACAGATAAATCAATTGAAATTATATGTCCTTTGTAGAAAATTGCAATCCCAATTTTGTAATTAAATTATTCTGTATAATGTAGACGTTGAAATAAATCAAACCAAAAATTGCATATAATACATGCATTTCAGAAAAGTGTAAAATTGACAACCTTTATAACTAATATAATATTTCATGGTTTTATGATTAGCATGTAAAACTAAACCTTGTCTATAGAGAATACGTGTGTGTCTATATATAGCCAAGTGGTCTTAATATACACGGTTTATCTTAAGTTGAAATTGGCTATTTTTAACCCCTAAGAAATTGGTCTTATTAAGCAGATGGTCTTTATACAGAGGCTGTCACTAAGGCGGATTTCACTGTACACAAATAGAATAATGAAGATCTACAAAAGAAAAATGAACAAGAAGACATTGATATAAATCCCTTAACTGTTGGTCAGACTGAAGTAAATCTGTTTTAAAAGAATGTATTCCTTTGTAATATGATGTTCTTATTTGACATGGAATGTCTTTTGTGAAGAGTGACAAAACATAAAATTTAGTTTTTACTTTTATAAAGGATATAAATCTTGACAATAATTTTATTGAAACTTGATATAAAAGCGGAGCCTAACTTTCAATGAAACTGATCTGATAATCCCGGTGGTGGGTCCCTGTTGCACCCGTGTATATTTTAATGGCGATATTCATATTCAACTGATCATGTTGTGCATTTCCTTTCATTTAAGGTCACCTGACACAAGACAGGAGAGTTCGCATTGTAAGAGATAATGGTGTAGCATTCTATCTCCGAAGCAGAAGAGTTCTTCAAGCATTAAGAGCATCGACGAGCATCAAGTTACAAGCAATAAAAAAGGTACTGTCCTTACGCAGTCAAAATTTCACTTTGAAAATGAAATCTGACCCATTGTCACTTTGACTAGTGGAGTGCTTTAGTATGACAGTAAAGAGTGAAACAAGAAGATGGACCAGATATTTTATGTGGATTACAGTATTGTACTTTCTGTTTTGTCTGGTAAATTAAAATGCATATTGTTGGGTTAGGTAACTATTTATTGTCTAAAGTGAAATGGTTTTAATCGTGCTATAAAAAAGTTGGTGTAAAATTTGTTCGTTAGCGCCATAAACTTAGGCAATAACTGTATAGTTTCGGCATACATTGAAATAAATAATTAATGTAATTTTATCGAATATAAATATCTCCTGTCTTGTTTTCAACAAAGAAATCCTTTCGATCACAAATGAAAAATCTTGAGTCCGCCATCTTGGATCCAAGTGGTACGCTTCTGAAAACGAACCTCTTGTACTGGTACAGATCTGCTGGTACAGCACGTTCCATTTGAGATACAGCAGATTCGTATCAATACTACTGGTACGAATCTGCAAATGGAACACATGGTTAATGTTTGCTGCACTGGATAAGTGGTTAGGATGTCTTAATTGACATATTACCACTATTACCACTATGCTAGTCCACTTTTGGGTATGTAGTGCGAGTTTGATTGAAGGTTGATGATTTTTCTCCATGTACTCCAGATTTTCCCCATCTCTTTAACCTGGACTAGGCTTTTAGTGTATTTCTAATGAAAGTATAAATTACTAAAATATCCAGTCAAATTTAATGCATGCAATAATTGAGACAACAGATTTCTAAAATTCTTATCAATTAAAACATTAATTATCAATTTTAATAAGACATGTGTAGCATATATATAGGTCAGCTGTTTTACTGTATGGTCAGTTTCACATTGATCAGCTTGTCCATCCGAAGTCAGGGAGTTTAGATGTTGAGTGGTCAAGTGTGAAAGAGAGTGAGTCACCATAGGGTCTGAGTTGACTTCATTTGGGGTACTGATCATTGTTATACATAGGACACATTCAAAGTGTCCCCAGGT